>NC_090400.1:30018905-30319278 GCF_036365525.1 Heterodontus francisci | reverse complement strand
CCTCATTATAAAAACAAAATACTGCAATGCTGCAAATCTGAAATAAGAAGAGAAAATGATGGAAATACTGAAACAAAGGGCTGAATCTTGCCACTTACCCAAAAGTGCCGCAATCGGGGCCGAAATAAGGAGGTGAACCGCTTTGGCGGGCAGCATATTGTTGGGGTCGGCCAATTAATGAGGGTGGCCTTCCCCCAAGAGCTTCTGGCCATTGCTGAGACTGCAGCTGCAGGGAGAGGACACCTCAATGGTGGAGCGCCCTTGAAGATGGTGAGTTGGGTTGGGGGAAGCCAGGGCCAGGCAGGCAGGGCCTGGAAATCGGGGGTGGGGGGGGAGGTGTATATCATGGAGCACCAGCTATGCTGTTGCCACAAGGGCGGCCATTGCCACCGGGGTCCCATCTGTGGACAATGGAGTGCCCATCAAGGAGGGCCCCCCGAAACCCACTAGGAGGCCACCAGGCTTTATTTGGCAGTATCCCGATGCAGGCAGAATGCTTAATTGGCCACTTACGTGGCTTAATTGACTGCCTAGCAGGTGATTGAGCCACCAGGTTTCCTGCAGCTGGCAGTATGGCATGGTTGCAGGAAGAGTCAGGCTCCCCTCCCGATGCCTTCACCTGCCATTTTGTCAGCACTCCTGCCTGCCAGCCCGTCGCCAGTGGGCCGGGAAAATTCAGCCCAGAATTAACGGGAAAATTCAGCCCAGAATTAATGGGAAAATTCATCCCAGAATTAATGGGAAAATTCAGCCCAGGATTAATGTTTCAGGTCGATGACTTTTCATCAGAACATGTCAGTTGCTGTAGCTGTTGTAGAGATGCTTTGAAATGTGCTGTGTGGTGCATTCATATATTTTCTTGATACATTTTAAAAAATCTTAATCTTAATCAGACATGATTAGGGCCTTACCAAATTCACAGGCATGAAAAATGCGTCATGGACTGTGAAATCTTGGATCTACCGTGAAATCAGCCATTTTGCGAACTTTGCACATTTTATTCATTGACACGAGGCTCACCTTGCTGATTGCTGGACATGTTGCAAACATCACGCGTTTTAGTGATTGACACAAGGCTCACCTCGCTGATTGGGACATGAGGAAGGGCTTCCGGTTTTGAGAGAAGCAGTCTCAAGTATTCGCAGACAAGTGAGAAAACCAGAATAAGCAAATCAAAAATGGCCACAATCATTACTGCAGCACATCGAGCCAAATTCTGAATGCCGATGGTGGAATACTGTTTTGTGCAAACTTCAATGTTTCATTGGATCACACACGGCAGGCAATGGTTCAGCACCACTTATAGTCCGAAAGCCATCGCGGCAGAGAGCATCCAACACCGCACTGCTGGAAAACAAACACACAAAAAAAAACAAGCACCGATTTCATCTTTTTTTAATAAGTCGACCGAGAGCTCATAAAATCATCAGTTGTTACAATGGAACTTGTGGATGCTTTTGCAAGCACCAACATACCATTGGGAAAACTTGATCACCCAAAGCTGCAGGTATTCATTTAATGTAATGTACAAAATGGTGTTTCCTTGCCAAATGCAAATAAATTACGGCAGGACTACCTACCGAAGGTTTTGCTACACATTGTGAGGAGATGAAGTCTCAGATTAACACGCGAGTCTTTTGCAATTATTTGTGATGAGTCCACTGATGAGCAAAACAACTATATGCTGCATGTTTTGTTCAATTTTATGTTTGGTAAGGCCGAAGATGTACAGTGCTCACAGACTGCGTCCACTTAGAAGCTATTAATTACAACACTTTCCCAAGCGATAATCAATACCATTTCAAAAGACGCTGCACATTTCAACAAAGTGTCTGCTTTCACTAGTGACATTAAAACTTACATGACAAAATCATTCAAATCTGTGCTGCGAGGTGTAATGCCTAGTGCTGTCCTTATTACATGTAATGTACATATAATTTCTTTTGTCAGTGAGCTATGGAAAATCAAGTTTGGTAAAGTCCTCAAACTGGTCAGCGACATTAAAAAGATCTTCAAACACTGCCCAACATGTAAGCTTTAATACAGGCAACACATTGTAAATGCAGCTGAAATGGCTGGAATTGGGAAACAAAACATCGCTCTTCCTCCAGGAAATTGGAATTCTTGGTTCTGGGCAGTACAGTATCATGCAACTCACTTGAAATACTACTCAGACTTTGTCTCAGGAAAGCTCACACTGACACCGAAAACACAGGTTTTAACAGACATTGTAACTTTTCTAAACGATGAGATTCAGTTTGTTGCCAAGAACACAACATGTCTGATAGATTTAATCACTTGGTTTGAATCTCGACACGTCACAATCCACAAAGCTTACAATAAAGTAATGGATGTACTGTTCTGGGCTGAAGCACAGTCAAATAAACAATGACGCTGAATTAAATGCCTGTGATCATCAGGTGTTTCCTTGCATGGCAAAGAAGCTCAAACAATATTACTGCAACGGGGCCGGTTAAACAGTGAAGAAAAAGCAGCTTAACGGTTTCAACAACCTTCAGCGGTGTTCCTGATTGCTGTGCATATCTTTGATCTGGCACAATTGCACCTGTTGATGGCGGATTTAAATTAATTTGATGCGATTCCTGACTTTGACAAAACTGTAGGCTGGAGATTCCTGCTTATAAAAGCATTGCAAACAAAAAACAGATTGTACTTTGTGCTGCAGTTTTGGAATTCTGTGGGATACAGAATCCCCCACCTTGCAAGGCTAGCACGGCGCTGTCTGACAATTCCAACAAACTCTGGATGAGAGAGCTGTGTCTAAACATGGACGGGTGTTCACAGCACAGAGACAGGGAATGAAGAAAGAGATAGTTGCAGGTTGCTCCATGCTCACTTTCAACCGCTGACTTCAGTGAGTAAAGAATGTGACCTGTTTCTAGTCAGCTTTTTGCAATAGATTTTGAATAAACAATAAATGCCACTTGAAACCAGAAACTTCCCTTGTCTTTTTTTTTGTTTTAAATAGATGGTTTTCATGGTTTGCTGTGACACCATAAAATTTACAATTTAAATACGTGAAATTGTGAAATTCATGATTCTTAAAATATGGTGACCGGGAAATTTGCAAAATTTGGCAGTGAATTTAGTAGGGCCCTAGACATGGCGATTGAAGCAAAAGTCATTCAATCAACAATTGCACCGCTGCTCCGTTCTGCTTATATGAATCGAACAAATTTCTTTTTTAAATACCCTACTGTTCCAAACACTGCCATTTAATCTTCTCCAAAAAAGCTTTTATCACTTCACTGAGGCAAAGAAAGCTGCAGATTCATTTTTAAGTGAAAACAGTGATCTATGTAGCACACAGGCAATTCAAAGGGATTGGGAGAGGAAATGAGAATATGAGGGGGGAAATTATTGTGGTATTGAAAGTAGACATTGATTTATTGTTTAATCCATCATGAATTACATTAAATACGTTTACCGTACTCTCAATCTGTAACAGAATTAATAGCTGCTCTAACATAGCTCAAAGTACTGCCAAACTTATTAATAAGATAACTGTTTTTTAAAGGCACGAGCATTTCACCCGCCTATTGATTGAAGTCAGTGATAGTTTTACCTCAAAATCTACAACTTTTGTTTGCTGATGTGTTATGAATGTAGTGCTAACTGTTGAATATGACTTTTTCAAAACAGCAAAAGTGTGGAAGACCATCCCAAAGGGATTTATCTTCTTTCATAATGGATTGAGGAAGCATGACAGCTGTTATAGATTGTAAAAGGTCATGCAGTCACTTTGGCTGATGAGAGAATCAAAGATTCTGTCATCACAGCAGCTGCTTAGTTCTTGGATTGACGGCCAGCCCTGACGTGCGCATGGAAAAGAGCCTTGACAGAGCAAGACTGTCAATTCTGGCAGCTGT
Source organism: Heterodontus francisci (assembly GCF_036365525.1). Classification (NCBI taxonomy): domain Eukaryota; kingdom Metazoa; phylum Chordata; class Chondrichthyes; order Heterodontiformes; family Heterodontidae; genus Heterodontus; species Heterodontus francisci. The sequence continues at coordinate 30,315,388 of NC_090400.1, read as the reverse complement.
CACATCTCTCTCTGTGCCAGGAGAGTTTTATTACTGTCCTTAGAGACCATTTGTTCACTCGTTGAATTGTGTTGGAAGATCAGGGTTAGTTTTTACAATCTGGATTATCAAGTCAGATGATTGAAACCACTCCAGGGTCTTGATCAACAGGAACGACGTTCGCAGAATGTCCCAAGGTGCTTCACAGAGGCGTAATAATAAAACAAAATGGACACCGAATCACTGAGGGGAGGGGCCCTGATAAAGAACGGGATAAAGACAGTAGAGAGAAAGAATACTAGCTTGGAAAATGTTGATGTAGAATCTGAGTAGAGCTAAGAGACAACAGGGGCAGAAAACACGAGCGAGATTATTTTATAGGTACCCAAACAGTAGTTTCAGGCAGAGTACGAATCAGGAAATTGGAGGCATATGTAACAAGTGTAATACAGTAATCATGGGGGGGGGGGGGGGGGGGCTTTAATCTTCGTATGGATTGGGCAAACCAAATTTGCATTAATAGCGTAGAGGACAAGTTCATGGAATGCATACAAGATAGTTTTCTAGACCAGTATGCCGAGGAACCAACTAAGGAACAAGCAATTTTGGATCTAGTGTTGTGCAATGAGAAAGTGTTAATTAATAACCTTGTAGTAAAGGGGCCCTGATGGAAAATTGATGGTAATATGATGGAATTTTATTTTGAGTTTGAAAGTGATTTAGTAAAGTCCGAAACTAGGGTCATAAATCTGAGCAAAGTAAACTACGTACATATGAGGGGCAAGTTGGCTAAGGTAGATTGGGAAACGACATTAAAAAAATGATGGCAGATAAAGAATGGCAAACATTTAAAGGATTAATTCATAATTTGCAACAAATATAAACTGCCTTAAGGAATAAAACTCCACAGGAACTGTGGTCCAACCATGGTTAACAAGAGAAGCTAAACATTGTATTAGATTAAAGGAAGAGGCTTATAATGTAGCCAAAAAGAGTAGTAAGCCTGAGGATTGGGAGGATTTTAGAATTCAGGAAAAGATGACCAAGAAATTGATAGAGAAAGAGGAAAGAGAATATGAGAGTAAATTAGCAAGAGACATAAAACGGATTCTAAAAGCTTCTATAGATATGTAAAAGGAAGAAATTAGCGAAAGAAAATGTGTGCCCATTAAAGGCAGAGACGGGAAATTAAAATGGGAAATAAGAAAATGGCAGAGACATTAAATAAATAATTTGTATCTCTCTTCACAGTAGAAGACAACAAAAACATTCTGGAAATAGTGGGGAACCAACATCCTTGGGTTTTAAAAGAGGTAGCTGCAGCAATAGTGGATACATTGGTTTTGACCTTCCACGATTCCCAAGATTCTAGAACATACCCCATGGATTGGAAGGTAGAAAACTTAACCCAGCTATTCAGGAAAGGAGGGAGAGAGAAAACAGGGAACTGTAGGCCAGAGAGCTTGATATCAGTTGTGGGGAATATGCAAGAATCTATTATTAGGGACGTGGCAACAGGGTACTTGGAAAATTATATGATCAGGCGGAGTCAACATGGATTTATGAAAGGGAAATCATATTTGACATATCTGTTAAGAGTTTTTAGAGGATGGAACCAGCAGGGTAAATAAGGGGGAACCAGTGAATGTAGTGTAGTTGGAGATAGTGTTATGGAAATGGAAGTAAATGGCCTGTTTGATAAATAGAATATGGGTCAGAATTTCACCTTGGTGGAAGATGGAGTTGCAAGGTTGCAAGCTGTCTGGTTCAGCCTCAGACAATGGCTGGCGAGAGAAATGGAGTTGATTGTAGGGGTACAAATGAGGTGGCTTTATGGAACCTTTCATTGCCAGCATGCATGATTTGTGTTTCTTTCTGTCCATTTGTGACATAATTCACATTAATATGGGTATAGCTTCACAAGGTAAATCAAATACAAATATATTTGAATCATTTTTCTCCAATAATTTTCTATTCGCTTCCTGAGAGCATGGCCTGCTTGCTGAGTGAAATGGACACTTTTATTCAGAAAATATGTTTGCTTGCTTCATAAGAAGTCGCACTTAATTGAACATTTTGAATGTCCAATGGAAGAGCAATCATTTATTTGTATGCATGGCATAGTAATAAGTGAAGACCCAAGGGGCGGCGCAGTGGTTAGCACTGCAGCCTCACAGCTCCAGGGACCCAGGTTCGATTCTGGGTACTGCCTGTGCGGTGTTTGCAAGTTCTCCCTGTGACCGCGTGGGTTTTCGCCGGGTGCTCTGGTTTCCTCCCACAGCCAAAGACTTGCAGGCTGATAGGTAAATTGGCCATTGTAAATTGCCCCTAGTGTAGGTAGGTGATATGGGATTACTGCAGGGTTAGTATAAATGGGTGGTTGTTGGTTGACACAGACTCGGTGGGCCGAAGGGCCTGTTTCAGTGCTGTATCTCTTTAAAAAAAAAAGCTAATTGTGAAGAATCCTCACAGTTCAGCCTAATACCCAAGTATGATGATGTTTGGAATTGCAGAGAAAGAAAGAAATGTTTGTTTCTCTGCCTGACTCGTTGATGCATACAAACAAACATTGGCTCTCCAGTGGTCTTGTTTCTTGCCTATTCAATTTTTTTGTTTCCTCTTCACATTTGCTTGTAAATGTGGGGTGGGAACATAGGAATAGGAGTAGGTGATTTACCCTCTTGAGCCTGTTCCGCCGTTTAATGAGATCCTGGCACTCTGCGACCTAACTCCTAACTATCCCTTAATATCTTTGGTTAACAAAAATCAATCTCAGTTTTAAAATCAACAATTGATCTAGCATCAATTACTGTTTGTGGAAACGAGTTCCAAACTTCTACCACCCTTTGTGTGATGAAGTGTTTCCGAATTTCATTCCTGAAAGGTCTGGCTCTAATTCGTAGACTACGCCCCATAGTCCTAGCCTCCATAACCAGCAGAAATAGTCTCTCTCTATCTACTCTATCTGTTCCCCTTAATATCTCGAATAATTCAATCAAGTCACCCCTTAACCTTTAAATTCCAGGGAATACAATCCTATTTTATTTAATCTCTCCTCATAGTTTAACCTTTGGAGTCCAGGTATCTTTCTGGTAAATCTAAGTTGCACTCCCTCCAAGGCCAATATGTCCTTCCTAAGGTGTGGTGCCCAGAACTGCTCACAGTACTCCAGGTGTGGTCTAATCAGGGCTTTGTGTCGCTGAAGCATGACTTCTACCCCCATATGCTTTATTCCTTTAGATATAAAGCCCAGCATTCCATTTACTTTTATAATTCCTTTCTGCAACTTTCACGACATTTTAATGATCAATGTACTTGGACCTTCAAGTTTCTTTGGAAGTCAACTGTTACTAGCTTTTCACAATTTAGAAAGTACCCTGTTCTATCCTTTTTAGGTCCAAAGTGGATGGCCTCATATTTGGCTACATTGAAATCCATTTGCTACACTTTTTCCCAATCACTTCGTCTAACAATATCTCTTAGTAATTTTACACTTCCATCTACACTGCTTACAATACCACCTATCTTTGTGCATTGACAACTTTAGACATTTGGCTTTCTATCCCATTATCTAAATCATTAGTGAATAGTTGATGCCCCAACACAGATCCTTGTCATATCCTGCCAAATAGAGCACCTGCCCGTTATCCTTACTCTGTGACTCCTGCCGCTTAGCCAGTTTCCTGGCCAGATAAATAATTTGCCTTCATTTCCATGGGCTTCAACTTGAGCTAACAGTCTCTTATGAGGGACTTTATCAACTGCCTTCTGGAAGTCCATATAAACGACATTTATGGACATTCCCTGGCCACTACTTTAGTCACCTCTTCAAAAAATTAAATCAGATTCATGAGGCATGACCTACCCTTTACAAATCTATGCTGGCTCTCTCTGATCAGCTGAAAATTTTCAAGGTGTTCAGTCACCCTATCCTTAATTATAGACTCTTAATAATTTCCCGACAACATATGTTAGGCTAACTGGTCTATGATTCTCTGGTTTCCCTCTATCACATTTCTTAAATAGCAGAGTGGCAGGCACTAACTTCAAATCTAAAGGAACGGTTACTGAATCGAGAGACCTTTGGAAGCTTATACTTAAGACATCTACAATGTTCTCACTTACTTCTTTTAAAACCCTAGGATGGAAACCATCTGGGCCTGGGGATTTGTTGCTCTTTAGTGCCATTAATTTCGCAATTACCATTACTTTGCTTATGTTAATTTTGTTGAGTCCTCGTCCTTGATTCAATAATAGTTTCCTTGGGATGTCTGGAATGCTGACCTCTTCCGCTATTGCAATTATGATAACAATACTCAACCTTTTTGAAGTATCCCAGTATGATTCTGTCCTGCCTACCTGAAAATCTTGTGTAAACATGTCCTGCCTGTCCCCTAAATTTTCCTCCCTCAGTCTGGTGCATACTGTTCTAAAAGAGGTTCCTTGTTGCCATGTGACACCAGCGCAGTACCTTCTCATGTAGCTGAAGAACAACTGACATTTTCTGTCCTGTTTTACTGCACAACCACACTGGAGTTCATGAGCATTTCCACAGCCCAGATAATAAAGTAGATGTATAGCTTTATGTGCTGTTGTTAAAATCATGGTGCCACTAACGTATCCATTTTTTTCAACTGATAAGCCTTCAATATTACTGGCCAATCATATGTATTATTTCCCTTCTCCATCTCTGTCCACATCAAAGGGTCTGTTTCTAAGTCTTTGCCAATATTGTTTGGACAGCAAAGGACAGGTTATTCAAACCCCTCCGCTACCGCCTGCCCGTAAAGCCTGTGTTTTGTCCCTCCTCAGCATAACGACTCACTAGGGGTAATTTTACAGGTTGCGCTACTTGCAGGCAGCCTTATCCCACTGGCAGTGCAAATCAGAAATTGAAGTGCGCCATTCTTTTCCAGCCAAATGTTAAAAAGAAAATTACAAATCCAACTCCACATGTCCCTACTGCAATGAGTTCCAATGTGCTCTGTCCCTTTCTAGCCGGTGAACGTTGAACTTTTTACCTCTCCAGGAATAAAATCAATGGCTATAGGAGCCTTTGGTAAATTTGCAACAGTGAACTTCAGCAATGACCTATGTTATCAGGGTCTTGGTGGCCTACATATTCTTCCTGTTTGGAGAACAGTGTTTTGAGAGTGAGAATTAAGTAAAGGAAAATGAAAGAAAATGAGAAGCAAACAAATTTCCATCAGCCTTGCAGCCTTGTAGCCTGCATGCTAACTATAATTAACATGTGTGCCCAAGCTAATTTGTCTTTTTTCTCATTGATATATGGTAATGCACTGTAGAATTTTTAGGTTAGACTAGCTGCCAAAACCTTCTGCATAAATCGGTTTCTCCTAAGTAATTGGAATTGATTTATTTCAGTACAAATTAATCACTGGCTTTAATTGGTGAAACCTTTAATGTGCAATGAAGGGAAATTGCTAATGTAATAAGACTGGAGAAAGCTGCTTTTAGTTGTGATGTATTAAAGGGACAGTATCTATTTTTGTCAGCCTGCTGGTGCTATGCACACGACCCCACTAGCAAGCAGCTCTAATAAACTGCAAGCTTGATCTGTGTATGGATCCACTCATTCATTGTTATGGTAATAAATTCCTGTTAAATGCAATTGGTTTTGTTTGTAATGAAAAATTTTCCAATGCAACACCACTCGGTGCTAAGGCAACATTTTAATGTGTGTTGCCTGTACTGAATCACATGTGAATGACCTTTAGACATGTAATTAAATGCCTTCAAGCGCATTAACTTTTCTTGCCTCTCTTCAGTAATACTCTTGCTGAAGCGTGGATGTTACCATGAAGATGCCTGATCATAACACTTCCACTATAGAAGATGCTGGTATCTTCCATCTGTGTGGCTATTGTAGTGTGAGGTTCTTGACTTCTTTTTCAGGTTTTGCTTTCAAAAATGTTAGGCCCAGTGGGTGCTTTAGCACATTGCGGTACCAATATAATACAAAACAGTGAGGGGGTATGTAATGCTTCAGATTCTGACTCGCGCATCTCTTGGGCACTGATGGTGTGGGATGCAAGTCAGGCAGAGAAGGAACAGAAGAGGAAATTATCTGGTAAAAAGAGCAAGTTGTAGTCTTAGATTCACCATCCCCTGGGGGACTCCATTCAGTTCTGGGCACCACACTTCAGGAGAGATATACTGACCTTGGAGAAGATGCTGTGCAGAGCTAAAAGTATTAAATTATGTGGACAGGTTGTATAGACGAGCTTTTCCATTTCTGTACTTGCTTAAAACCTGTTACATTTCTAACTTTTTCCAGCTCTGACGAAAGGTCATTTACCTGAAATGTTAACTCTTTCTCTAGCCACAGATGCTGCCTGACCTGCTGATTTATTTCCAGCATTTTTTGTGTTTATTTCAGATTTCCAGCATCCGCAGAGTTTTACTTCTGCATAGACTAGGCTTGCATTCCCTTGAATCTAGAATATTTACAGTTGATGTAATTGAGCTGTTTAAGATGATTCAAGGAGTTCCTGGGGTAGAGAACAAAATATTTCCTCTGGTGGGGGAGTCCAGAACAAGGGAGCATAACCTTGAAATTAGACCATTTAGGGGTTAGGTCAGAAAGCACTTTTTCACACAAAGTGTAGTGGAAATGAAACTCTCGCCCTCAAAAATCTGTTGAGATGACATCAGTTGAAAATTTCAAAACTGAGATGGATGGATTTTTTTAAATTGACAGATCCATTCTGATGGTCATTGACCTGAAACGTTAACTCTGTTTCTCTCACCACAGATGCTTCCAGACCTACTGAGTATTTGCAACATTTTCTGTTTTCATTTCAGATTTCCAGCATCTGCAGTATTTTGCTCTTATAGATTTTTGTTAGGTAAAGGTACATTAATGGTTATGGAACCAAAGTGGATAAATGGAGTTAAGATTGCCCATGATCTATCTGAATGGCAGAACAGGCTTGAACAGTTGTATAATCCACCACTATTCCTATGGTCTTGATGCTCCCTTCCCTGCAATTATAGCAGCAGGCTTCAATTGACATTGTTGAATCTCCATGCACATTGGCACACATATCTCAGTTCTAAAAAACAAATGATTACAAAGATCACCATCTTGGGTAGCATTTCAGGCAGGTTCATTCCCTGGAACATCCTGCAGCAGCATTCCAACTTTACAGCTGCCAGGGCAACACTTCAGCTGCAGACAGGGCTGCTATGCACAGTAACAGTAAATTGAAATATGATGAAGGATGACATTGGATCTGACAGTAATTATACATTATTTATAAGTACTACACTGAGTACAAACAAAAGATTTAATTACTGCTAATGTTTTAAAGTGATCATTTTGGGTTGGAAATGAAGGCTTGTTTGCAGATATATTTTATGACAAAATGTAAAAGCCTGGGGGTAATTGAGCTCTGCTGAGAAGTTCGTATGAAAAGAATCAGCGAGAAAGAACAGAGAAGCTCCTTGCAGTCTCCATGGCTGTCATCTCCATAATATTAAAGTTGCATTTGGAAACCTGTACCATTGTAGCCTGGCAATGGGGTCACCATATTGAAATGAAATGGGAAAATGTATCAGACTATCCACCTCAATAGCATATATGGGAATGCATCCATTTTATAATTTAGAGAAGTGTTGTTCACAAACTTTTTGCAAAGGTTCTTATTTCAACTGATCCCCCACACTGCCCACCTCAGGAAGGTGGCTGTGATGGCCTCATTGCTTGACAATACTGATTAGTTTAAGCTCAGGGATGGAGAATGGCCAGTTAGGCAAGGTACTAGGGGCCGGATTTTCAAAGTCCACTGACTGCGGGAACGGAGGCATCACAGGCAGCTGGGGTATTTTAAAATTTGTTTTGCTGGATGTATGCCAGCATTTATTGCCCATCCCTAATTGCCCTAGAACTAAGTGGCTTGCTCAGAGGGCATTTAAGAGTCAACCACATTGCTGTGGATCTGGAGTCACATGTAGGTCAGACCAGGTAAGGGCGGCAGATTTCCTTCCCGACGGGACATTAGTGAACCAACTGGGTTTTTACAACAATCGACAATGGTTTCATGGTCACCATTAGACTAGCTTTTAATTCCAGATTTATTAATTGAATTCAAATTTCACCATCTGCTGTAGCGGGATTCAAAATTGGTCGGGGAAGGCCTGGTGAATGCACAAAGCCCAGCTGTGGGAGTTCAGATGGGAACAAGCTCTGACATTGGACAGAGCAGCCAGGTTGAGTGGCGGCAGATGCAACCTCCTGGACAGCAGGAGGCCAAAGGAGCACAGCGGGGGCTGCATGAGGACAAAGACACGACCCAAGACATCGGATGCACCGTCCAAGAGTCACCTACCTGGAAATGACAGAGCGCCAATGCCTTGAGAGCCTGTGCCCATCCAGGCAGAGGGTCTCAGTCCTGTGTGATCTGAGCCACAATGACCTGATGCCTCACGGGCCCCCATGGCAGTCCACTACCTGCAGCGGTCAAGGTCTCCGTCTCACTGACTTTCTATGCAACCGGGTCATTCCCGGGATCAGCTGTGGACCTGGGTAGCATCTTGCAGTCAGCATCTTGTTAGGTCATCAGGCACGGTGGTGCAGTGGTAACGTCACTGCACGAGTAATCCAGAGACCCAGGTGAATGACCTGGGGCTACAGGTTCAAATCCCAGCACGGCAGCTGGTGGTACTTAAATTCAATTAATTAATAATCTGGAATAGAAAGCTAATCTAAGTAATGGTGCTATGAAACTTTCATCAATTGTAAAAACCTATTTGTTTCGCTAATGTCCTTTAGGGAAGGAAATCTGCAGTCGTTACCTGGCCTGGCCTACAGGTGACTCCAGACCCCTAGCTGTTTGGTTTTCCCCCATGCACTAATGTTAGCAAAAAATGTTGGGTTTCCTTGTTTTATACTTGCACTCACTTTGTGGCTGATAATGAACAAAAGAAAATATACCCCTCGCTTTTCTGAAATAAATAAACATGCCAGTAAGTTAGTGGTGATGGTTGGAGGAGAGTGGTGATGCTTAATGCTTTTAATTTGCCACAATTATAGTGAGTAACAGAGGCTGGCTGACCCATTTTATTTATTTGGCAATTTGACTCCCAGGTCACTATGCACAAATTCTGGACAATATGATAGAAACAAAGAGCTTTATCCGCTTGGCAAATAACCAGGCCTTTGATTTTTTACTGTCATAAATTGTGGGATGCAAAAGGCAAAACACAAGGAGAAATCTTGAATTTCCAAATTAGAATCTTTATCTGGCCATGCAGTAAGTTTTCAATCATCTCTCTTTAAACTTCTCCTAAAGGCTGAATGTTTAATCTGTGCTTCCTCTGTGAAGTACCTTGTGACTTTTTTTACATCATGTTTGCTATATAAATGCAGGTTGTTATAAACATTGAAGTGGACTCCTTTAGCCATTATGCCCAGTTGTTCTGCAAGTAGTAAAACCATTTCCCTTTTTAATCTTATCCCATTCAGTGCAGTAACCAATAGGATTTAAATTTTCTTGAGAAATACCTCGAGGAACTTTTTGCTGGTATGGGGTTAAACCATTCCTAGCTGCTGCTTTGAGCGAATTGGGCAGTGAATACCTTACCATTTTCTGAAGAAATGATTTAAAAGTGTTCAATTCGGTGTGTGACACTTATCAGCCTCAGCCTCCAGCCGATTATTAGATTCAGATAAGTGCATGCAGTTGACAAATTGCTTGTAATGACAGTTTAATCTGCTGTTTGCCATTCAGCTCAGAGCATGCAGCCTGCTTACTTGTCTGTTTCCCAGAAATTGGCGCTGCAAGGCAGCTCTTTCTCAATTTTACTTCATTAAATTGGCTCAACTGGATTTGAGATGTATTTCAATCCACAGTGGATTGAATTAGACTGTGTGAGAAACTCCTGGGTTAAAGCAATTAACAGTTTTAGTGTCATTTCTCTCAGCTCTCAATAACAACGGGTTTGCTGAAATAGCAAAAAAGATACATTTATTGCACAAGACCTGCTAAGTTGTACGAGTTGTGTTCTAAAATGGCTACTGATCTAGGCTTGTTAGTTGTGAGCATGCCAATGTCAAAATGGCAGCTAAACTATCTTGAAAGGAGGGAAGCAGTTTCTCAAGTGCTTTCATCTGCAAAAGGGCTGTAGCCCATGAATCACGAGTGCATTTGCATGGTAAATTGCTGTCTATCAACTGTAATTTGCTTGAATAATTTGTTGATTTGTGTGGTAAGAAGTGCATATTCAGTAAGCAAATTTGCTTTTTCTTCCTTGTTCCCAAAAGCACTGTTTGCAAGGATGCAATTAATTCAGATTGAATTGCTATCAGCTGTAGATCATAGTTAAAATGCAGTGCGTAAATGGTCTGGAACTTCCTCATTCAGATTCAGTGCAAATAAAACAACTTTATTTACAGAGGGAAAAAGTGTTCTATGTACCACAGGGATATACTCCAGAATGAGATCATTAAGAGGAATTCGAATCATGGCCCTTTATCTAAATTGAATATAATCCATTAAAGTCAGCTTGGACATAAAATGGAGGAGATTGTGTCTGACTAACTGATTACAACGTTGCAAGAATGTTGTTAAAGCAATAGTCAAGGGAGGGAAAAACACTGTGAGGCGGCGCAGTGGTTAGCACTGCAGCCTCACAGCTCCAGCGACCCAGGTTCGATTCTGAGTACTGCCTATGCAGAGTTTGCAAGTTCTCCTTATGACAGCGTGGTTTCCTCCCACAGCCAAAGACTTGCATGTTGATAGGTAAATTGGCCATTATAAATTGCCCCTGGTATAGGTAGGTGGTAGGGGCAGAAATCAACAAGTGCATGGGAAAGGCTTCCACTGCTATGTCCAGACTGGCCAAGAGAGTGTGGGAAAATGGAGCACTGACACGGAACACAAAAGTCCGAGTGTATCAGGCCTGTGTCCTCAGTACCTTGCTCTACGGCAGCGAGGCCTGGACAACGTATGTCAGCCAAGAGCGGCGTCCAAATTCATTCCATCTTCGCTGCCTCCGGAGAATACTTGGCATCAGGTGGCAGGACCGTATCTCCAACACAGAAGTCCTCGAGGCGGCCAACATCCCCAGCTTATACACACTACTGAGTCAGCGGCGCTTGAGATGGCTTGGCCATGTGAGCCGCATGGAAGATGGCAGGATCCCCAAAGACACATTGTACAGCGAGCTCGCCACTGGTATCAGACCCACCGGCCGTCCATGTCTCCGCTTTAAAGACGTCTGCAAACGCGACATGAAATCCTGTGACGTTGATCACAAGTCGTGGGAGTCAGTTGCCAGCGTTCGCCAGAGCTGGCGGGCAGCCATAAAGGCGGGGCTAAAGTGTGGCGAGTCGAAGAGACTTAGCAGTTGGCAGGAAAAAAGACAGAGGCGCAAGGGGAGAGCCAACTGTGTAACAGCCCCGACAAACAAATTTTTCTGCAGCACCTGTGGAAGAGCCTGTCACTCTAGAATTGGCCTTTATAGCCACTCCAGGCTCTGCTCCACACACCACTGACCACCTCCAGGCGCTTACCCATTGTCTCTCGAGATAAGGAGGCCAGAGATAAAGGGGAATATAGAGACAGGTGGGGATGTGGTAGGAATATGGGATTAGTGTAGGATTAGTATAAATGGGTGGTTGATGGTCGGCACAGACTCGGTGGGCCGAAGGGCCTGTTTCAGTGTTGTATCTCTAACTAAATAAAATAAAAGAAGGAGGCCATTCAGCCTGTCGTGTCTGTGCTGACTCTCTGCAAGTGCTACCCACCTCGTTCGACTCCCCCTCCTTTTCCCCATAGCCCTGCAAAATTTTTCTCTTCAGATAATTATCGAATTCTCTTTTGAAGCTCTCGATTGAATCTGCCTCCACCACACTCTCAGGCAGTGCATTCCAGATCCTAACCACCACTCTCGCTGCGTAAAAAAGTTTTTCCTCGTGTCGCCATTGTCTGTCACCTTAAATCAATGTCCTCTGGTTCTTGATCCTTCGGCCAATGGGAACAGTTTCTTCCCATGTACTCTGACTGCATCCTCTGACTGATTTTGAATACCTCTGTCAAATCTCTTAATCTTCTCCAAGAGGAACAGTCCCAGCTTCTCCAATCTGTCCACGTAACTGAAGTCCCTCATCACGGGAATCATTCTCATGAATCTTTTCTGCAACCTCAATAAAGCCTTCACATCCTTCCTAAAGTGTGGTGCCCAGAACTGGACAGGGTACTCCAGTTGAGGCCAAGCCAGTGTTTTATACAGGTTTATCATAACTTCTTTGTTTTTATACACTATGCCCTTATTTATAAGCCCAGGTTCCCGTATTGATTATTGATCATTTTCTCAACCTGCAATGCAACCTTCAGTGATTTGTGCATATATACCCCCAGGTTCCTCTGCTTCTGCACCTCCTTTTGAATTGTACCCTTTAATTTATATTGCCTCGCTGTTCTTTCTACCAAAATGAATCACTTCTCTCTTGTCTGCATTAAATTTCATCTGCCACTTGTCTGCCCATTCCACCAGCCTATGTCCTCTTGAAGTTTATCACTACCCTCTTCGCAGTTCACAATGTTTCCAGTTTTGTGTCATTTGCAAATTTTGAAATTGTGCCCAGTTGTACGTCCAAGTCTCGATTTTCATCTATATCAAGAAAAGCAGTGGTTCTAACACCGACCCCTGCGGAACCCCATCATATATCTTCCTCCAGTCTATAAAACAACTGTTCACATCTACTCTCTGTTCCCTGTCACTCAGCCAATTTTGTATCAATACTGCTACTCTCCCTTTTACTCCATGAGCTCTAACTTTGCTGACAAGGCTGGGTTATGTGGCACTTTATCAAATGCCTTTTGGAAGTCCATGTACCATCAACCGCATTACCTTTATCAAACCTCTCTGTTGCCTCATCAGAAAATTCAAGCAAGTTAGTTAAACACAATTTGCCCTTACCAAATCTGTACTGACTTTCCCTAATTAATCCACATTTGTCCAGAATTATTATTTCCAAAGCTTTCCTACCACCAAGGTTAAACTGACTGGCCTGTTTGTGCTGAATTTATGCTTATACCCTTTTTTTGAACAAGGGTGTAACATTTGCAATTCCCCAGTCCTCTGGCACCACCCCTGTATCCAAGGAGGACTGGAAGATTATAGCCAGTATCTCCGCAATTTCCTCCCTTACTTCCCTCAGTATCCTTGGATGCATCTTATCTGATCCTGGTGACATATCAACTTTAAGCATAGTCAGACGATCAATGCCTCCTCTTTATCAATTTTTAGCTCATCAAGTGTCTCAACTACCTCCTCTTTCACTATAACGTGGGCAACATCTTCTTCCATGGTAAAGACAGATGTAAAGTACTGATTTAGTAGCTCAGCCATGCCCCCTGCCTCCATGTGTAAATTTCCATTTAGGTCCCTAATTGGCCCCATTCCTCCTTTTACCACGTTTTTACTATTTATATGCCTATAGAAGACTTTTGGATTCCCTTTTATGTTAGCTGCCAGCCTCTTCTCATACTCTCTCTTTGCTTCTGTTATTTTTTTTTCACTTCCCCTCTGAACCTTCTATATTCAGCCTGGTTCTCACTTGTATTATCCACCTGACATCTGTCATATGCGCCCTTTTTATGCTTCAGCTTACTCTCTATCTCTTCCATCATCCATGGAGCTCTGGATTTGTTTGCCTTACCTTTTCCCCACATGAGAATATACCTTGACTATATCCAAACTATCTCCTCTTTAAAGGCAGACCATTGTTCAGGGACAGTTTTGCCTGCCAATCTTTGATTCCAATTTACCTGGGCCAGATCCGTTCACACCTCATTGAAGTTGACCCTCCCCAAATTAATTATCTTTACTCTAGATTGCTCCGTGTCCTTTTCCATAGCTAACATGAACCTTATGCCATGGTCACTGTCCCTTAAATGTTCCCCCACTGACACTTGATTCACTTGAGCCACCCCATTCTCCAGAATCAGATCCAGCATGCATCCTTCCTCATTAGACTGGAAACATACTGCTGTAGAAAATTCTACAGATCACACTCCAGAAACTCTTGGCCCTGTCAGCCCTTTACATTATTACTATCCTAGTCTGTATTAGGATAATTGAAGTCCCCCATTATAACTACTCTATTATTCTTGCAACTCTGTAATTACCTTGCAAAATTGTTCCTCTATATCTTTCCCACTAGTTGGTGGTCGACAGAATACACCCAGCAATGTAATGGTACCTCTATTTTTTCTTAGCTCTAACCAAATAGATTCTGTCCTTGACCCCTCGAGGACATCCTCTCTCTCCAGCATTGAAATGTTCTCCTTAATTAATACTACTACCCCTCCTCCTTTCTTTCCTTCTCCATCTTTCCTGAACACCTTGTATCCAGGAATATTTAGTACCCCGTCATAGAGTCATAATGAATCAGAAGGTGACAATTCAGCCCATCGAGTCCATGCTGGCTCTCTGTAGAGTAATCCAAACAGTTCCATTCCCCGACTCTATCCCCATAACCCTGTAAGTTTATTTCCCTCGAGCCCATACAATTTCTTTTTGAAATCATTCATTGTCTCCACCTCTCCCACTCATAGCCAACCAATTCCAGATCATTTGCAGTCCTCGCCTTTTTAGAGCCAGGTCTCTGTTTTCGCCATATTATGTTTCCACGTGACTATCTGCACCTGCAGTTTAGCAACCTTATTTACCACACTCTGCGCTTTCACATACATGCACAGTAAACCGAATCTAGACCTCATTACATTCTCTCTTATTCGGACCCCACCTAATAAGTTACGATTTTCAACTCTAGTGCTGTCTCTCTCTCCCAATTCTTTGTGTACCTTGGTTTTCCTCTCTAATGTTACTTCCTGGTTCCCACACCCCTGCCAGGTTAGTTTAAACCCTCCGCAATCATCTCATCTTTGGCCTCCTTGTCTCAAGAGACAATGGGTAAGCGCCTGGAGGTGGTCAGTGGTTTGTGAAGCAGCGCCTCGAGTGGTTATAAAGGCCAATTCTAGAGTGACAGACTCTTCCACAGGCGCTACAGATAAAATTGGTTGTCGGGGCTGTTATACAGTTGGCTCTCTCCTTGCACTTCTGTCTTTTTTCCTGCAACAGCTAAGTCTCTTCGACTTGCCACTCTTTAGCCCTGCTTTTATGGCTGTCCGCCAGCTCTGGCGATCACTGGCAACTGACTCCCACGACTTGTGGTCAATATTACAGGACTTCATGTCGCGTTTGCAGACGTCTTTAAAGCGGAGACATGGACGGCCGGTGGGTCTGATACCAGTGACGAGCTTGCTGTACAATGTGTCCTTCGGGATCCTGCCATCTTCCATGCGGCTCACATGGCCAAGCCATCTCAAGCGCCGCTGGCTCAGTAGGGTGTACATGCTGGGGATGTTGGCCGCCTCGAGGACTTCTGTGTTGGAGATACGGTCCTGCCACCTGATGCCAAGGATTCTCCGGAGGCAGCGAAGATGGAATGAATTGAGATGTTTCTCTTGGCTGACATACGTTGTCCAGGCCTCTGAGGACACAGGCTTGATACACTCGGACTTTTGTGTTCCGTGTCAGTGCGCCATTTTCCCACACTTTCTTGGCCAGTGTGGACATAGCAGTGGAAGCCTTTCCCATGCGCTTGTTGATTTCTGCATCGAGAGACAGGTTACTGGTGATAGTTGAGCCTAGGTAGGTGAACTCTTGAACCACTTCCAGAGTGTGGTCGCCGATATTGATGGATGGAGCATTTCTGATGTTCTGTCCCATGATGCTCATTTTCTTGAGGCTGATGGTTAGGCCAAATTCATTGCAGGCAGCCGCAATCCTGTTGATGAGTCTCTGCAGACACTCTTCAGTGTGGGATGTTAATGTAGCATCGTCAGCAAAGTGGAGTTCCCTGATGAGGACCTTCCGTACTTTGGTCTTCGCTCCTAGACGGGCAAGGTTGAACAACCTGCCATCTGATCTTGTGTGGAGGAAAATTCCTTTTTCTGAAGACTTGAACGCATGTGAGAGCAGCAGTGAGAAGAAGATCCCAAACAGTGTAGGTGCGAGAACACAGCCTTGTTTCACGCCACTCAGGATAGGAAAGGGGTCTAATGAGGCATCGCTATGCTGAATTGTGTCTTTCATATTGTCATGGAATGAGGTGATGATACTTAGTAGCTTTGGTGGACATCCGATCTTTGCTAGCAGTCTGAAGAGACCATATCTGCTGACGAGGTCAAAGGCTTTGGTGAGATCTATGAAAGCAACGTAGAGAGGCATCTGTTGTTCGCGGCATTTCTCCTGTGGCTGGCGAAGGGAGAACAGCATATCAATGGTGGATCCTTCTGCTCGAAAGCCACACTGTTCCTCGGTGTAGACATGCTCAGCCAGCTTCAGGAGCCCATTTAAAACGACTCTAGCACTAGCACAAGCAAATTGCCCCAGAAAGATATTGGTCCCAGCACTGTTGAGGTACAACCCATCTGTCCTGTACAGGTCCCATCTCCCCTAGAACCAGTCCCAATGTCCCAGGAATCTAAAGCCCTCCCTCCTGCACCATTTCTGCAGCCACGCATTCATCTGCTCAATCCTCCTATTTCTATACTCACTTGCGCGTGGTTCTGGACGTAATCTGGAGATTACTACCTTTGAGGTCCTGCTTGTTAGTTTCTTTCCTAGCTCCCTAATCTCTGCCTGCAGGACCTTATCCCTCTTTCCACCTATGTTGTTACCAATATGGACCATGACTACTGGCTATTCACCCTCCCCCCTCAGAGTGCTTTGCAGCCGCTGAGTGACATCGTTGACCCTGACACCAGGGAGGCAACATACTATCCTGGAGTCACATCTGCGGCCACAAAAACGCTTGTCTGTTCTCCTAACTATCGAATACCCTATCACGTTTGATTTTCCAATCTTCTTCCTGCCTCCCCTGTACAGCTCAGCCATCCATGGTGCCATGGTCTAGGGTCTGGCTGCACACCCCAGATGAGCCATCACTCTCACCAGCATTCAAAACAGAATACGAGTTGGCAACGTGGATGCGCTCAGGGGGCCACATATATAAATGTGCTATCCACGAAACTCTCATCCTCGTCGCAGTGACGTCAGCTGCCGCTCCAGCTCCAAAACCCGGAGCTCGAGCTGATCCAGCTTACAACACTTCCTATACATGTGGTTATCCAAGACCCGAGAAGTGCACTGGAGTTCCCAAGTGGAACATGATGTGTACTCCACGGGACTGAGCTGCCCTGGCATGCTTCCTCTCCTCTCTGGCTCGCCCTCACTGTGCTCTCCTGCCTTCTTCTCCTTCACTATCTCTCCTTTATCCCTACCCATTTCCCTCCTCTTCATCCTCACCTTGTTTCCCTCCCCATAATCCCCCACTATCAACCTTACACCACCCTCTCCCCATCATCCACACCTTGTTCCCCTCCCTTTCACCCCATCATAACCACCCTCCCTTCATCCACACCCTGCTCCTGCTTGTCTTTCCCCCCCCACCTCCTTCCCCATTCCTGCCCCTGCCTCCTTCCCTTTTTAGCAGCCTTTCCTCCAACACAATCAGTTCAAAGGTAAGGAGTAAATACCTCTTTTTTATACTTTCAGCATCTTTCAGATGTTCCCCAGGTGAAATTAGTCACTCTTTTTCCCTTAATTCTCTGGCTTTCCCCCCACGTTATCCATTTGCTGCACATGATGTGTTTTATCCGTGCATATGTGGATCTGTACCGAACTGGAACACAGAAGGATTGCAGATCATTATACTTCAAAGCTAGTGTTTGATCTTTCAGTCTGCATTATGAGAGTAAAACAACCATTACCCACAACCCCCCCACCTCATCTAAAGAAACATGTTGAGTCCAGGACAAATGTGCCAAATGTTTCCTCCAAAGGTAGCTTACTGAATCTGAGACAGGGGAATTATAAAACAGATACGGAACAGATAGCATACGGAACTTAATTTATGATAAAATAATGCTTTTAGTTTTATAAAGATCTTGGAATGTTCAAGCATGCGGTTAAACATGGGCTGGATCTAATGTGCCCCCTGGAGATGGGCCAGGAGTGGGGGGTTGGGGGGGGAATCCATTGAATTGTGACGGGAGGTGGAGAGCCCATTGCACCGAAGATGGCCTTCCCGTCCAGAGGCCTATTATCAGGCCATTTAAGGGTTTTTCCTAGCCGCTTCTGGAATTAAGCTAGTGGGGGGGGGGGGGGGGCGCCTAACCCACACAGGAAGGTCGCTCAGTGAAACAACGTGACCTTCCTGCAGGCTTGGGAAGAGGGCTCCTCTGTGGGAAATCTGTGACCACAGAGGGCTCCCGCCAGCAAACAGCCCACCTCCTGTGCCAACCCCCTGCACTCATCGTCCACCCTCCGCCCTATTGCGGGGCTTGCTGGACTGGCCCTGGTGACCCCGCCTCACTTACCTCTTGTCCCGGGCTCCAGTGCTGGGCCTGATCCCTGGCCTCCTGTACTACCAGTAGTGGCCACCCTTCCTGGTGGCGCTGCCGCTACAACTGAGCTGTCGGCCCTCTGATTGGCCTTAAAGAGACAGGGATCCTGGTGCCAGGCACTTCATTTTTTTCATTCTGTCATGGGATGTGGGCGTTGCTGGCAAGGCCAGCATTTGTTGCCCATCCCTAGTTGCCCTTGACAACTCAGTGGCTTGGTAGTCAATCACATTTCTGTGGGTCTG
Source organism: Heterodontus francisci (assembly GCF_036365525.1). Taxonomy (NCBI): domain Eukaryota; kingdom Metazoa; phylum Chordata; class Chondrichthyes; order Heterodontiformes; family Heterodontidae; genus Heterodontus; species Heterodontus francisci. The sequence goes on along the minus strand of NC_090400.1, from coordinate 30,296,724 downwards.
GAGTCACATGTAGGGCAGACCAGGTAAGGACAGCGGATTTCCTTCCCTGAAGGACATTAGTGAATCAGATGGGTTTTTATGGCGATTGATGATAGTTTCATGGTACCATTACTGAGACTAGCTTTCAATTCAAATTTTTAAAAATTTATTAATTGAACTTATTAATCAATTGAATTTAAATTCCACCAGCTGCCATGGTGGGATTTGAACCTGTGTTCCCAGGGCATTAGTCTACACCTCTGGATTACTAGTCCAGTGAGATTACCACTATGCCACTGTCTCCCCCTGGCATAGCACTGCAGAATTGTGCTTGGTGGGGGTGGGGCTCCAAAAGGCCGAGGAGGGGTTCCCTTTGCCTTTTCGGCCCAGCACCAGGAACCCCGCTGGTGCGACTAAATCCAGCCCATATTTTGCCTCTTCTCTAACTTGGAAAACATTTTTTAGAGATCGAAATACTTGACCACATTTCAATGGCTCAAAGTCAAACCAATATCTCATTCTGCTGAAAGGCTCCACCTGAAAGATTAACAATTTCAGTGCTGTTTTTGGGGTCTTGCTCTGTGCAAATTGGTTGCCATGTTTACTACATTACAACAGTGACTACATTTCAAAAAGTACTTCATTGGCTGTAAAGCACTGTGGAAGGTCCTGAAGTTGTGAAAGGTGCTATATAAATGCAGGTTTTTTCTTTCTTTGCCTACTGTATGTTGCAGCATTCTCTGTTTTTATCTCAAATATCCAAAAACTTCAACTTATTCAAATTTAATTGCTATATTATAAATCTGTCATTCTGGTGCTCCATTGGGAGGGACTGCAACCGTCAAAGGATAAATTTGTCTGCAGTGGATGAGTTCAGGTTAAAATACAGGGTGCAGAGTAAATTTACCAGAATGATACCTGGACTCCAAGGGTTAAGCTATTAGGAGAGATTAAACAAACTCGGGTTGCATTCCCAGGAATTTAGAAGGTTAAGGGCTGATTAGTTCGAAGTTTTCAAAATATTCAGGGGAACAGACAGGGTAGATTGGGAGAAACTTTTGGGGAGTTCAGGATGTAGTCTGGGACAGTCAAAAAATTATAGCCAGACTTTTCAAGAGTGAAATTAGGAAACAATTCGTTGTGCAAAGAAGTTTGGAACTCATCTTCAAATTGCAATTGATGTTGGATCAATGGTTAATTTTAAAACTGAGATTTATGGATTTTTGTCAATGTGGGGCAAAGGCAGGTATATGGACTTAGATCACAGATCAGCCATGATCTCATTGGATGGTGGAGCAGGCTGAAGAGGCTAAATAACCTACTCCTGTTCCTATGTCTTCCACAACCTCTGGGCATCCCAAAGAGCTGTACAGATTTTTTTAAAACACTTTTTGAAGTCAAGGCTGGAATTCTGCATTGTGGTGATGACTCGGCCCACCGGCTAAAAAGTCAGGTGAGAGCCTGCCTCCACCAGGCCTGGAAGCCACACTGCAACTTTGCGTTGCCCAAGCCCTTAATTGGCCTTGGTCCGGTCTCCAAGCACTGCCAGCCAATCAGAGGGCTGGCAGCTCTTGATGCTCAGCAGCGCCACCAGGAGTGGTGGCCACTGCTGGGACTGCACCCGACAAGAAGAGGGCGATGGGCCCTTGAAAAAGGTAAGTAGAAGGTAAGTGGGATTTGGGCCTCGCCGGGGACAATCATTTCCCCCCAGCCTCCACCTCCCAGCCCATTACCTGGCCATAGTCACTGTTGTAATATAGGAAATACAGCAGCCAATTTGGGCACGGCGCACTTCCACAAACAACAATGCAATAAAGACCAAATAATTTGTTTTATTCATGTTGATTTAGGGCAAAATATTGACCAGGACACCTCAACTGCTGTTCTTCCAAATAGTGCAGTGGGACCATTTATGTTTTGTCTAAGAAAGCAGACGGGGCCTCATCCGAAAGATGACATCTTTAACAGTGCTGCACTGGAGTGCCGGCCTAGATTTTTGTGATCAAGTATCTGGAATGTGACTTGAACTGGGAATCTTGACCCAGAGGTAAGAGTGTTACCAATTCAAGCCACAACTGACACACATGTGCACAAGAGAAAAAAGAAGCCAGCTTTTTAAGATGTTGTTACTAGCTCAAAGTAGCATGAGGTATTCAAACATAAACTGAAAAAAGGGATATCCACCCAATTCTTTTCCAGTGCTGAAGTGCTAAATTTATATTGTTGGCTCATTCTACTGAAGTTAGCAATGTGTAAGCCTATATAACTAATGCATTTGGAACCACAAACCCCAGTGCACAAAATCCTAAAGCTGTCATGACCAAAATAAAATCACTTAGTGAGGTTATTTGGCTCAAGAGGAATCAAAGCCAATTAAATCGAAGCATGCATGGATTTAAATACTACTTTTCTAGCTTCTGTGTGAATAAACCTGTCTCCATCATAGCAACAAGGTGGGTCCCATCACTGCCTAAAATGCAAGATTATCATGTGATTCCAGAAATGTGGTTTTGACATGGCACGTAGCAAGAGTCCACTTCCTGTTAATTGAGTGGAAAGCCCAAGCAAATCGAAATGACTTCTGTGTTGATGTTTGTGGTGCTCATTATTGCAGTGTTGGCTCCAGAAAGTCTATATTGTAACAGTGCACGGAAAGGATAAATGTTGCACTGTTGCTTTTCAAATTAGTGATTAGTCATGTTCAGGTTAGTTTTTAGCACAATTTGTACGCACATGCATCGGCTGTATTGAGAAGAACCATTACTAAATATAAATACTGACACAAACATCTCGGGGAAAACTACTCCGTGTCAAAAAAAATACAGAAAATTATTTTGCTGCTGGCTTCAACATAGGAATAGATATGTTTATACAGCAACTAATTACATTATAGAAGCATCCAAAAAATGCTTCTCACAATTAGCTACTTTTTGGGATCCAGTAAAAACAGAAAATGTTGGAAATCCTCATCAGGTCTGGCAGCATCTGTGGAGAAAAAAAAAGAGTTCACACTTCCAGTCAGTTCTGATGAAAGGTAGTCGACCTGAAATGTTAACTCTGTTTCTCTCTCCATATATGCTGCCCAACCTGCTGAGTGTTTCCAGCATTTTCTGTTTTTATCCCAGCTTTCCAGCATCTGCAGTTTTTTGCTTTTGGATGCAGTAACTGTTGTATAGGGAAATGCAGCAGCCAAAATGCACCAGCAATATGCCACAAATAGCAAGTGGGGTGGATTACCACTTCATCTGTTTGCAGTGGTTTTCATTGAGGGGGGAATGTTGATCAGAACAGGAGGAGAACTTTCTGCTCTTCAGACGCTGTGCGATCTTTCGCATTCATCTGAACAGGCAGATAGGACAGTTTAATGACCCAAAGCCTCCCTCCCACTACAAGTACTTCCAGTTTCTACGCCCAGCCCAACAGATGAATAAAGCCTCAAGAAACAACTGCAAGACCTCCGTGGAAAACAAAAAGGTGACATTATAGGACGTGATCTTCCTTCCTGTGGGTGTTCCACTTGCCTGCTCAAAAGAGCAGGCTAAGATCAGGATATGACAGGAAAGGACTGGCCTCATTTTAACCACCCCACCATTCGGTTTCTGCCAGGTGTTGGGGCGAGGTTTTGGTGGTGTGGTGGAGGGGAAAGTTAAAAACGGGGCCTATGCATCAGGAAAATTATACAGACACTGAATTTAAACTTGTAACAGCAATGCAGAAAGAGAAAAACTATGGAAGGTAAAAAAAAAAGAGCTTGGCTCAAAGAATTAGCTTGAGAAAGTAGAGAAACAGTTACAAAAAGAACCCTTTCTACAGGATATCATCTATATTACACTACTCTGTATGCTACATAGTGTAACCCTCCTTTTATTATCGAATAACATAATCTCCAACTCATTGGGAGCTGCACTACAGTAGCTGCTGGCCCGGTGATATGCAAATCAAGTGACTGATTCCTTTTTTGTTTGAACGATCAACCTTGTCTCCTTTCCCGTGCAAGTTCCCACTGATCACAGACATCTGGAGGTCTCTCACCACATTCAACGTCAGCTAACCCCAGGAATACATGTGAGGTCATCGCCTCACAGGTTAGATGCGCACGATTCCCATACTGCCTCACTTGCAGTCGAGCTAAAGAACAATTGGGAGACAAGTCATCTGTGTGTTCAGTTTCAAAAGCAGTAGGTCTGATATTTGAAAAGAATGACTGATTATCCAGTGTCTATGACTGTTCATCTTTGGTTGGATGAAAATTGTTTGTCTGGAAGAGTGTGTCAGGAGGGGCAATTTCACAGACAGAAACATCTGCTTGGGGCATCCTGTACGAATGTAGTCGAGAGCCAGATTTGCATAATATAATGTATGTAGGTTGAATGGCTGCATTTGAATTTATGAATGTTACTCTGCTCAAGCTATGCAACAATCTGCTTGGTGTAAAGTAGCTTCAGTGCAAGTATACTAGGTCAAGCAGTTCAGTGCAGGACAGAATTGCAGCTTTTAGATGGTAAGCCTCAAGGTCCACACTCATGAAATCACTCAAAGAAAAAGCATTAAAAACCCAGAAATTGTAACACACCGTAAAACATTGCTGATTTTGTATCCTTTCATCAGAGGTCAGTACTTAGCATTTGTTGCCTTTAGTAAGAGAAGCCTTTAATGATTGATGCTCTCCATAGTTATGAGAGGTGTTCATATAATGCAGTTTTCAGGTTGCTATGGAACCTTTCAAAATATCGTTGCATGTGTAAATGTCAGTCCATCCCATTAGCACAACTGATTGAGAAACTGTCTCCCAACCAGGTACCATTGTCGGAGAACCTCTGTCCACTTTGTTGGGATGCAAGTGCTGTTACTGGTTAGCTGGAATGGTAGATGGTGTGCTCTGATGGCTTGCTTTATCTTTGTGGGGATATGGTGAGCATTGGGACAATAGTAAGTTTATAGCATTGGAGTAAACCATAAGATTCGGCCATTTCAGCCCTCCTGTCCATGAGTTAGTAATTCCTATGAAACGATTGCAGGGAAAATGTTATGTTTTCCATGAATGAAGCTCAGGAAAGATATATTGTCCTTCGAGGGGTAAAAGCACAAATTCACCAGAATGATTTCGGGGGCCAGCCCTTTAGTCAAGTTTCTGCCCCTGCCACAATACCGAAACAGTTCTTATCATAGTCACAAATAATATCCTAAGTGGCGTGACAAAGGTAAACTTCCCTTCCTTCTTGACCTGTCTGTAGCCTTTGACATGGTTAACCACACCATCCTCCTCCAACGCCTCTCTACTGTCATCCAGCTGGGTGGGACTGCTCTCACCCGCTTCTATTCTTATCCATCTAATCATAGCCAATGAATCATTTGCAATGGCTTCTCTTCCTGCTCCTGCACCATTATCTTTGGTGCTCCCAAAGATCTAACCTTGCCCCGCTCTTATTTCTCATCTACATGTAGCCCCTCGGCGACATCATCCAAAAGCACAGCGTTAGTTTTCACATTGTTACGGTCAAGTGAGGAAGGGTTGAAGAACTTCCTTCTTTTCCCTCTCCTTGTTTGACCACAACAGGTTTAATTCTTTCTTAAAGTGGATGTACTGGACAATTCAGTAGGTGTTTGATTGGTTCTTGTTATGATCATAACAAGAACTAATCGGACAGGTTTTCTTGAGTTAACAAAGAAAGAGACTAACTTTATTGTACCTAAACTGAACTACTGAAAATAATAAACTACATGCCAACTTTCACTCATAAATTGGTTGAGTTAGAGTCCATGGAAAAAAAAGGGTATGCAGTCCCGTGGGGTTTGGTAATTCTGCTGGCTTCTAGCTAAATTCGGTGGTCCTGAGGCTTTTCGTTTCAAGAGGTAGATGACTGGTTCGGTGCGACTCTTGGAGACAGCAATGCGGATGATTTCCTCCAACAGTGTTTCAGGTTGTAGCCGGAGTATGCGAACATGGTCAGTCAACAAGCAGGATTTGATAGTTTTCAAGCTGGAATGGAGAGAAAACGAGAGAGAGAGAGGGACCCCCACTTAGGGTCTGCACGTGTCAGAGTCCAGTTGCTTCTTCTCTGCTACAGAGAAAACACCAGCTTAAAACCGCAGATGGGGAGGGGCTTGTCACATGACAGTTACTCAGTGATTCAAACATTGCAGTTAGCAGTATTTCTCTGCTTGCTGAAAGAACAGGTACTTCCTTGAAACTTCCTGGGTCTTTGTTCTTATGGTAATTGAGTAGACATTTTGTCTCTCTCCTCACAAGCATTGCAGTGTAGGATACAGTGTAGCAAACTACGTGACCATCCTAAGCTTTGTCTTTTTAAAAAAAAAAATTCTGATCTTCAGTCGGTGGATTAAAGAAAATTATCATTCAACAAAACACATTGGTATTACAACATGTACACTGACGACACCCAGCTCTACCTCACCACCACTTCTCCCAACTCCTCCACTGTTGCTAAATTATCAGGCAGCTTAACTGACATCCAGTACTGGATGAGCAGACATTTCCTCCAATTAAATATTGGGAAGACTGAGGATATTGTTTTTGGTCCCTTCTCCAAGCTCTACTCCCTAGCTACTGACTCCATCCGTCTCCCTAGCAACAGTTTGAGATTAAGCCAGTCTGTTTACAACCTTGGTGTCACATCTGACCCCGAGATGAGATTCTGACATCATATTCGTGCCATCACTAAGACCGCCTGTTTCCACCTCCGTAACATCACCCGACTTTGCCCTTACCTCTGTTCATCTGCTGCTGAAACCCTCATTCGTACCTCTAGATTTCACTATTCTAACACACTCCTGGCTGGTCTCCTACATTCTACTCTCTGTAAACTTGAGGTCATCCAAAAGTCTGCTGCCCATGTCTTAAACCCCACCATTTCACCCCTGACATCGCTACCTACATTGGCTCCCGATCAAGCAATGGCTTGATTTTAAAATTCTCATCTTTGTTTTCAGATTCCTGCACGGCCTCGCCCTTCTCTATCTCTGTAATCTCCTCCAGCCCCACAACCCTCCAGGATATCTACGTTCCTCTAATTCTGGCCTCTTGTGCCTCCCTACACCTCTCCACCTTGCTTTCCTCTTTTAACAGACTGCATTAAAACCTACCTCTTTGACCAAGCTTTTGGTCATCTGACCTAATATTTCCTCTGTGATTCGGTGTCATATTTTGTTTTATACTGCTCCTGTGAAGCACCTTGGAATATTTTTATTCCGTTAAAGGCGCGCGATATAAAGATAAGTTGCTGTTGTTCCATAAAGGGTTAAATTATGCATAAACTTGGCTTCTATTTCCTTGAGCTTAAAAAGTTGGAGGCTGATCTAATGGAGATGTTTAAAATGATAAAGGGATTTGATAGGGTGGATACAGAGAAACTATTTCCTCTGGCAGGTGAATCCAGAACAAATGGCATAATTCTAAAATTAGACAAGGTAATTTAGGAGTAAAATCAGGAAGGATTTTTGTAAGCGAAATCTGGAACTCACTTCCCTTAAAGGCTGTAGATGCTGGGGATCAATTGAAATTTTGCAGCTGAGTTGACTAGGTTAGGTAAGGGTATCAAGCGATAAGGAACACAGCTAAATGGAGTTGAGGTGCAGATCAGCAATGACTTAATTAAAGGGATGTTTCCTGTTCTAACTTAGAAAAGTGGACTTCAATAGCAAAATTCTGGGAGCTTTGTTTCCAAGTATTTGTTTTGGCAAAATGGGCTAGAAATTCCTCTTGTGCAATAGCACAAAATTCTTTTGAGCACTCCTCTTGTGTTTGTTGAGAGAAGAAAACAACATTGAAAGGAGGGATGTGAGAGACCGGTTTTGTCGCACCAACAACAACTTCTACTCACAAACGCCATTGCAGCAGAAAATTTCCCCCATGGAATATTTCTACGTCAATGTGATATTTTCTTATTGACTTCAGGAATTATCATAATTTTAACAACAACAACTTGCATTTCTCTAGCACTGTTAACATTCCAAGGCGCTTCACAGGAGCATTACCAAACAAAATTTGACACCAAGCCACGTAAGGAGGTATGAGGACAAGTGACCAAACATTTATCAAAGAGGTAGGTTTTAAGGAGTGTCTTAAAGGAGGAGAGAGAGGCTGAAAGAGGGAATTCCACAGTTTAGGGCCCAGGCAGGTGAATGCATGACTGTCAGTGGTGTAGGAAATAAATTCAGGGATGTGCAAGAGGTCAGAATTGGAGGAACGTAGAATCTTCGAGAGTTATAGGGCTGGAGGAGGTTATAGCTATAGGAAGGGATGAGGCCATGAAGGGAGTTGAAAACAAGGATGAGAATTTTAAAATCAAAATGTTGACGGACCAGGAGACAATGAAGGTCAGTGAGCTCAGGAGTGATGAGTGAACGGAACTTGGTGCAAGTTAGAATATGGACAGCAAAGTTTTGGATGAGTATGGAGGGTAAAAGGTGGGTGGGCAGCTGGATGAACATTGTCATAGTAAGGTCTAGAGGTAACAAAGGCATGGATGAGATTTTCAGTCTAGGCAACTGTTCACACTCACCCAGGCACACCTACCTAGGACTGTCCAAGTTAAACTATTTTTCTATACTCTGCTTCACCAGGGGGACAAGTGAAAGACTTGTGACGTGTTTGGAAGCTGACCTGCAATCTTCACCACAGTGACAACATTGCCACTGGAAGTCAAGATCACTACAGTTCTGAACTTTTATGCTTCAGATTCATTCCAACTTTTAACACAGGGGATATTAGCAATTCAATCCATAGTGCACAGATAGATCAAGTAAGTCTTGTTCTCCAAGGTAAACATGGTCATTGTTTTCTCCTCAGAAAACTGACAGTGGAGTGAGAAGTCCTGCATTTTTTTTTAAGCAGTAGGATGACCCAAAGTTCTTGTTATTAAAAGTGACAATGTCGACATCTCGGGGTGTCCTGGGGAACTAAGTCCTTCTTTACTTGATATCCTGGAGAAGCAGTCCTTGTGTAGTATTTATAAAAGGAGATAGTTTGTATGAAACTCCAGAAAGCTTGCTATGGAAGGATAATGCTGGAGCCTGTCTTTACTCAGTTTCACATTTATTGTGCAGAGTAAAATCATGACAAACTTGTAGCTCCTCACTCAAAACCCTCCCCCAGTCTCCGTAAGTGTCTACTTATAATTGCTCAAGTAAGACCCCAATTAACACCCTCCAATTGCATATAATCAAACAATTGCGACACAATTAACAGATTAACAGCTTGTGAGCTTTTGTACAACCACCCCTTTCCTATAAAGTTTTAACATATGCCCCAAAAGAGAAGATTTGCTACATTTTAGTGAACGTGTTTTTAAAAAATATTTTAATGTTCTGTGCTTCAAAACATCAAAAATTGGAGAATGTCACACCTGTTCAACAGTTAGCGCCTTATATGTTTGCACTGTTATCTTCACAATCACAAATGACGCCGCCAAGTAAAATCATAGGGTTGGGGAGGACATGACAACCATAATGCACATCCACATCAGTGTGTATAATTCACATTGAGAAGGTCTTTGTAATAAAATGATTTATTTTTATAAGGACAGCTTTGGTGGCACAGCGACATTCTGAGTTCTCACTAGATGGTCGTTTAGGATCTGTTTTACTCAGTTTGGAAATCAGAGAGAATATGTCTCCTTGGATGAATGCAACATTTTATTTAGAAGTATATTTGGGGGGGAAACTCTGATATTGTTTGCTGATTTGCTGCTGACAGGGTGGAAAAACAGGTGATTATGGCCTAGTTGCTTTACATGATCAGCTTCTGACCCCAGCTGTACTGTCTAAAGGTGGGTGGCAACACGGGGGATAGTACTGAAATGTAAACTTCTCTTTAGGGGTAATCAGTGCCGCTTTCATGCAAATGGCCTCTTGTGCTGATTGCAGAGCCAGATTGTCAGAAGCTTGGTAAGAGATTAGCTACTTTTTCCTTTGTTCAGGATATGACATGCAACATCAGCAGAGGGATGGAAGCACATAAAATGGCGGTGGGGGGGGGGGCAGGAGGTAGAAATATATATATTGGTAAAGACAGCAAGGGAACAGTTACAAAACTTGTAGAACATTGAATGAGCATTATAACAAGATGCTTAACTGCCTCCATGTAAATAGCTTTCGAGCAAACCTTAGGAAAGCTATATTCACCATTCCACAATATTGTGGTTTAATACGAAGCCTCAATGCAAAATTCATTCTGCAAAAAATTAATTACTCAGACTGCTACCAAATGCATCTAGAGAGATGGCAAGTGTCCATTTTAAAGTAAAGGGATACATGTAAGATAGGAATACATGGATTGTTGGAAGTGCTTTAAATGTTCTGCCACAGAAATGGAACTTTTGACCCTTTCGGGACCTGATAAATGATCAATCTGAAGGAAGATGCGAGTTTTTGTTAAAAGATAGGTTACTAGCACCATCTGCAGGACATTGCAGAAGTGACATGTCTGCCATTTCAGAGATGAGCTTTTAGACTCTATTGCAACAGACACACTGGCCTGGATTTGGGGCTGATTGCAATCAGCAATCCGGGTGCAAATTGCACTCAGAATTGCACTAATTTTGAGAAGTGGGGCCTGGCGTTTCTACTAGGTTCCACTCTTCTGACCAGAAATCAGCCAAACCAGTCTAAAAATCATGGAATTTTACGTGCAACTTACATCCAGTGCAAATTGAATTTCCACCAGCTTTAGCGCTAATTTTGAAAGCATCAAGCTCGAAGCCAGCCCCACCCAGCTTGCTAAACTGACCATGCCCCAACATCAAATTACTCACCATTGGCTGTTTCCACTAATTGCCCTTGTTTGCAGGCCTTTGAGGAGGGTCTAAAAGTTAAGCTGGTTTATAAGTTGCCACTCTTAAATATATTAAGGATTTTATTCTTAAGCAAAGTTTTTTTTGAAAGTTTCATTTTAAAACACCGTCTAATTGCACTGTTTCATGGTAAATTTTACATTTGGCGACTTGCAAGTGAGTTTGAGTGGAAACTTGAGAAAAACAACTTCTTCATATGAGCGTAATTTTGGTCGCAATTTGTGCCCGGATTGCCGGTTGTGTCCAAAGCGGGAACTCCATCCCTGTTTTGTTTTCTCACGTTTCCACTCAAACCCAATGGTGCATCACCAAACGTGAAATCTGCAATGAACTAGTGCAATCGGGCAGTGTTTTAGAACAACATTTTTTCTATTTAAGACTGGTAACCTGGTGCAGTTTTATTAATACAGCTGAAAATGGATTTATCATAAAATATAAATATTTTTAATGAGTGTCGAGTTCACCACTGTGAGTAACCTGATAGATTACTGAAAATGACTTTAAAAACTATACGCAACCATTTACTAGTTAGATTAGTTATTAGTAGCCATTTTCTTACATTTAAAAAAAATAATATTTAAAAGCTTTTAAAAGGTGCCTGTTAGTGCTCTTGCACCTAAAAAAAAAAAAGGTCTGAGGCCAGGTTTTTATGCTGGCATTGGGGATCTCAATGTCCAGAAAAAGGGACACTGAAAAAGCCATGTTGCCGCCATGGCCCGCCCGTCGAATCTAGTGCCAATCAGGCACTTAAGTGGACAGTGGTGGGCCTTCCACGGGATCAAGGACCCCGTCACCAGAAGTCCCGTGCATGGAGGTCTGCCAGCTGATCAGAGGCTGGCAGCTGTTCCACTGAGCAGCGCCACTGTGGAGGCACTGGCTGCTGCTGGAGGAGCACCTACCCGAGGCCCAAGAGCAGCACTGCACCCAGGCCACAGGTAGGTCAGGATGGGAGGGTTCTTGCGGGGTGGACGTCGGGTGGGAGGGGGGGCCACTAGCAAGGGCAGGGGTTGGCTCTCAGCAGGCACCCCCGCCCTTCCCAATGCTGGGTCCCTTGTTCAGGCAGTAAGTGCCTTTTAAGAAGGGACCGCTCCCCACCCCCACCCCCCCCCCCCACCCCCTGCTGGAGCTAGGAAGCAGCCACATCTTTTTTCGTGCTGTGGTTCCCTTGTGGCGACAGGGCTACCTGCCACACAGCTAATTGCAGGGGCGGCAGGATGAGGCACTTAATTGGGGATTAATTGCCCAGTTAAGGGCCTCAATTGGCAGCCCCATACAGGCTTTCCAGCCCCGGACTGACTAAATTTTGGCAGAGGTGGGATGGTGGCAGGAACCACTCCCAACACCATCTTATTCGATTTTATTCTCTCCCCACCTCCATACCTGCCATGGGGGAGAGCATAAAATTCCCCCTTTAATATGAAGAGTCTCCTCGTTTGTCTCCACAAATGGGGACAATTAGTGGAAACTCGCTACGGCGATTAATTTGATCTGGGTTCATTGTGGGCAAGGCCAGCTTTCAGGGCAATGTTTTTAACACTATTGCAAACAAAAATCACAGAAATGTGTTTTGTGCTGAATGTAATTTGCACTTAAAATTCGGCAATCTTTTGTGCTGGTTTGGCCGATTTCTGGTGAATTGTGCTGATTTTTAAAAAAAATAACTGAGCAGAAATGCTTGCCCACTGCCCTACACTAAGAAAGGCATAGTTCCATCATGTTTATCCAGTTACATGAAATTCAAGATTTATAAAGCGTTGTAATATTTATATCTCACTGTTGAGGTAATCGATGTTGATATTTATTTGTACAGCTTTCAGTAAGCTGTATTTGCTGCTCATAAGCAGTCTCCTGTACACGGGGGAGACCAAACACAAATTGCGTGATACTTTGTGGGTCACCTTTGTTCAGTCCACGAGCTTGAACCTGAGCTCAAGTTGCTTGTCATTTTAATTCTCTGCTCCACTCCCATTCTGACCTCTTTGTCCTCGGCCTGTTCGAATGAAGCTCAACTGAAGTTCGGGGAACAGCACCACATCATCTTCTTTGGCAATTTACGACCTTCCGGACTCAACACTGAGTTCAACAAATTCAGATCATCACCTCTGCCTCCATTATTGGGGGGTAAAAAGTGCTGGTAATGGTTCTGTTATTGCCATTTACTGCTCACCTAGACCTATGTTTGTCTCTTTTCTTGTCCCATTACCACCCCCTTTTGCTATGCACCAGCATCCCTTTTGTCATTTAATCACTCCTACCTTCCACTGTATCACAGACCTTCCAATTTGTTCATTCCTCCCCTACTCCTTTTCATTCCATCTGTACTTCATTAAGACTTGTTACATCTCTTTACTTCTCAGTAAAAGGTCATCAATCTGAAATGTTAATCCTGTTTCACTCTGCCTTAACCTGTTGAGTATTTCCTGTATTTCTGTTCTTTCTTCAGATTTCCAGCATCCACAGTGTTTTGCCTTTGTATTAGTAGTGAGTGTGCTGTATTGTGGCAGCTCCCAATCCCTTTTATACCTATACACATTTCACACATTTCTGTTGCTTTTAATTGGGCTTTTGAACGGATCAGTTTGGGTGCAGACCAATAAATAATTCGTGAAGCAGTGAATAGCTTTCCAATCCACCTTATTGGATAGGGTTGCCAACCCCTCTGGAATTGTCCTGGTCTCTCCAGGACACTGCTGCGAGCAACCTGGGAGGAAAACCATGAGGGCATTTAAAAATTGTGGGTTCCTTTCCCCAGTTATTTTCAACATTTGCTCATCAGTTACAAAAATATTGGAGATGGAATAAATGGGTGTTTGACTGGGCCGGTGCAGGAGGTCATGTGATGAAATTTCCAGGAGAACGTCCATGCAGAGTTGTCAGCGCTGATCCAGAAGCCTGAGAGTTCCAGATAGCTTTTGTCAAGAAATTCCTCTGTGCAGTCTGTTGCATCGCTGCAGGGTAAGATGGAGTGAATCAAGAATGAGGGGGCCATAATCTTAAAATTAGCGGTAGGTCACATAGGAGGGAAATTAGGGAGTACCTTTTCACACACAAAGGGTAGTAGAAATCGGGAATTCTTCCCCCCCCCCCCCCCCCCCCACAAAAGGCAGTAGATACTAGGACAATTGGAGCTTTCAAGACTACATAACTTCTAAATGCCTAATTATTTATTTGATGGTGAGATGAGGGATTTTCTATCAGTGTGCAATAATAACACACAGGTAGATTTTTGAAGAGAAAGATCTTACAACATGACAATATGCGATATATATGGATGGGCCAGATGTGCACTCCCAGTATAAGTCGGCTCAGAATGTGGCATTAACAGAGGAAACGTGAGAGTAGGATTGGATAGGGGAGGTCCCATACCAGGCTGTTAATATCCAATGGGGCCTAGGTCGGGCAGATCTTCTGTTAAACCCACATTTGGCCCATGAAGTTGGAGAGGTTGTTGCTACAGGGAAGAAGTTCCAGCCATGGCCTTCTGAGATGCCAGGGTGAACCTGGGACGTAGGTCAGCCATAGGTCATAAGTGGGATTCCGTGAGATCTTAAGGCTGAGGTCATGACTTGAAAGACCTGAGAAATGCAACCTTTAAAAGTTTTGATCAGGATGGCTATTGGCAGGCTTTGCATAGACTCAAATGAAAGTGGGCTGTTTGCACCCATTTTTCTTTTTCTGTGATCAGATGATAAACATAGTTTCAAGTGCATATTCAGACAGATGTAGGGAACACACTGATGGCAGCAATAGAAAATTGCATGTGTGAATTTTAAAGGAATAGGTCCAATTAAAGTGAAATGTCATAATAGTGTTACAAAAATTTAGAAAGAAAATGGCAAACAAAGACATTTTAATGCATTAGCAGCCTTGCTAAAGATGATGCGACAGGAGACTAAAGTGACAGGCAAAATGAGGGAAAGGAAACCCAAGGTGCAGGCAGCACTCAACTTCCTGAATGTTGGCTGCTCTCCTTTTAAACACTTCTGACAGGGAAAATTTCCATTGGGAAACCCATTGGTGCCAGCAATGGCACTAAGCAAAAGTATAATGGGCTGGATTTGCAGTCAGCAGCAAAGCAATGGCACTTGCCATTGACCTTGATGATCATTAGCCACAAAGGTCTAACGATCTGTGTGGTGTGGTTTCCTCTTTCCTGATGTCCGTTTGAATCTGGCATCAAGTCAAAGAGATCTCCAGGTGTCTAGCAGCAGTGATATCATCAAGAAGGGTAAACAGCCAATCACATTGAAGTATTCTCACATACAGCAAACCAAGAAGCAAAAGCCACTGAATCCCTTCACTTTTAATTGTAAATTTTACAGATAGCAAAATAAATGATTGGGATTAAGGGTAGAAGCTCAAATAAACAGACTTTAAAAAAGAATATTTTAAAAATGTGGAATTCCTCATCAAAATGGAGAAATTTGACATTCAACAAACATAAAATTAGTCTTTAAAAGCCAGTGAAGATGTTTTAACAGTAATTATGCACCAAGTATGCTAGTTACATCTCATTCAACAAGGTGTAACTTCTGAGGGGTTTTAAAAGCGAGACGAAGAGTGAAAGGTTCAAAGTTTTCATCAGTTTAATGATTTCTACTTGATTGCATTCTGGTGGATCCTCAACAGCGCACCTTCTGGAGAAGAGTGGAATCACTACAACAACTTCTGGATTTCTGTGGTTAACTGCATACCTGTGCATATGTGGACTCAGGAGGTTGCTGTCAGTTTCAGATGAGTAATGATGGTGAGCACTGACAGTTCTACTGCAAAATCAGTGCCAATAATTTACAATTGACTTAAAGGTTCTTGAGACCCAAGTGTCCGAAGAACAAAAAGAAAATAAAGAAAAATGGCTAAAATACACATAACAGCTCGAGGAACAGCATCTCATCTACCGATTAGGCACACTACAGCCTGCCGGACTGAACATTGAGTTCAATAATTTCAGAGCATGACAGCCCCCCATTTTACTTTCATTTTTAGTTATTTTTTCTTCCCTTTTTTTTTACATTCCTTTTTACATTTTTTGCATTTATTTCATTTCATCTTAGTTTGTTCAGTTTGCTTACCCACTGTTTTTTTCAGGTTGTTTTTCTTCAGGTTTGCACTTGCTGATGTTCTATATTCAGTATATTCACACCTAATCTGTACTAATGCTTTGTCTTTCAAAACACCATTAACATATTGTTTGCCTTTGCTCTGTGACCTTTTGGTCAGCTATGTGGCCTGGTCCAATCTGCACCTTCTCCTTTGTTATCTCTTGCCCAACCCCCACCTCACTTGTTTATAATCTGTGACTTTTCTAATATTTGTCAGTTCCGAAGAAGGGTCACTGACCCGAAACGTTAACTCTGCTTCTCTTTCCACAGATGCTGCCAGACCTGCTGAGTGAATCCAGCATTTCTTGTTTTTGTTTCAGATTTCCAGCATCCGCAGTATTTTGCTTTTATAACAGTACTGTGTCCTTTTCATAATTTTCCATATACCTGGCCCAGCAACCTTGATACTCATGATTTATATCTGATGTCCTGTATGTGGGAATGGTGGGGATTGATGTGTAGAATAGAGCCATTCCCAAATTGAGGTAGATGCTTACCCAAAAGCTCATGCTTACTTTCCACTAACAGCCACTCAAATGATGCTGCAGCAGGCAGTCGGCAGAAGAAAACCCAGGCCTGTGTGCCTGTCGACGTGGCTTCATCAGTTTTTAGATTAGAATATAATAGCTTTTGGAGACACAAGATGGAGTTATTTGCCCACAGTATTGAGCCTGAATCTCATTTAAAGAGTGTTAGTTAGTCACAGAACAATCATACTCCTCTGTCTTCAAATGAGAAAGCTTTTGCTCCTGTCTCACCTATTTTTAAAAATCTGGCTGCTAAAGTGCCTAAGTTCACACATGTTACACGTAGCTTTAGAAAATAACTAAGGAGCAATAAATGTGGTTGATGCAATGACAGTGTGCTGAAGAAATGCTTTGGAAATAACTACTGGATAGTTTTATTTTTTCTGATTTTTGTATTTCCAAGGAGATCGTGTGATTGGGTTGTGGGGGGAGGGGAGGACGTTAATAGTATACGTATGCTGCACCATGTCTAGATGCGAGAGGCTAGATAGACCAGTTGTTTTTTTCTGATCCTCCTTCTATAGTGATATATTCAGAGAAAAGTGTGTTGGCTCCCTTTTTTGTTCCTTTTTGAAAACTCATTACTCTCTGGAAATTATCTATTGTATCTTTTACATTTCTCTAACCAAGTTGATGGAAGATGGCAAAGGAAAATTGCTTAGCCTCCAGTCCATGAAAAATACCTTTTAGTGCAGAAACCAACTGAGTATTAATTTGTGAAAATTCTAAATTAAATTGTAATACTGTCTAGTTGCCAGGATATATTTCCTTACTTGCACTTTGTAGTTTTATTGGTTTCCCTTGAAGGTTAGCTTCATAGAGTCATACAGCAGAGAAACGGGCCCTTTGGCCCATCGTGACATTCAAAACTGTTTGTGTAGAAAATAGTTCTAAGATATCATGAGGGCAAGCCAACTTTGAGAGGGCAGGTTTAGTGGTGGCCATTTTGTTTCATCATGTGCTTGGTCATTAACTCAACTCAAACAAAGATATCTGGGCTAACATTTATCTTAAACAAAAGCAGTACTGTCACTATGGAGGTCTCCACAGTTAAATAACTGAAATTAGTCTAGGCTAACAGGTTAAGAAAACTGCCTTGAATAAGGTATTTAAACACTGCACCATACTCTTGTACAAGTCAATGTCTGGTCAGGCAGAAGAACCCATATTTCAAATGTTTTGCTAAAACTGAAAAAGGATGCCTTTCACTAGCACTGACCAAAGCACCTTAAAAGCAGGTACAAAACAAAAACGCAACATCATATGAAGACAAAAGAAAACAGTGTATAAAATAAAGAATTTGTGCCTCAATTTTTTAAATGCTTTCTCTATGCCACCCATTGTATTTTATCTCAGTAGGTGCCGGACTGATATTTAAATCGTGGAGAGTAAAACAGATTTAATGTTTCAGGTTGATGACCCTTCATCAGAACCGGGATAAGTTAGAAATGTAATAGGTTTTGAGCAAGTGAAATGGGGGAGGGCAAGGAAAGGGGAAGGATTGTGATAGGGTGGAGAGTAGGAGACATTAAATGACAGAAGGTTCCATGGTGCAAGGCCAAAGGGAGTGGTAATGGGACAATAAAGAAACAAAAGATGTGTCTAGAGAAGGTGTGAATGGCAGGATCCTGAATAGCTGTTGTCTGAAAGCAAAGAAAAGGAAATAAGAGAAAAACAAGAGAGGTTTTTTAAAAAAAAACCAAGAAAAATGAAACAAAATGGGTGCAGAGATTATGATCTAAAATTATTAAACTCATTGTTCAGTCCTGAAGGCTGTAAAGTGCCCAGTCAAAAGATGAGGTGCAGTTCATTGAGCTTGCATTGAGTTTTATTTGAACACTACAGGAGGCCAAGGACAGGAAGGTCAGAGTGGGAGCAAGGTGGAGAATTAAAATGACAGGTGACTGGAGCTCAGATTCACGATTGCGGACTGAGCAGAGGTGTTCTGCAAAGTGATCACCCAGTCTCCCCAGTGTAGAGGAAACCACGTTGTGAGCAATGAATACAGTAAACTAAATTGAAAGGAGTACCAGTAAACTGCTGTTTCACCTGGCAGGAGTATTTTGGAGCTTAGGGCAGTGAGAAGGGAGGAGGTAAAAGGGCAGATATTGCATCTCCTGTACTTACCGTAGGAAAGTAAGGGAGTGTTGGGGTGATTGAGGAGTGGACTAGGGTATCGCAGAGGGAATGGTCCCTTCGGAATGTTGAAAGTGGAGAAGTTGTGTTTGGTGGTGACATCATGCTGGAGGTGGCAGAAATATTAGTTCAGAGCGAGAGCAGGAAACGGCGCTGATACAGTCATCAATGCACCAGAAAAAGAGGTGAGGGAGGAGGGGGTCTGAGTAGAGCCGGAACAAGGAACGTTCCACTTATCCCACAAAGAGGGAGGCATAGCTAGAACCCATGTGGGTACCCCTAGCAGCACCTTTTATTTGGAGGAAGTGAGTGGAGTTAAAGGAGAAGTTGTTCAATGTGGGAATAAGTTCAGCCAAGCAGAAGAGGGTGTTGGTGGATGGGGAATGGTTGGGCCTCCATCCAAGAAGCGGTGAGCTCTCAGACTGTCATTCCAGGGAATGGAGATTTAGAAGGATTGGAGGTCCATGGTAAAAGGGACAGTTAGGGCAGGGAGACTGGAAACTGTTAAATTAATGGAAAGCATCGGAAGAGTCATAAATGTAGGTGGGAAGGGACTGGACAAGGGGAGAAAGTGGGGCAGTAACAGGCTGAAATAATGGGTCTACCAGGGCAGTCCTGTTGGTGGATTTTGGGAAGGAGGTAGAAGTGGGCTGTTCAGGGTTGGGGTCCTAAGAGGTTAGAGACTATGGAGGAAAGGTCTCCAGAGGAGTCGAGATCAGTGCTCGTCCTGGATGTTTGGTGGTGGGGGTCATGGTCCAGGAAGAAGTGGAGGAAGTATCAGAGAGTCCATGTTCAGCCTCTGCCAGGTAGAGGTCAGTACGCCAGACAAGAACAATACCACCCTCGTCAGCAGGTTTGATGAGAGAATGGAGTGTTGCAAGTTCAGAAGGAAATAGGTTAGTGTGAGTGAGGGGAGCAAAGAAATTGATACTGCCAATGTCACACTGGCAGTTATCAATGAAAGGATCAAAAGATGTTAAGAGGCCAGGTGGAGGGAGAATACTGGAGACAGGTAAAAGGGTCCAGTGCGCGGGGGAAAGACTCCTGGCCAAAGAAGTGGTCGTGGAGGCGAAGGCGACAGATGAAGAGCTAAGCTTCATGCTAAAAGGATGAAGCTGAGGTCTTTGCTAAGGATCAGTCATTCAGGGTCAGAGGGGAAGGTTGCAGGGTTTCATGAATACACAGCAAGGGTAACAGCACTTCATTTTTTGACTGGCATTTTACAGCCTTCTGGACTCGACATTGAGTTCAACAATTTTAGATTGTAACCTCTGCCCCCATTTTGTTTCGTTTTTCTTTGCTGATTTTTTTTTCTCTCATTTCTCTCTTATTTCCTTTACTTTGCTTTTTGTACTACAGCTATTCAGGACCCTGCCATTCATATCTCCTCTGCATAAGTCATTGAAGGTAGCAGGACAGGTTGAACTTGTATAAGACACTAGTTCGGCCTCAGCAGGAATATTGTGTCCAGTTCTGGGTGCCGCACTTTAGGAAAGACGTGAGGATATTGGAGAGAGTACAGAAAAGATTCACGAGACTGGTTCCAGGGATGAAGAACTTCAGTTATAATGATAGATTCGAGAAATTAGGATTGTTTTCCTTGGAGAAGAGAAGGCTGAGAGGTGATCAAAATCATGAGGGGTCTTGACAGAGTAGACAGAGAGAAACTGTTTCCGCTCATGAAAGGATCAAGAATGAGAGGGCGCAGATTTAAAGTATTTGGTAAGAGAAGAAAAAGTGACGTGAGGGAAAACGTTTTCAAGCAGAGAGTGTTTAAGGTCTGGAATACACTGCCTGAGAGTGCTGTGAAGGCAGGTTCAATTGAAGCATTCAAAAGGGAATGAGATTGTTATGTGAAAAGGAAGAATCTGGAGGATTACGGGGAGAAGGCGGGGTCATGGAACCGAATGAATTGCTCTTTCGGAGAGCTGGTGTGGATGCAATGGGCCAAATGGCCTCATTCTGCACTGTAGCAATTCTGTGAATCTGTGACACATCTTTTGTTTCTTTATTTTTCTTATTGCCACTTCCTTTAGCCTCGCATCATGAAACCTTTTGTCATTCAGTCTCTCCTGCCCTCCACCCTATCATAGAACCTTCTATTTGTTCTTTTTCCCACCATCCCCCCTTTCAATTGCTCAACACCTACTATATTTCTAACTTTTCCTAGTCTGATGACAGGTCACAGGCCTGAAACGTTAACTCTGCTTCTCATTCCGCAGAAGCTGCCCCACCTGCTGAGTACTTCCTGCATTTTCTGTTTTTATTTCAGATTTCCAACATCTGCTGTATTTTGCTTTTGATATTTAAATCCTACTTGTATGAGTGTTGCCAATGTGGGGAAATATTGTAACAGAAATAAAAATGAAACAATAAAGCTAGGAATAAACACATCTGCCTGGCAGATCAATGCTGATATTGTTTATAATGTATAGGACCCTTACCAGCTTGCCTTTCATTGATAGAATAAATTGTGTGTAAGATACAGTTAGTTATCAAGGAGATAAACAGAGGCTCAATATGCATATCATCATTTATCTTATTCATTAGCTACAATTGGTACTTATCAAAAGATTGCACTATTACCTTGTATTGGGTTATTGGCAGAGGGGAAGAGTAGTAAAGGGAAAGCAGTACGGAATTAGTGTTGATGGATACTAGCGTGTGTTACACAGCCTTAAATCTAAATCTGTAGAATGATACAGCACTGGACGCCATTCGATCCAATGTGCTGTCTCTTTCACAAAACTAAGTAGTTCCAATACCCCATCCTTTTCCCTTAGCCTTGCAAGTTTTGGCCTTTCAATTATTTATCCAGTTCCTTTTGAAAGTTATGAAATCCACTTCCACTGCCCGTTCAGGTGCTGCATTCCAGATCATAGCAACTCACTTCGTTAAAAAAAAATTCTCCTCATCTTATCTCTGGTTCTTGTTCCAATTATCTTTAATCTGTGTCTTCTGGTTATTGACTCTTCTGCCAAAGGATACAGTTTCTCCTTATTTGCTCTTATCATTTGGACACCCTTCTTAAGTATCCTCTTAACTTTCTCTGTTCTATGGAAATAACTCTCGCTCCTCTAGGCTCTCTACCCTTCATCCCTATTACAATTCTCGTATATCTTCTCTGTATCCTCACTAAGGCTTTGACATCCTTCCTAAACTGTGGTGCCTAGAATTGGACACAATACCATAGCTGGGCACTAACCAGTGATTTATAAAGGTTTAACATAACTTCCTCGCTTTTGTACTCTATGCTTCTGTTTGTAAATCCAAGGATCCCCCCACACACTTTTTTTAACAGCCTTCTCATCATTAATGAATGATAACAGAAAACGTCTCATTTGTAGTAAACATACTGACAAATCATTGAGTCATTTAATTTTTATACTGTATAAGCTTTTAAGTTTTAAATTATAAGACGAGCAGTTGTAAAATTTTATGAGACTATTTCAGATTTGCATCTTAATTATAATTTTGTCTTGCTCTGTTTGCATTTTAAGTTGCTTTGAGCATTCTGAATGTGATTTTTTTTTTTGTATTCCTGGTGGATTTTATCCTATCCCCAAATCAAGCAATGACAGTGCCTGGGAATTGTTTTCCCTGTATTTTTACCCAACAGCAACTTGCATTTATGAAGTACCTTTGACATAATAAAACATCTTAAGGTGCTTCATAGGAGTGTAATCAGACAAAAATTGACACTGAGCCAAAGATGGAGACATTAGGACAGGTGTCCAAAACAATAAGTTCAGAACTTATGGTCTAGCTGGTTGAAGGCATGGCCAACAATGGGGCATGCACAAGAAGACTCCCTTTGAACACTCTGTTGTCTCGGATTTTATGGGTAATACACAGTTCAGATACACTTCACATGACCTCACGCTCCACTTCCTGATTATAAGCACTGTTTGTAGTGGATGTTTCATTAGAGTTTCGACATGGGCCCTAGTTTTTCTATCTCCCCGCCGCCCCCCCCCCCCCCCCCCCCCCAACTCTCTCCCGTTGACTTTTCAGTGGATTCAGGGTGGTCAAGGTGCAAAGTAATTGACGAAATGCCAAGCTAAGTCCTCGCTTCCCCTCAGTTTTCCACCAGTCTGCCCATCAGGGGGACATGACAAAGATGGATACGGACTTCCGCTGTTTCAACCATTTACAAACTTGGAATAAAAATAAGAAATGTTGGAACCACTCAGCAGGTCTGGCAGCATCTGTAAAAAGAGAAGCAGAGTTAACGTTTCGGGTCAGTGACCCTTCATCGGAACTCAAACTTGGAATGCTGTTCGGTGCCAGCAGTCAGAGATCAGCAAAGGACAACCCTGGGCAAAGAATGAAAATGCTCTCACATGATGTGCATAGCCACAGTCTAGTTTTAAATTTATGAAGTAAAACAATTTGCATTCAGGCAGCTCCCTGGCCACCTCTTTCTCTTACTGAGAAGTCTGATGCAGCAACTTTCCACTCTCCTATGGCACAACTGCCCAGCAGAGGCTGGAGAGCCCACCTCCTCTATGTAAGTGACTCTAAGGCCAGGAATATGGCTAGGGTCAGTGAGGTCCCTCCAGGAAGCCCCACCCTACCGGAGATGTGTCCAAATTGGGAAAGTGGAGGAAGACCTGTGCAAAGGGACTCATTCCAATTTGTTAACTGATCTTTTCACTTACGTGTTTCTTAAATTTGGAGTATCTGATGCTGAATTTAATTCCTCAGCAAAAAGTCAGTTAAATTTGGTTCTGGCATGTTAGGGGATTGCTTTCTACAGTTAGAACATGTGGACCTGAAGTGAATTCCGCTTCCTTTAAAGGGATAAACTGCAACTAGAGTTACTTGACTGAGATTGCCAATTAGCACAGATTCCCGACAGTTTTTTCCCTGTGGATTGAATTACAGTGGGACTGGGACTGAGCTGCCTTGAACTGATTTTAGCTGGAACCCTTCACAGGTACCAAAAAGAGGAAAGTGGCATTCCATTAGCCTGTGCAAAATGTAGTTTTTGAGTCCTCACAATGAGAGTGCAGGATGAATGCTGAAAGAGGCCAAAGTCTTGAGAATGTGATTCTGGTGTGTTTTTTCAACCTGGAGTCTTGAGCCTCAGGCCTTCCAAAGGAGTTCCTCAGAGGGGCTCGACACCATCAGATTTATGTCCAGTTGTTGTCAGATTTATGCATCTGTTCATTTATTGTAATGCTGTTTCTGTTTACTGCAAACTCTCAATGTTGTCTGCCGTGACTACATTGTTTCCGATGGGTAGTTGTTTTCAGACGTTTGTACGTGGTACGCTTGTGAATCTGCCAATAATGGTAAGGGTTCTACTGTAGGACTGCAATATTTTTAGGACCTCATGGAAGTCCGTATCTGTGACCAGGGATGTGTTAACAGCCCGGAATTTGTGGTCAGCAGCGAAGCAACAATGCTCACCGCTGACCTCTAGAAAAGCTTTCCACGAAGATCTAGCGATCTCTGCGGTTTTCCCCTTTCCTGACGGTTTAAATCTGGCGCCAAGTCAAGGGGCTATGCAGCAGCAGTAATGTCAGCAAGCAGGTAAACATCCAAACACATTAAAGTATTCACACACAGCAAACTAGGACGTTAAGGGCACTTAATACCCTTCATTTTCAATTTAATTGTTCAGATATTAAAATAAATGATTGACTAGATTAAGATAGCAGCTAAAATAAAGATAAACTTTAATTTTTTAATATGTATAATTTTTTTTTATTATTATGGAGAAATTTGACATTCCGCAAATTTTAAATTAGCTTCTAAGGGCCACTGAGGTGTTTAGCAGTAATTGTGAAGTTAGTACGCTGTTATAAACTCAGTAATCCAGTTACACCTCATTCAACAAGGTGTCATTTTTTCAAGAGTTTTTACAGCAAAACTAATAGCATAAGAATGGAAGTTCTCACCAATTTATAAGATTTCTCATTGATTGCAATCTGGGGGGTTCTCAACAGTGCACCCTCTGGAGAAGCGTAAAATCACCAACAGCAACTTGTAGATTTCCGCATTATTCTGCGCATGTGCAGGCTCCAGAAATTGCTGTCAGTTTCAGTGGAGACAATTTCACTGTCATTACCATCGCAAAATTCAGGCCATTATTTGCAGTTGCTGAGGGCATCTGGGACTGTGTGAGTATTTGCAGACGGCCCGGGAGTATATCAGTATTTAATGAGGTGTCCTGGGAGTGTGTTGGTATTCACTGAGGGCCCCTGGGTGTGTATCAGGATGAAAAGTAGATGTTAAATGAGAATTAATGAATATTGGAAATCATAAATAAAAAAGTAAATTGTTAGAAATACACAGCCAGTCAGTCAGCATTTGAAACACTGGAAATTGATCATTTTGCTTTTATGGAGATATGTAAAGTTGGGTCGCACCCAAAATGTTATCTTTCCATTTCACAGCCAGTCAGTCAGCATTTGAAACACTGGAAATTGATCATTTTGCTTTTATCGAGATATGTAAAGTTGGGTCACACCCAAAATGTTATCTTTCCATTTCATATGTTGATTAACTGGCTGTGCATTTGCATTATTTGCTGATTTTGCTTGAAGATGAAACATGACCACATGGGCAAGATACCAGAGGGGCTGCCCGCTCCCACGGAGCTCTACCCAGCAAATGTCACAGGACATTTTCAACTGTGCCACCTGGACAGTAAGCTGGCGGAGTGTGTTGTCCGCCTTTTGCAGAAATCAATGGAATGAAAATCGGGCGGGTTGTCCAGCGAGTGGCTCCACCAGCTTATTGTCCAGGTGGTGAAGGTGAAAATTGCCCCCTTTGTTTCAAAATAGGGATTGAAAAAATTGGAGAACAAAATGGTTCAACTGATTATATGGATGGGCTGCTACTGTAGTCTGTTGGTGTATTGCCTGCTTCCCTATGGAGCTGTAAGATGTGTGTCTGATGATGTGTGTCTGATGCGGGGACTGGATGGCTACTTTGCGATCTCAGCTTGGTCCATCTGGGAACGGAGGCAGAAAATCTTCGCAGATTGAAGGAGAACTGAAATATCTGCCGTGATGCAGCAAGGATTTTAGTTCGTGAAAGTCTTGTACTATGTCTACTTGAATAGTGAAAACACCGTGCAGTAAAGTTTTAGATCTTGTCCTTCCAAAGTAGAGTTACACCTGCAGGCAGAATTTGGAGCTATATAACATTCAGGTGAGACATGTTGGTTGCAGGTCTGTCAATGGTGGTGGTGAGAGCAATTTGAAGAGTCACACAAGAAGTGTACTGGCAAAACAATAAAGGGCATTGGTAAAAATGCCATTTTTTTTCTTCGATGTCAGTAGTACTCTCGACTCTGAGTCAGGATATTGTGGATTCAAGCCCAATCCTGACCATAAAATCTAGGCTGATACTTCAGTGCAATAGAGGGAGTGCTGCACTGTCAGAACCAGAGGTAACATGAGGAAAAACTTTTTTATGCAGCAAGTGGTTAGGATCTGGAATGTGCTGCCTGGGAGTGTGATAGTGGCAAATTCAGTTGTAGCTTTCAAAAGGGAATTGGATAATTATCTGAAGAGAAAAAGAAATTGCAGGGCTACAGGCCAAAGGCAGGGGAGTTGACTAGCTGAGTTGCTCTTGCAGTGAGCCAGCACAGACATGACAGGCCAAATGGCCTCCTTCTGTGCTGTAACCATTTTATGATTCTATGTTAACTCAAGACCTGGTCTGCCAGTTCAATTGGATATAAAAGATCCCAAGGCACTATTTTGAAGAAGAGTGGGGAAATTCTCACTGGTATCCCAGATAATATTTATCCCTCAACGAGCATCACTACAAAACAGATTATCTGGTCAGTCACACATTGCTGCTTATGGGAGCTTGCTGTGCACAAATTAGCTGCCACGATTCCTGCATTATAACAGTGGCTTCACATCAAAAAGTAGTTAACTGGCTGTAAAGTGCTTTGGGATGTCCTGTGGTCATAAAAGGTGCTATGTAAATGCAAGTCCTGCTTTCTTTTCTTTCTTTCATATTACTTGGAACAAAAATTTGAAATAAGCCAGGTGACAACACTAGTCAATCAACCCAAGCCAGTCTGTTACATCTGCTTTTATTGGTCAATGAAACTGATGTTGGGAGAGCTTGGGACCAAATTGTAGTCCTTTTCTGTTGGCTACAACATGGAGGAAGGAGCTTGAAAGAAAGGGGAGGAAGCTCATTTTAAAATTGGTATTGATTTCCTCTCCCATTCTCTTTTTTTAATGATCTGATCTATTGGCTCAATGGCAAGCACTAATCCCCAACAGAGTCATAAAGCTGAATTTGAAAATCAGATCCATGCACATTCTCATAGATGACATACTGGCCTATCTAGTAATGAGTATAGTGAAGGAATGCACAATTTCTTTTCTCAGACTGATTAAAGCATTCAGCTATCAGCTCATGCTTTATTCAATGCTTTTGTCTCCTGTTTCAAAATAGAACTTACTTATTCATACATAATAGGAAACGTTGAAGTTGTAAAGTGTTCCTTTAGTATTCTTGTTTATTATTGGGACATTTGACCAGCATTGTCCCTTTTACTCTCTGATCCATCCTACATGTCTATTTTTCACCATGTCTGATTGTTTTTCCCCCTTCGTTGATCTCTATCTGTGTCTGCCTTCCATTTTTGATGTGATTTCCAATCCTGCAGTTTGCATTCGTAGAAGGTTAAACACAGTTTGCACTAAAAAGGAATCATTGCACCTTGGAATAATGAATAGATAGGGAATGCTGGTTGGTTGTTGATGATGAGGCAATGTTGTAATTGAAGCTTCACGTGACATGATAAATTGCACCGGCAGAGCTGTAAAAGCAAGTCTGAATCTTAGGGTTCAATTCCTGCCTATAATCCACTGACACACACCTAATATGCTGTATCATGTGGAGTTCTGACTGTGCTGGCAGCTGCATCTGTTGATATCTTGGGTTCGTGACGTAGGATCATGCAGAATATGAAGCTGCGGCATAGAACTTCACAGGATACTGGGTTATTTTTGGTGGTGAATACAGTTAGCACTTTTTGTCAAGTCTAAAACTGGACAGGAGGTGGGATCATACCTTCTGTTCTGAGACTTACTTCATTGATAAGTTTACTAAAATGTTAGTAACCTTAATGGCTCCACAGGTGGAAACATGGAAGCAAGTGGAAACATGGAGTTTTATTTAATATTGTTAAAGCAGTTGTATTTTTCCCATTGTCTACTTTAGATTTGAGCAATTTCTGTGCAATTTGCTTAGAAAATCATTTATCCAGTAACATTCCTAATGTAGAAATATTCATCGCTCTCCGTATAGTATTCAACATGTCACAGCTCATTTTCTTAAAGTCCGTGTAATCTCTTAAATTTGGTTAGCATGTTAGGTGTGAGATTTGAGGAGCTTTGTTGCATCATGTGCAATGCTTGAAAATTCCATTGTTCTCTCAGCTCACTTTTGGGCTGATGTAGAGTATTAGTGTCATCTTTTCAATGCAGTAAGTGACCTGCACTGCCGTAGTATCCTAGTACTGTCACTGAAAGGAGCTATTCAATTCATTGGCAGCCTTTGGCAGCAGAAGCCTTAAACACACGTTTATGCGGAACAAATTTGTGTCTTTTGTCCTTGAAAGTAAATGTTTTGTTGACCTCAGAACCAGGATGCCAGCAAAACGGTCTACAATCTGAACACTACGAACCAGCACCAGTTCCATACTCTGTTCTCTCAATGGAGTCAGCTGCAACAAACCAGTTTATCCCTCAACTAGTATCATTAAAAAAGATTATCAGGTCGTTGCTGTGTTTGGAACCTTGCTATGCCCAAATTGGATGCCGCATTTCCTCACTCAACAGGAAGCAATCTAGACATTAGCACCCCTTCAGTCTCAGTTTTCAATCTACTGTCTGACGACTTAAACTCCATCTTGGAAGATCTCAAGCAAAAGGAATTCTGTCTAGCATAGGGAGACACCAAACAAACTCTCCTGCTTTTGAATCTTTTACATCTATTGGATCTTTTACATCTTATCCAAAAGTCGACACCTCTGACAGTTCAGCACTCCCTCAGTACAACACTGAAGTGCCAGCCTGCAATAGGTATTCAAGTCTTTGGAGTAAAGCTTGAAGCCATGACCCCATGAAATGAGAGTACTATCACTGAACCAAGGCTGATCCCTTAAACAAAACCAACTGAATAAGCAAGGAAAGGCAGTCTGTAATAGAAAGACTTAGTGATTCAAATACATTGTTCCTTGAATGTGTGAGTGCATGTAGAAAAGACCATAAAAAACCAGTGGAATTTGGGATTTTATAAAATACGGTCAAGCTGTTCAACTTGGCAAGACTGTGCACCAAGACCAAAGTGCATAAAGTGAATTGCTGTTTGCTGATGACGCTGCACTGACATCCCATAATGAAGTTCATTCACAACAGCTTATAGATCAGTTCTCCCAGGCCTGCAAGGAGTTTGGACCGACAATCAGCGTCATGAAAGACCAAAATCATGGGCCAGGGTGTAGTGACTCCACCTTCCATCAGCATCGACGACCTCACTTTGAAGGTTGTCGACAGCTTCACACACCTTGGATCAACAATCACCAGCAACCTGTCCCTTGAATCCGAAATCAGCACCAGGATTAGCAAGGTTGCAGCTGTCATGCCAAAGTTGAAAAGACGAGTGTGGACCAACAGCAAACTAAATGAAAATACAAAGCTCCGCATGTGCCAGGCTTGTGTTCTCAGCATCTTCCTTTACAGTATCGAAGCATGGACAACTTATGCAAGCCAAGAAAAATGGCTGAATAGCTTCCACCTTCACTGCCTCAGATGAATATTTGGCATCTCCTGGCAAGACAGAGTGCTGAATACGAGACTAGACCAGCGTGCAGGGATCCCCAGATGTTTGCTCTCTCGAGCCAGCAGCAACTCCGTTGGCTGGTCACATGCGCAGAACAGATGATGGCCTCATTCTCAAAGACATGCTGTATGGCGCACCTACTTTCGGCACGAGATCAACAGGTTGGCCACATCTGCAGTACAAGGACATCTACAAGCAAGACCTCACGTTGTCCAGGATCGGAGTCGATGCATGGAGTGCCTGGAGGCAAGCAGTCAGGAAAGGCATGGAAAAAGCAGAGGACAAAAGAAAAGACCAGATGGCAGAAAAGAGAGCCTGGCAGAAGGAAAAAACATCAGTCGACCTCGGGCCAATGATATTCATCTGTGCCAGCTGTGGGAGGGATCATGAGTCAGCCTGTACTGCCTGTTCAACTCAGAAGTGGGATACACCCCGGGCCCAGTCCATCGTCTTCTGAGAAGGATGGATGGTTACTGCTACTACTGCTTAGTTTAAACAAAACATGAGGTGACTTAGGCACTAGATGCAGCTTTGGGCATTCCATTATAAAAAGGAATTTGAAGCCATTATAGCACATATCATGATCCCAGGGATGAGAGACTTGAGATTTCGACTGCAGCAGTTAAGGCTAAAAGAGATTTAATAGGGGTTTTTTAAATTAAGAGTTTTAATAGAATGAGTAGGGAAAGATGATTTTCTGTGGCTGGGGAGTCAGAGGTTAAGGATCAGCAATTTAACATTATCACTTAGAGAATAAGCAGAGAGGTTAGGAGAGGTATTTTTACAGAGAGGGTTGTTGGAGCATGGAATGCTTTGCCAGAGGGAGTAGTTGAGGTTGAGACCATTTCATCTTTGAAGGGAAGACTTAGTAAATATTTGAAGCAGAGTGTCAAGAAAATCCTATGTACCAAATGGGAAATATTAATTTCATCGGTTGGAAACTTACATTAGACTTTTAATGGGAAAAATCCTACAAGTTAACTTTTTTAAAACTAGCAGTCAAGACGGCCACTGCAATTTACACCTGAAATACCAGGAGATTGAACTGGAGACAAAAAGTCTGACAAGAAGCCCAGCCAGGACAATGGCTTGCTCTAAATGATCGAATTACCTAAAATGGCTTCATTAGTATGGCAGTTCAGGCCATCCTCACACATTGACTTTGAAAGAGCCAACCCCCTCCAAGTGTGAATGGGCATCCTGGGGCATGTAGAACCTTGACTTTCATTAGTAAGTTCCAGAAAGCCTCCTCAGAAAGAAAAGGGATTGAGAGAACCATGTGACACTGCTCTTCTCCAAAGAAACTGGGAGTTGTTACACAGACAAGAGACAAGCAGTAACACAGTGTGCAGCAGAAAGCTGCGTGCTCCCTTTGTCTCTCTCTCTCTCTCTATCTCTCTTTCTTCCACCCCCCCCACCACCCCACCCCCAAGAAACATCAATTTTGAAAATTGTCTGTGACTGGGGGCCCTCCAAGCTTACAGACTGCTGCAGCCAGCAATCGGGGAAGAGAGCCAACTACAAATTCTGCCTTCAGGAAAACCCTGAGCAAAGCAAACCAGCCAAAATACACTTTGACCAACCAAGAACTTCAAGAATACAGCTTTAGCCGAGGACTACTGGATGATCCACAGTACAGACTGTATTTAAGTTCTGTTCATTCCGGACTTTAATCTAACCACCAAATCTATTTTCCCTCCTGTAATCTATTTGTGTGTGTGTGATTCTCATGTGAATGTGTGTGTGAATGTGTAGCATATTTTTAGTATTTTTAAATCGGGTTAGAGTCCTAAGTGTAATAAATTACCTCTTCCTTGTTTAAATTCAAGAAAACCTGTCCGATTAGTTCTTTCACGATCACAGTAAAGGTAAAATGTAAAACACTCATGGAGGTGGTAAGCACAACCACTGTTTAAAATGAATGAGAAAAGGGCAAGAGGGGAGTCTGAGACCCCCTCCTCACCTGGCTGTAACAAGCGAAAGATACAGGGCTATGGGAAGAGAACAGAGCACTGAGGTTAGTTTTGGATTGCTCTAGCAAAGAGTTGGCACAGACACAATGGGTAGAAATTAATCTTGGCCTATAACACAAAACGGGTGAAAGTGAATTAGCACCTCATTTCACACTCTGCCCGGTTATCATGAAATCAAGAAACTTCTATAAAAAAAACTTGCATTTATATATCGCCTTTCACGACCGCTGGATGTCCCAAATACAACCAATGAACCACTTTTGAAGTGTAGTCACTGTTACAATGTAGGAAACACAGCAACCAATTTGTGCACAACGAGCTCCCACAATGGGAGCAATGTGATCATGACCAGATAATCTGTTTTCGTGATGTAAATTGAAGGATAAATATTGGTCAGGACAGTGGGGATAACTCCCATGGTGTTCTTCAAAATAGTACCACAAGATCTTTTACATCCACCTGAGAGGGCAGACACAGTCTCGTTTAACATTTTATCCGAAAGATAGCACCTCCAACACTCCCTGCACCAGAGTGTCAGACTTGATTCTTGTGCTCAAGTCTCTGGAATGTGGCTTGAAACCACAAACCTTCGAACTCAGAGACGAGAGTGCTACCAACTGAGCCACAGCTGACACTGAATGGACCAAAGTGTAAATTTACTTTCTAATTTAACTTTTGAGGCATTCTTCTCTGTAAGAGGTTGAGCTGTCTGTGATCTATATGGTAATAAGTATATGTTTGTCATCTCTAATGATATAGGATCTGTTAATAGATTTCATCAAGAGGATTTACATTGGCCCAGAGTCAACAATGACATTCAGTGTTGTTCTGAGCCTTCAACCCTATATAGTCTCCATCACAAAGATTCACTGCTGCTACATCCATAACATCGCGAACCTCTGCTTTTAATACCGTCGCCACCTCAACTGTTCCAGTGCTTTCCTGGTTGGCCTCACATCCTTCATGCTGTGCAAACTCCTTTTGATCCAAAGTTTTGCTACCCATAACCTGTCCCATACCAGGTCCTGTTCACCCGTTACCTCTGTCCTTACTGACCTACTAATGCTTTGCTAGTGGTTCCCAATGTCTCAAATTTAAAATTCTGGTCTTCATGTTTAAATTCTTTCATGGCCTTGCCTCTCTTGTTACCTCCTCCAGCAGTACAATCCTCAAAACGTTTCGTTCCTCCAACTCTGGCCTCTTCTACACTGCCCCATCCATTCCCTCCACCATCAACTACATTGCCACACACTCTGGAATTCTCTCCCAAAACCTCATTGCCTCACCACCTCCCTCTCAGCCTTAAATCCATATCTTTGCGCAAGCTTTTGGTCACCCCTCCTAATATTTCCTTTTTTGGTGCTGTGTCTATTTTTATCTGATTATATTTCTGTGAAGCACCTTGGGATGTTTTTCTACTTTTCTTCTTTTGGGCCTCCTTATCTCGAGAGACAATGGATACGCGCCTGGAGGTGGTCAGTGGTTTGTGAAGCAGCGCCTGGAGTGGCTATAAAGGCCAATTCTGGAGTGACAGGCTCTTCCACAGGTGCTGCAGAGAAATTTGTTTGTTGGGGCTGTTGCACAGTTGGCTCTCCCCTTGCGCCTCTGTCTTTTTTCCTGCCAACTACTAAGTCTCTTCGACTCGCCACAATTTAGCCCTGTCTTTATGGCTGCCCGCCAGCTCTGGCGAATGCTGGCAACTGACTCCCACGACTTGTGATCAATGTCACACGATTTCATGTCGCGTTTGCAGACGTCTTTATAACGGAGACATGGACGGCCGGTGGGTCTGATACCAGTGGCGAGCTCGCTGTACAGTGTGTCTTTGGGGATCCTGCCATCTTCCATGCGGCTCACATGGCCAAGCCATCTCAAGCGCCGCTGACTCAGTAGTGTGTATAAGCTGGGGATGTTGGCCGCTTCAAGGACTTCTGTGTTGGAGATATAGTCCTGCCACCTGATGCCAAGTATTCTCCGAAGGCAGCGAAGATGGAATGAATTGAGACGTCGCTCTTGGCTGGCATACGTTGTCCAGGCCTCGCTGCCGTAGAGCAAGGTACTGAGGACACAGGCCTGATACACTCGGACTTTTGTGTTCCGTGTCAGTGCGCCATTTTCCCACACTCTCTTGGCCAGTCTGAACATAGCAGTGGAAGCCTTACCCATGCGCTTGTTGATTTCTGCATCTAGAGACAGGTTACTGGTGATAGTTGAGCCTAGGTAGGTGAACTCTTGAACCACTTCCAGAGCGTGGTCGCCAATATTGATGGATGGAGCATTTCTGACATCCTGCCCCATGATGTTCGTTTTCTTGAGGCTGATGGTTAGGCCAAATTCATTGCAGGCAGACGCAAACGTGTCGATGAGACTCTGCAGGCATTCTTCAGTGTGAGATGTTAAAGCAGCATCGTCAGCAAAGAGGAGTTCTCTGATGAGGACTTTCCGTACTTTGGACTTCGCTCTTAGACGGGCAAGGTTGAACAACCTGCCCCCTGATCTTGTGTGGAGGAAAATTCCTTCTTCAGAGGATTTGAACGCATGTGAAAGCAGCAGGGAGAAGAAAATCCCAAAAAGTGTGGGTGCGAGAACACAGCCCTGTTTCACACCACTCAGGATAGGAAAGGGCTCTGATGAGGAGCCACCATGTTGAATTGTGCCTTTCATATTGTCATGGAATGAGGTGATGATACTTAGTAGCTTTGGTGGACATCCGATCTTTTCTAGTAGTCTGAAGAGACCACGTCTGCTGACGAGGTCAAAGGCTTTGGTGAGATCAATGAAAGCAATGTAGAGGGGCATCTGTTGTTCACGGCATTTCTCCTGTATCTGACGAAGGGAGAACAGCATGTCAATAGTCGATCTCTCTGCACGAAAGCCACACTGTGCCTCAGGGTAGACGCGCTCGGCCAGCTTCTGGAGCCTGTTCAGAGCGACTCGAGCAAAGACTTTCCCCACTATGCTGAGCAGGGAGATTCCACGGTAGTTGTTGCAGTCACCGCGGTCACCTTTGTTTTTATAGAGGGTGATGATGTTGGCATCGCGCATGTCCTGGGGTACTGCTCCCTCGTCCCAGCACAGGCATAGCAGTTCATGTAGTGCTGAGAGTATAGCAGGCTTGGCACTCTTGATTATTTCAGGGGTAATGCTGTCCTTCCCAGGGGCTTTTCCGCTGGCTAGGGAATCAATGGCATCACTGAGTTCCGATTTGGTTGGCTGTATGTCCAGCTCATCCATGACTGGTAGAGGCTGGGCTGCATTGAGGGCAGTCTCAGTGACAGCATTCTCCCTGGAGTACAGTTCTAGGTAATGCTCAACCCAGCGGTCCATCTGTTTGCGTTGGTCAGTGATTATGTCCCCCGATTTAGATTTGAGGGGGGTGATCTTCTTGATGGTTGGCCCAAGAGCTCTCTTCATGCCATCATACATTCCTCTGATGTTTCCGGTGTCTGAGGCCAGCTGAATATGACTGCATAGGTGTTGCCAGTAGTCGTTTGCGCAACGCCTAGCTGTTCTTTGTGCAGTACTTCTGGCTGCTTTAAGTGCTGCGGATGTTAAATCGCTGGGGGCTTTCTTGTAGTTCAAAAGTGCAATGCGCTTAGCGGCTATGACAGGTTCCAGCTCTTCATTATGAGATTGAAACCAGTCTGCATTTCTCTTCGCACTTTTGCCGTAGGTGGTCAAAGCTGACTCATAGATGGCGTCTCTGATGTGGGCCCACTTGGTCTCAGCATCCCCTGTGGGAGTGTTTTGAAGGGCTGTTACAAGTGAATTTAGAAATTTGTGTAACAGCTGTGGGTGAGAAATTCTGCTCGTGTTGATGCGCGGGTGGCCCTTCTGCTTGGAATGATGCAACTTCTTTGGTCTGAGTCTAACCTTGCTGCACACCAGGGAGTGGTCGGTGTCGCAGTCCGCACTGTGGAAGCTGCGTGTGATTTGAACACTGTTTAAGGCGG
Source organism: Heterodontus francisci (assembly GCF_036365525.1). NCBI lineage: Eukaryota > Metazoa > Chordata > Chondrichthyes > Heterodontiformes > Heterodontidae > Heterodontus > Heterodontus francisci. Next base: position 30,261,416 of record NC_090400.1, on the reverse strand, counting down.
CTCGCCTTGTGACAATGAGGTCTAGCTGGTGCCAACGACGTGATCTTGGGTGCCTCCATGAAACCTGGTGACAGGGTTTAGTGTGAAAGAACGAGTTGGTGATGCAGAGGTTATGATAGGTACACAACTCAAGCAGTCTCTGCCCGTTCTCATTCATCCTTCCAACGCCATAGCACCCAAGGCAGGAGGGCCATGAGTCATGGTCGGCCCCAACCCTGGCATTAAAGTCCCCCAGCAGGAATAGGTGTTCGGTGTTGGGGATGCTGCTAATGATGTTATGGAGTTGTTCATAGAACTGGTCTTTAGCTTCAGGTGCGGAACAGAGTGTTGGAGCATAGATGCTGAGTAGGTGTACTGGACCAGAGGTGGTGAGCAGTCGGATGGACAGTATGCGTTCCGAGCCATTTGAGGGAGGCTCTATCATGCTGAGCAAGGAGTTTCTGATGGCGAAGCCCACTCCATGCTGTCTTGGTTCTTCAGGATCCCTGCCCTGCCAGAAGAAGGTGTAGTCTTGCTCTGCTAGAGAGCCACTCGCGGGGAGGCGAGTCTCCTGAAGTGCTGCAATGTCCACATTGAGTCTACTGAGCTCGTTGTTAATGATGGCGGTCTTCCGAGAATCGTTGATTTGTGTAAGGTCTTCCGACAGGCCAGGACACATAGTTCTGACGTTCCAGCTTGCAAAGCGAAGGGCTGGTACCTTCTTTCCTTTTTTCATGTTGTTTGGTGCGGTGTATCAGTCCACCTTTCGGGCAATGACCCTGAGCTCCAAGCACCCATTGAAGCAGGCAGACTGTGGCGGGACAGAACCTTATTGACCGGGGGCTGCCCGGTTTGAGGCGGGCGGTAGCTGTCCAGTGAGGTGCAATGACCTCTCCCACCGACAAAGGCAACCCGTGGCGCCCAGTTTCTACGCCAATTTATCTGGACTTATAACCCGTAACTGCTGCCTTCCGTGTTGTTTCAGTCGCTGTGAGGCAACTATGGAGTGACCTCTCCATGGCGCATGCCTGGGCAAATTTATGGAGGTTGAGAGTTGCCCAGTCGTCAAAACCCCCCTCTCGGCCTTTCTGGTGGGGTCCAAAGGAGTGCAGGACACGACGTTTGGCACCAGTATGGCTGCAGGAACTGCCGGAAACATGCCAAAGGTGACACATGACCGCCTACGGGGTTCCGCTCCGGATTTTCTGTTAGGGTTTACTCCCTTAGCCTTGGTCTCTCCCGAGACGCCCACAAGGCAGTGGGGTTGTTGGGGCCCCTACGCAGGTGTAGGATGGTGCCGGTGGGAGGAGGGGATGCAAGGGGGAGGGGTAGAGGGAGGGGGTGGGGGGGGTGCAGGGGAAGGGGGTGCGGGGTGAAGATGGTGCGAGGGGGGGGGGGGCGGGCTGGGACGGGGTTGTGAGGGGGTGAGCTGAGAGGGTGGAGCAGGGAAGGGGACGGGGTGGGGGGGGGGTGGAAGGGGGGTAAAGGGGGGGGGGGGGAGGGGGGGTGGAATCTGGTGCAGGTAATAAGCCATTTCCTCAGTGCCCACCATCGACGTCCGGAAAGCTCCTATATAAGTGAAAGTTGTTGATAAGGGAAACCACAGCAACTGTTTTCTGTGTTCCATTGTGTAATATTCACAGTGTATGCAGGATAAAATGGTATGTGCATGACTTGGTCTGATTGCTTCATTCTCTGGTTTTAAGCACCTTGAAGTTCAAGCTATAGTCTGTTTTCCGGCTTCGAGCAACAATATGTTTATAATTTTGTTCAGCATATGTTGTCCAGGCTTTGCTCAGGATTCAGCATGTTGCTTTTCTACCATCATGTGCATAACTTTCCCACAGTTTGCCATGCATTTTACATCAGTGGTATGTTCATTCTCAGATGGCCCTTTGCGTCCAGCTAGTTTTATGTGGTATATTTTGTTCACAGTTGTAGCATCGCTTGCATGACTGTTTTTAGGTAATGTTGGTTCAATGCTTGAACATTCGAAATTTGAATGGTTCTACCACGGTCCTTTAAGACTGATGAAGTTATAGTACGGCCTCAACAATACAGACACACAGAGGCATGAGATGTGCCTTTATGGATAATATTGAAATTTTATTTCCTTATCAATAAATTTATATGTGACTGCTAACTTACTTAATGGTGTATAGTATATGCACAGCATCTCACCAACAGGACATTTCTTAGCTTGCTGGGACAAGTGCTTCATATTCAGTATTTGTTGGGTATAGTTGTATCAGTCATTTGGTTGTCCACTTTCTGGCAGTGTTTCAGAAGTTTTGTGAACTCCTTACCCTGCATAATGTGAACAGATAGCTCTTTTCCTGACAATATCAGTTATGCCACAAGCAGTTGGAAAACTTTCTAATTGATGGATCCATTTTTGCCCCTTTCAGTGGCAACTGAAGTTCAGTCAAATTGAGGGGCGGAGTGGGCATTTTTTTGTCCTTGTTCAACAAAGTTTCATGCAAAAGGATTATACCAGCCAGATAATTGTTCAGCCTGTGATCCTTGTCGTCAATATGGTGACTATAGACCCCATATAGTTCAAGACTGTTCAAATCTATTGCTGAAAGCAACTTGAAAAATCATGGCCACCACAGCCTAACCTGCCTACCAGCCACTTATTTTATTAAATTTGTTCTTGGGATGTGGGCGTCACTGGAAAGGTCAGCATTTATTGCCCATCCTCAACTGCCCTTGTGAAGGTGGTGAACCTTTGTCTTGAACTGCTGCAGTCCATGTTGTTAAGGTAGGTGTTAGGTAAGTAGGGAGTTCCAGGATTTTGACCCAGCAACAATGAAGGAATGGCAATGTTAAATCCAAGTCAGGATAGTGTGTGACTTAGAAATTAAGGGGATGGTGTTCCCATGCACCTGCTCCTTTTATCCTTCTATGTGGTGGAGGTCATGGGTTTGAGAGGTGCTGTCAAAGAACTAAACCTTTATGATCAGACTGCTATTACCCAGGTATAAAACACAGACTGGAATAATACATCACAGCCTCATATTATAGCACTTCATAATTGTGGGAAGATTCAGCAGAATGCTTTCCCATTTAAGTTAACAAAATCGGTCTGGTCAACACAGTATAAGACCTTTGTGTGTTATTTTTCCAGCTGGAATGTGTTTATTGTCCTCGGTCGCTCTCCTGGATATGCCATAAAATATTAAAAATGATATGAATCACCCCTGCTGCAACTGCCTTTTTTTTCACAATGTCCTTCTATCATACCCTAGAGCTGAAGAATATCTTGCTGCTGCCTTGCGGCTCACTGGAGCCAGCATAAAGCCATAGTTTCAATGACTCATGCAGAGTCCTGAAGTGGCTTGCACAAATGTTCATGACCGAACAGATCTCTGCAGCATGTGCCAGAAAATGGATGCTTCAAGGCCAGAAATGAATAAGGACTTTATTTCACATTGTGATTTTAAAGCATCTTGGGAGAGCATTTCTTATTAGAAAAGTAATAGGAGGATGATAAAATGAAGGCTTCAGTATTGTGCCAGTTGTGCATCTTGTATGCAAGATCTCTTGTAAATTTAGGAATGCACTAAGAACCTAAACTAGATTTTGAGTCATGATATTATTCAAAATACATTGCTACAGAGTCATAAAGATTGTAAGTTAATAATGTAGGAGTGACTCCAAGCAATATATGTCTGAGGAAAATCTGCAGATTGCACCAACATACAAGAGAGATTTTGACAATTTGTCCATGTGGGTCTGTAGACTCTGCCAATGGCAGCCTTACAGTTCCTCTGTTATTCCTTATGTCTGACCCTACATAGTGAGTGTCACCAATGTTTGACCATGGATGGCACCACAGCCAAGTCCAATCTTCAGTGTGTAAATATCCAAATGTGCATTTGGCAGCACTTGTTGGCAATCAGGAACCTTGACTGACCGTCCCCTCCATTGGCCTGGAACACTAAGTCAATTGTAATACTGCCTGCTGAGGTGAGAGATTGAATTTAGAACCTTCTTGGTCTCTGCATCTCAGTTCCATTGAGCGTACCAACTGAGCAGAGAGAAAGAGAGAGGAACCTCAAATCTCTGGGGGCCTGGGGACACGAAAACATCTGGGCAGCTGGAGGCTTAATTGCAAGTGGGACCTGGTTCAATAGCTCTCAATTCCTTTTTGTACCTGTCAAGAAACCTTGAGGTAAATCCAGGTGAATAATCTAGCTGTGCACCCACAGGTGGTGTATTATGACATAAAAACAAGAAATGCTGGAAATACTCAGGAGGTCTGGCAGCATCTGTGGAGAGAGAAGCAGAGTTAACGTTTCAGGTCAGTGACCCTTCTTCAAATGTTCTAATGAGGGGTCACTGACCTGAAACGTTAACTCTGCTTCTCTCTCCATAGATGTTGCCAGACCTGCTGAGTATTTCCAGCAATTCTTGTTTTTATTTCAGAATTCCAGCATCCACTTTTATTTTGGTGTATAATGACGCTGTGCAAATGAGAGAAATACATCATGTAACATATTTTCTGTCATTTGCACCATAGCAATGCTGAGCGCAAAGGATAACTGGGTGTTTCTGGCATTCAGTGTGGTTAATGACCTGAAGAAGGGATTTAAAGTGCAAAACAAAAGCAGGGTTGCATGCCTCCTTTCTCCAACTTGCTAACCAGCTTTAACTATTAACACATCCTCTGGATCTTTTATTCTACTAATTTCTCTCATCATGGTTGTTTCAGTTGCACACTATTATCACCTCTGTCATTTACAACTCATTATTTTGTTTTCTTATGTACATGGCTCTTCCTTTCCCTCATTCTGCCCTGCTTATAAACTGTTCATCTGTAATATCTTCTAGTTCTGCTGAAGACTATGCCAGAAATATTGGCATTTTACCTTTGTTTACAGCTGTCACCTGGCTTGCTGAGTGCTCCCAGAATTTTCTACTTTTATACAATATTTACACACTGAGGGAATAATTACATCATTGAGTTATCAATTGCAGGGGCTATTCATTTAATATTTTATCCTTTAGCCTTGATGATCAGTACTGAAAAAGAGTTGACTGTGATTGGATGCAGTATATGCCATGGCGCCGTTGACCTCAGCATTATGTGACTGTTAATCCATGAAGAGAGCCTATCCAAAAAAACCCCACACCCCCAAGTTTAAATACCTACATAATTAAAGGACTTGCATCTGCTACAATACGCATCCCCAGAATCACTCTGTAGCCTTGGTGCTGCCAAATCCTAAGGCTCCTCCTCGACTCACCATGAACAACACCGAAAGAGATCTAGTTTACTCATGAAGTTTGTGACTTACCTTCTGCCCATATTGTCACTCGATTGCTTAACATGGTTGCACTGTTTCCAGATTTGCTCGACACAACCAGTCATCCTGTATTTACACAAGATTATTTATAGACTCCACTGAGCCTTCAGTAGCTGACATCTTGCAATTCCATGGACCCCGACTCCTATCTGATTGTTTCGATCTATATGAAATTTAGCTACAGGCGCTTAGACAAAAGAAATATTGTGACAGGGAAGCATTTAAGTTGGAGGAGGCAGCCCGGGCTGTTTTACTACTTAAGCCAGTGTCACCTGTGATGACCCCAGAGAGTGAAGACTATCGATCACTTGTCACTCAAGGCATTCAGCAGATTGCATTGACAAAGCTTGTCATGCCTCTAATAGTAGGGTTAGCCGCATCAGCCTCTGCCCAGGAGAAAACTCAACAGAAGCCTATTACTCGGCAGCTTTTAACTATTATAGAACTGCAGAAATGAAATGGCAAGTGGGAGGCAGTAATTTCATCTGTTCAAGCTCCCTGACAGAGCCAGTCCAATGTGCTTTTGTATGTTTCCCAAGCTGTGCTGTGCAGGAAAGTACATTTTTAAAAAGACATTGTCCACTGTAATCTTCCTCAATAATGCATGTGTGAACAGTTCAAACTTGATATTGGAGCTTCCAGCTGAATTTCACACTGTTCAAAATTTTTAGAAATACTGCCATCATGGAGCGCATGCAGTGAAGCAATGCCACTGCTGTTAGATGTTTCTAAACTGCTTCAATAATCACTTCTTTCCCCTTTCTAAGCAGGGTGGCAATGCCTTTATATTCAGCAAGTCCAATTTTGACTTCCATCTTAAACGATTTTCTGATTCAGGCCTAATGAGAATACAATTGGCCAGCTGCCCAGCACTCGATGAGCTCTGGTCCAGGAAACTGTGAGCCAAACTGGAGGTTGGTGGTAAAAGGAGAGGAGACGCACTAGTAGGCGCACAAAAACGCGTCCTAATATGTTCCAGGCTGTTTTTGGAGCAGTTTCCAGCAGTCTTTTTCAGGACCACAGCTTAAGCCACTCACTGCCAGTACATATGTGCCGAGCGTGCGCAGTAGGGGATACTACAACTAGCTTAGAACTGCGATTCTTATTGGTAAGCAGCCTTCCGCCTGTTTCGTATCAAGTGGGCCTTGGGTATCCTAACAGGACAGCCAAACATTGAAAATCACTCTAGCTTTTCATTCTACCAGCTTTGTATATTTTCAGCAATGTTCCTGAAAACCACGGCAGTAAAGCGGCTTAAACATAAATAACTTTATTACGATTATATTCATTCTCAGTCAAACACAATTTTAAATAAAATATTTAAGTACTCTGTTCACCCTCACATTCATCTTTATTTGTTTTATGGCCTCTACTTCATTTTAATTTTAGTCTTTTGGTAATTAGCATTTTCTGTTTTACCTATCTTACCTTGATTTTCCATTCATAAAATTAAAAACGAAATTTGATCTCATTTACCGCTCCATTCCACTATCTATTTTGGAGGTTAGAGCAATTTTGGAAAAAAATTGTCATTTGATTGGTGAAAAATGACCCCCAAAGTCAGCCTTTCAGCCAATTGCATGACAATGATCGAAAGGCAGCCTTCATTGGGACGTAAGAAACACCACATAATATGCACAATAAGGCAGGAATATCACATCATAGAAGGTAGGAAAGGAGAACCTGAAGATGTCAATTTAAATGAGTGAAAATTACATTTAAATGGATTTTTTTCTCCTCCTTTCCTGAAAGTGATAAATGTTTGAAATAATCTTTCAAGTGGGGTGGTCAAGAGCAAATCATTAGAGAAGTTCAAAATGCAATTAGAAGTTAAAATGGGAGAATTAAGCTACTAGAAAGATGAGCTTTGGTGGACCCAATGCCCTTTTCTCATCCTTGACTTCTGTCTTTGTGGCCTGCTGATTTTAGCTCTACTGATCTCTTTTAATATAGCTGTTCTCAGATGCTTCATTTTCATGTTTTTATATCTCCCCAACTTTACTTAGTATAGACTCTGTAAGGTCGAAAAGCAAATTGAAATATGGTTCCAACTCTTATGAGCTGTCCTTTCTGGATTGAATTTCTTCTAATGATAGAAGTAACCCAGCTGTTGCTGTGGAGAGCCGGGCAATAAATTAATTGAAGGGTCAGGAAGAAGAAAGAACGCCATTTGTTTTAGTGGATGTCCTGTTTTACTGCATAGCTTTCATTGCTGTGATTTCCCCAAGTGTTCATATTAGTTTTTTTTCCCTCCTTATTTGTCCCTCTTAGAATTTATTTGATATTCTTGAATTGCTTAAGCATCCCCAAAGGTCCATTTTATTTCTCTGACAAGCTTTCAGAGTTTGATAACTGTTGTGGTGGATGTTATAAAATGTTCAAACCCAGACGTTGCCAACAATCAATCTGTAGGTGATATTTTTCAAGAAGGTGCAAATAATAGCCAGCTGCCACGCTGCAAAGTACAAGTTCCTGCGAGAAATGCAGACAATATTAGAGATGAATTGGCGTAAAATACTTAAAAATGTAAGTGATATAGTTGCGTTCATATTTTTAATGTTTATATGTTTTGAGATACTTTTTTGAAGATAACATATACTTTAAGATGTGCAATGGGATTATGTAGAGACTGCAGTTAAAATCATCACCAATACATATTTTAAAGTGACACTTCAATAATGCCTTTTTGCTCATGGTGGATGTTCCATAACAATTTTGGTTTCTTATTTCACGTTCGACCCGATTATGTTCCAGAAAGGCAGAAACTTGTTTTTCACCAAAATGTGCGTGATTCTATTGATCCCCATCACAAAGAGTGGTAATTATTGCTTTGTGTTTCTTCTCTTATCTATGGAAAATGTCTGAACACATGTACTAAATTTGGGCTGAATTGTAATAGTGTGCAGGCACTTGGGAAACTGATTTGGGAAACTGATGAAATCATAGTTTGTTCAGTAGCTTCATAAAATAAAGTAGTCACAAATAGTCACTAATTAAACCAATTAGGAATTCGGTAAAAACTTCTTCACCCAGACACTGGTTAGTATTTGGAACCTGCTGCCATATGGAGTAGTTGCGGCAAGTAGCATTGATGCATTTTAGGGGAAGCTAGATAAGTACATGAGGGAGAAATGAACAGAAGGATATGTTGATAGGGTGAGATGAAATGAGGTGGGAATAGGCTTGTGCAGAACATAAACACCAGCTTTGGCCATTTGGACCAAATAACCTGTTTCTGTGCAGTAAATTCCATGCAACTTCTTACTAATTCCGTTACATCTGGTGTCCTCCAAAGATCTCTCCTTGGCTCCTCCTATTTCTCATCTATATGGTGCCTCTCGGTGACATCATCTGAAAACACAGCATCAGTTTTCACATGAATGCTGACGACATCCAGATCTCCAGAACCACCTCTCCCAACTCTTCCACAGTCTTAAACTGCTTGTCCAATAGCCAGTATTTGATGAGCAGAAATTTCCTTCAATTAAATATTGGAAAGACTGAAGCCATTGCCTTTGGTCCCATGACAAACTCTATCCTCCAGCCACTGACTCCATCCCTCGCCCTGGCAACTGTCTGAGACTTAGTCAGACTGTTGGCAACCTTGGCGTCATACCTGACCCTGAGGTGAGCTTCCAACCACATATCCACGCCATCACTAAGACCACCTATTTCCAGCTCCGATTTTAATTGTTCCACCATTGACTAGGCCCTAAGCTCTGGAATTCCCTCCCTAAACCTCTTTGCCACTCTAACTTTCCTGTTCTTCCTTTAAGATGCTCCTTAAAACCTATTCCTTTGACCAAGATTTTGGCCATCTGCCTAATATTGCCTTATGTGGCTTGGTGTCAATTTTGTATAATGCTACCTTGAAGCACCTGGGGACATTTATTACATCAAAGGTATTCTATAAATACAAGTTGTTGTTGTAATTCTATGTAATTGCAGAACTGACAGTAATTGGCAAAGGATGTGGCTGTCCTGAATTCCATCAAAGAACCACCAGTTCATATTCTGAAGTGGCTAATGCCTCACCATTTGGATGGAGAACAATCCACTACTTGAAAATGTGCTTGAATGTTAAGACAAATAGAATGTTACTTTTAACTTTCTTCCAGAGCAGAAATGTTTGAAAAGCAACAACCTGTCACCTACATGTGATTCCTGGTGCTCCTTAGGACAAGCATTTGACATGGCACGTTATCCCAAACTGGATCCCCCACATGTAGCCCGGGATTTTCCACAAGAATGGCAATTTTCCAAGAAAAGTCAGGAGGCAGGAAAAATGCACAAGTTCTGGCTAGTGGCCGCACTTCGTAACATCAAATCCGAATGGGCCCTGCAGGAACTAATTCGCAATTGGGTATAAATTTATCTTGGGCAGCAGTGTAAAATGGGAAATAATACATTGGTCGCGCATCGCAGTCAATGAAAAGGGAAATTGGGCAGAGTACTAAACAAGCTGAGCTACTGCCCAGGGCAAATTATTATTGCAATGAGTAATGACAGAATCAGGATATTCATCACACAGAGTTTTCATACCACTGTTAAGCGAGAGAGGGGAGAAAGACCAATTGTGGAGCGAGCAGGGAGAGATTGAGCAGCATGGGGGTGGTACATGAAACACCAACACGGCAACTCCCACACCAAGATCCAGAGTAGAATTTTTGCCCCGATACGGGGGGGGGTGGGCGGGCGGGACTAGAATGGAGGAGGGTGAGTTTTGCACCACTGGCCAGTTTGCTGGCACCATTCCATCCCCAGGCCATTTTCCTGGAGGCGGGATTGGGGGCGGAAGGGTCACCCGCCCGCAAGCGGTGGGTAGCCACTTAAGGTAATATTAAGGCCAATTATCAGAGGATGACTAGAATTTTCCAGTCAGCCTGTGCCTCCCACCCCGGGGCGTCGGGAACAGCCCAGCTGCCTGGAGGCAGCCTCCCGGTGGATAACAGATGGAGGGGAAGATGGCAGCGCTCCAGGCAGGTTTTGAGGCCCTCCCCACCTACCTGGCCACAGCAGTCACAGGCTACCCTGTGCAGGGGCTCCCCCTCCATGATGGAGGCCCAATAGCTGTGGTCAATTTTAATTGGAAAGTTTTTAAAGTTGCTGAGATGGCGCCTCAAGCTGGAGGCACCTTCTCTCTCTCTCCCTTACCTGCAATAGCAGACTGCACGTCTTTCTGTGCTGGAGGGCCTCCTATTGGCCCTGCAGCTTCAAGAGCCCACCCACCATTCTTAATTGGACAGTAAGCATGCCCTCTGGCCACTAATAAGCCAATTCAGGGTGACTGTTCCCAATACTGTACAGCGTTGGGACCCCGGCATCAGGGTCCTGACCCAAAACCCAAAATCCTGCTCCCAGACTCAGGCATTGCAATTAGCCTTGTAACCTTTGACCTTTTTAAACTCATTAACAACGTCTCAAAGTGCCTTAACAAATCACTTGGCTTACTCATCAGTGAGAACAGACACAACATTCAACAGCTGTGTGTCTCGACTGTGGAGAAATACTTAGCCTTGCTTAGTGAATTCTGCTTGATCACCAATCAAGATTATACTTAAGAGGGCTTTGGTAGTACTTTTTACCAAATTTTATCCTGTTTTTAGATTTAAAGCACTTGATTACCTACCTTAATTATCCAAAAAAGCAAAAGATTATCACTTTGCACACTTAAAACCCAGTTGTTTGCTCAATAACATAGTGAAAAATGCTGTTAAACAGTTGACCAGATTGTAAGAGTGAGATGGTACTAATTGGAAATTGAGTGGCCTTACTGGTTGAAGATGCTAAAGAAACATTGTTGGTCTTTCTGGAGCACACCCAAACTGGAAATCTCTGAACCAGTCGATGACTTTATCTGAGCGTATGCCAGCCTTTTGTCATCTGCCATCCGCCTGTTGTGTGTAACAACGCATATGCAGATACAATTCTGACAATTAAATTGCAAGTCTCCTTTTAAAAGAAAAAAATGCATTGTCCCTTTAAGGATAGAGATCAGTATATGTGCACTTACTGACTACATGCAAGAATGTTTGCTTAAGATTTCTACAGCAGGGATATAACTTTTCGTACTTTTTGTGCCATCAAGATCTTCAAACTGGAAATGTTTGTTTATCAAGTTACATATGAGCTTTGCGCAGCCTGATCCAGTGTTAAGTGTCTGTAGCAAATTTCATTGCTTCTATATACTGGAAATTTTGCCAATGTACTAGCACACAATTCCTAGTGGAAAATGAATGGCAATAAAAAGAGAAATGATAGTCTAAGTGAGCAGTAAAGAGTGCATTTTTACAGGGACTGGCTGCCCCCAGAGATGTGACTTGGCATTTGAACGCATGCTGAAATGAGTACAAGTGAAAGCTGATATTGGAGTAATGACTTTGTGGTGCAGACATGGGAATAATTTAATTAATTGCACAGAAATTTCTTTAATGAACAGTTATGCTGTAATAAGAATGAGGTCGAACAACAGAATGTGTTTCAGCAGTTAATGGCCTCAGACAGCTGCAGTTTTGGATGGGTTCCCATTTTGGTTCTCCGCAGGTCTGAAGGAAGGATACAGGGCTGAGTTTGTCAGTTCAAAGTAAGGGAGTGTGGGGAATAAAAATTCTAGACATCATTGCTATGAAAGCCCAAATGTTGCCAAACACCTCATAATTTTCTTTAAATTGGCTAATTGTAATTTTTCTAAAGATTGCCTTGTTTCTGTATCGGGTTGATTTATTATATCAGAATTTTGTTGCATTATTCTGAGCTAATTTATGAAAGCACCAACCTAAAGGCCAGGCTTGTATCTGCTGGAATTTAGAAGAGTAAGAGGCGACTTGATTGAAACATATAATATCCTGAGGGGTCTTGACAGGGAGGATGTGGAAAGGATGTTTCCCCTTGTGGGAGAATCTAGAACGAGGGCTCACTGTTTAAAAATAAGGGGTCGCCCATTTAAGACAGAGATGAGGAGAAATTCTTTCTTTCAGAGGGTCGTGAGTCTTTGGAATTCTCTTCCTCAAAAGGCGGTGGAAGCAGAGTCTTTGAATATTTTTAAGGCAGAGGTAGATAGATTCTTGATAAGCAAAGGGGATGAAAGGTAATCGGGGGGTAGGTGGAAATGTGGAGTAATCATTTCAGCCATGAACTTAATGAATGGCGGAGCAGGCTCGAAGGGCCGAGTGGTCTACTCCTGCTCCTAATTCGTATGCCCATAAAGAGAGGCATCCTCTGCCTGCTTTTGCTGAAAAGATTTGAACTTTTTGATCATGATTGGTACCAGTAAATCCATGTACCTTAGCTTTTTTTTGATTTAACAACTATCAGTGCAGCATTGCACTATGCTACCTAATTTTTCAACCCTAGCCTTTAATTAGAGACAATAACCTTGAAAATCTGTGGCCACAATCCCGGCAGTTATATCTAGAATCGTGTCGGTCAGTGCCTTCCAGTGCAAACCCTGTTGGAGTTTGCAGCACACCTGGTTTACATGGGATTAATCCATGCCTGTGCCAGTATGGGAATATCTTTGGCATCCACCTGCCCCACATGATTGGAATCTTCCCTGGCTACTTGCCAAGGCAGGGTTGCCAAGGCCTACTCAATATGCCAGCCATCTACCCTTTGGTCTCCTGTGTAATGGGACTGATCTAGATTTTAGTAAGAAAAAAAGTTCAATTCTTTACTTGACCTGGAGACTGGTACACCTGATCTCATTTGATATGCCTGCCTCCAGTCCTCTGGGCCACCACCCCCCCACAACATCAGTAGACTTGTAAGAGGTGCACCGGAGATTACGCTCACTATAAGGTCAACCAAGAAATCCCAACATCAGTTGCAGTCATGGTAGGAGTCTGGTGAAACCTCCAAAAAAATTTGAGGCTATTGCAGCCAATGTCATCGCATTGGAATAACCTATACTCTAGGCATTAATAGCACAAACTATTCATCAAATGAGACAATAGAGGGGAAATTAATCTGCAGTGACTGCATGCAAATAGATTTCTTGGGCAATGCATATTACAGTTTGTGCTAAAAAAAAGATCCAAGATGTTCTCCTGCCATTTTGAATTTAATTGGATCTTTGATATACCACATCAATTCTTCATGAAACCCAGCACCATTAGGATGTTCATGTGTGATTGCATTCTCTGGTGTAGAGTTAGGATCAGATAATATTGTGATTGAATAACATTCTTCAAGCCACTACATCTCTATTGTAACTTAGCAACAAAATGCACGATTGCCAATTTCCTGTTGCAATAAAAGTCTAGTAAAGAAATAATGATGGACACTAGTAAGACAGTGATAAAGTTAAGCAGTTCAGGTGTTATAATAAAGCATGAGGACAAAAACTTTGCCTGAATTCTTTCGGTATCTGTTGTGTTAAATCATTATTTATATAAGTGATGCAATTTATCGAGAAACATTTTTAAATCCCATTGGTATAAAACTGTTGAGTTAATTTGTTCCTGTCTGGTATGTATTACAACTCCTTATAGCCTAAGCAAGTAAATCAGATCATATTACCAGCAGAATGATATGAAAAAGATGGGGTTTTTTTGGAAACAAAATATACAGGACTGTCATTGATGTGAAGTAGTAGTTATCTGGATAATTTTGGCCTGGGTATCTAATTAAACTATCAAAATCAAAAATCCAATTGTGTGATCTCTTTAGGCTTAAATAAAAAGTGTTCATCATCATCAAGTTAAGCTGTTATAAGGTAGAAACAAAAGACATCTTGTTAACTGCCAAAACCATTTCAGTGAATTCCAAGTGAACAATTAAGGCAGCTGAAGTTATAAGATTGCTGTCTTAATGATGGAAAATAATTGCCTTCTGTTGTCATGTTCTGTAACTTCTCTTAGCCGGTACCACAGGATATTGGTGGCAGCACTTGCTTGATAAACAAAATTTGGAAAAGAACATTAGTTAGTTAGTGAAAAGTATTGCAATATTGCCACGTGTTCAGACTTAAAAAGAGGCAAAGCTGCCTTTTTAAAATTGTTTTTATTAATACTACAAAAATAAAAATAGCTCATTATTACCTTCATTAATATCAGTCAAAAGATAGAGAAAATCCTGAAAAAGACTGGTGGCAAAGTGTAGATGCAAAGTACAAGATGATGATAAACAGCCAGTGTGCCATTCAGGGAGCAACATGGGAAGTCTGTAGTACACTAATAATGTACCTAAGTGCACTATGGCTTTTTTAGTCAGAGCCCTTTTAAGTAGCACCTGGGAACTCTGCGTGAATGATTGATTGGAGCCAGACAGTCTGGAGTTGTTGAGGACTGTGTTTAATTTCATTTTTACTGAAGTTCTCTGTAGGAGCCCAGCAATGATTTGCATTTGCTTTTAGCTAAAGTGAAAGAAAGTGGAGTATAGTGAGTTGAGTTTATTTTCACGCAGAAAGTAACATAGGCCAAACCTCTCGTGCACCATTAGGACCTGTTTTGAACAGCAGTGTTCTCCCGCAAAAGCACCACCTGAGGCAAGAACTGTTCATTGCAAACTCTCACCAGCATTATGCTTTAACTAAGAACAAAGAAAATTACAGCACAGGAACAGGCCCTTCGGCCCTCCAAGCCTGCACCGATCCAGATCCTCTATCTAAACATGTCGCCTATTTTCTAAGGGTCTGTATCTCTTTGCTTCCTGCCCATTCATGTATCTGTCTAGATACATCTTAAAAGACGCTATCGTGCCCGCGTCTACCACCTCCGCTGGCAACGCGTTCCAGGCACCGACCACCCTCTGCGTAAAGAACTTTCCACGCATATCCCCGCTAAACTTTTCCCCTCTCACTTTGAACTCGTGACCCCTAGTAATTGAATCCCCCACTCTGGGAAAAAGCTTCTTGCTATCCACCCTGTCTATACCTCTCATGATTTTGTACACCTCAATCAGGTCCCCCCTCAACCTCCGTCTTTCTAATGAAAATAATCCTAATCTGCTCAACCTCTCTTCATAGCTAGCGCCCTCCATGCCAGGCAACATCCTGGTGAACCTCCTCTGCACCCTCTCCAAAGCATCTACATCCTTTTGGTAATGTGGCGACCAGAACTGCACGCAGTATTCCAAATGTGGCCGAACCAAAGTCTTATACAACTGTAACATGACCTGCCAACCCTTGTACTCAATACCCCGTCCGATGAAGGAAAGCATGCCGTATGCCTTCTTGACCACTCTATTGACCTGCGTTGCCACCTTCAGGGAACAATGGACCTGAACACCCAAATCTCTCTGTACATCAATTTTCCCCCGGACTTTTCCATTTACTGTATAATTCACTCTTGAATTGGATCTTCCAAAATGCATCACCTCGCATTTGCCCTGATTGAACTCCATCTGCCATTTCTCTGCCCAACTCTCCAATCTATTTAAATTCTGCTGTATTCTCTGACAGTCCCCTTCACTATCTGCTACTCCACCAATCTTAGTGTCGTCTGCAAACTTGCTGATCAGACCACCTATACTTTCCTCCAAATCATTTATGTATATCACAAACAACAGTGGTCCCAGCACGGATCCCTGTGGAACACCACTGGTCACACGTCTCCATTTTGAGAAACTCCCTTCCACTGCTACTCTCTGTCTCCTGTTGCCCAGCCAGTTCTTTATCCATCTAGCTAGTACACCCTGGACCCCATGCGACTTCACTTTCTCCATCAGCCTACCATGGGGAACCTTATCAAACGCCTTACAGAAGTCCATGTATATGACATCTACAGCCCTTCCCTCATCAATCAACTTTGTCACTTCCTCAAAGAATTCTATTAAGTTGGTAAGACATGACCTTCCCTGCACAAAACCATGTTGCCTATCACTGATGAGCCCATTTTCTTCCAAATGGGAATAGATCTTATCCCTCAGTATCTTCTCCAGCAGCTTCCTACCACTGACGTCAGGCTAATTACCTGGATTATCCCTGCTACCCTTCTTAAACAAGGGGACAACATTAGCAATTCTCCAGTCCTCCGGGACCTCACCCGTGTTTAAGGATGCTGCAAAGATATCTGTTAAGGCCCCAGCTATTTCCTCTCTCGCTTCCCTCAGTAACCTGGGATAGATCCCATCCGGACCTGGGGACTTGTCCACCTTAATGCCTTTTAGAATACCCAACACTTCCTCCCTCCTTATGCTGACTTGACCTAGAGTAATCAAACATCTGTCCCTAACCTCAACATCCGTCATGTCCCTCTCCTCGGCGAATACCGATGCAAAGTACTCATTTAGAATCTCACCCATTTTCTCTGACTCCACGCATAACTTTCCTCCTTTGTCCTTGAGTGGGCCAATCCTTTCTCTAGTTACCCTCTTGCTCCTTATATATGAATAAAAGGCTTTGGGATTTTCCTTAACCCTGTTTGCTAAAGATATTTCATGACCCCTTTTAACCCTCTTAATTCCTCGTTTCAGATTGGTCCTACATTCCCGATATTCTTTCAAAGCTTCGTCTTTCTTCAGCCTCCTAGACCTTATGTATGCTTCCTTTTTCCTCTTAGCTAGTCTCACAATTTCACCTGTCATCCATGGTTCCCTAATCTTGCCATTTCTATCCCTCATTTTCACAGGAACATGTCTCTCCTGCACGCTAATCAACCTCTCTTTAAAAGCCTCCCACATATCAAATGTGGATTTACCTTCAAACAGCTGCTCCCAATCTACATTCCCCAGCTCCTGCCGAATTTTGGTATAGTTGGCCTTCCCCCAATTTAGCACTCTTCCTTTAGGACCACTCTCGTCTTTGTCCATGAGTATTCTAAAACTTACGGAATTGTGATCGCTATTCCCAAAGTAGTTCCCTACTGAAACTTCAACCACCTGGCCGGGCTCATTCCCCAACACGAGGTCCAGTATGGCCCCTTCCCGAGTTGGACTATTTACATACTGCTCTAGAAAACCCTCCTGGATGCTCCTTACAAATTCTGCTCCATCTAGACCTCTAACACTAAGTGAATCCCAGTCAATGTTGGGAAAATTAAAATCTCCTATCACCACCACCCTGTTGCTCCTACATCTTTCCATAATCTGTTTACATATTTGTACCTCTATCTCACGCTCGCTGTTGGGAGGCCTGTAGTACAGCCCCAACATTGTTACCGCACCCTTCCTATTTCTGAGTTCTGCCCATATTGCCTCACTGCTCGAGTCCTCCATAGTGCCTTCCTTCAGCACAGCTGTGATATCCTAAGTTTAAGAAGATGCTTCCACTTGTGGAGAATCCAAAACTGTGGGGCCACATATATGAGATAGTCATTAATAAACCCAATTAGGAATTCAGGAGAAACTTCTTCACCCAGAGAGTGGTTAGAATGTGGAACTTGCTACCACAAGGAGTAGTTGAGGCAACTAGCATAAATCCTTTTCAGGGGAAGTTAGATAAGTACCTGAGGGAGAAAAGAGTAGAAGAATATGCTGATGGGGGTTAGATGAAATACGGTGGAAGGAGGCTCAGTTGTAGCCTAAACATTGGAATGGGTCACTTGGGCCAAATGGCCTGTTCCTGTGCTGTAAATACTGTGCAATTCTATGCAACTCCAGAACTGATGGTAATTGGCAAAGGATATGACTGTCCTCAATCATATCAGAGGAGAATGTTTTGACTTGGATATGTTTTCTGCCTCCTTTTAAAGGTAATTTCTATTTTATTCTGTTTAACACAAATGCATAAACATATATTAACTTGGTGAAATCACAAGGTATGCCCTGATTGTGGATAAGTAGGGAGTTTGCTGTGGAAGATATTTTTGCTTTCTTTGAGTTTTGCTGCACTGTTGCTGTCCTTGAGTAATCAGAATCTGTGCCATGGGCAAGGTTCATTATCTGCTCTCATTTATTACACATTAATAGCCCTAGGAATACAAATTCCACTGATTCAGGACAATAATCATAAGTTCAACTATTTTAAAATAGCCAGACATAACACAGGTTATTACTGTAGATGGATTATATGCATGACTTTTGTTGTTGCCTTAGGCTGGTCAGATTATATTTCTGCAAAGATCATGACTAAGGTTCTATGTATGTTATTTTCCTCCTGAAAACACAAATGGTTGCGATAAGATCAGTGGCTTTGAGCAGGATAGAACATAATTTGGCGCTTTAAGAAGGAAAATTTCCACCTCACCCTTTGGAGCAAAATTGGAAACATGTGGCTAAAAAGCTGGGCCTCAAATTTTCTGTACCGTCCTATTTGCTGGATTCCTAGGCAGGAATCCTACGGCCCCCCAACGTGTGGGCTGGTGGCAGGAGGGGGGGCTGAGAAATTGAGTTTGGGAGGGTGCTGTTCCTGACGCCTTCCCGCCTCCCCCCCCCCCCCCCCCGGCTGCAATTTTACACAGACGGCGGCGGTGAGAAACGGCCCACCCGCCCCGGGCCAATAAGACACTTAAGTGGCCAATTAAGTGCCACATAGGGCCTCTTCCCTTGCCGCTGGTATTTTACCGATAGCAGCCAGACGGCAAATGCCCAAGAACCCCAGGTGGCCGCCTTGTGGGCTGGAGAAGGGGGCCTCCTGATCGGGCACCCTGTGCCCCACAGAGGGCCGCCCCCAACGCACAACATCCCCTCCCTCCCCCTCCCAATGGATGCCCCTTGCCTCACTGGGATCCAGCTGATTGTCTCTGGCAAGACCCCACAAATGTACCTGAGTTCCGAGGCCATCCTTCCTCATGCTTCTGATACCTGGGTGTAGTCCTAGCAATGGCCACTGCTCCTGGTGGCGCTGCTGGACTAACAGCTGCCAGCCCACAGATTGGTCGGCAGCTCCATTAGGTGGGACTTCCTGTCTCAATACCAATTAAAGGTTTGGGGAGCAGAAAATCCGGCGTGACTCCCCAGGTCCAGCGGAGGTGGGCTTGCCACTGCCTAATGTAAAATTGCGGCCCTACAGTTAATGTGATGGACTCGCTGAAAACAATGGCAGGTCCAAGTCTTATGTAGGAGTTTTCAGTGACCTTGTCTCTACTCACCCTGAAAAGAAAGCTGGCCACTAACACAGAGGAGGCAGGCCTGAGCGTGAGGACTTGTCACACATGGTAAGTTCCGCTTCCTCAACCTAAAGTGGGTCATGGCAGAGACCAGTATGTGGAGAGAGAGGAGTTGTATCCATCTCCTCAAGGGCAGAAGTAGCTTTTACTGGGTGGGGGATGGAGATGGGGTGGATGGGTTGAAGCTGGGGTATAGGCTTTTGGTGACGTGGCGCACTCCACTCTCTTCCCTGGTCCGGACGCCTTCTGCCAGTCGGTTGGACTGGGGCAGTTGCAGATGTGTCCCCCACACTGCCGCAGGCCCCTTCCCTGGACTCTACAAACTTAGATGGGGTTATCAGGGAAATTCAGCAGAGGATAAGATCCTAATCTAACTGGTAGGAGTATACACTGCAGATTGTTGGGGCCCCAGCTTTGTGATTGGGCTACAGAGGACAACTTTCTGTTAGAGTTTGACCAGCCAAATTCAGGTACTTAAATTTGATTTGCAAGAACAAAAATCGAGAGAGTGAAAGATCTGAACAAGCTGCCAAGTTCAGTCAGGGACTTATTTCGAGATTCTAATCCTGTTTCACTACCTAAGAACTCGGATGAATACATGTTCTCTAATAGAGAACTCTGATACTGGTGCTAATTATTGGACCCTCAAGGACTTTCTTTTTCTCCAGTATAACATCAGAAATTTGGATGCAAATTCTCCCCACTTCATCAGACAAAGTGATCCCCTCCTCCACCTAAACGGGTCCAATTTGAATGGTAACCTCCTCCACATCCATCTCTTTCCCTCACTCCACATCTCAGAAGAAAATGAATTCAACACATTGACCTGCTGAGGCAAGTTCTTCTCTTACCCACCTCCACCCCCTGCCGCCAAAAAAGCACCAACTGACTGCCAACAGGAACTTGGCTACAATGGCCCTTTCATGCTACTGCTGGGGACCTCGATTCTGTTCAGTCTAGCCTGAAAAGGAAGTGAGTGTAAGAATTGGCGAGGCCATCATTCCTGTTCCAAGGTAATGTGGGGTGGGAGGATGCTGCATCTATACCATTACACAGGACTTGAGTGTTACATTAGTTGGTATTTTTTCCAGGCTCTATGGAGTGAGCCATGAAACAATTGAACCCCTGTTCACCAAGCCTTCATTTGTTATTGTGATATTTAATATCGCCCCAATTCTGATTTAGTTTTCCTACAGAGCAGGCTCGATGGACTGAATGGGCTACTCTGGTTCCTAATGTTCCTGTGTAAAATGTGCTCAGCCTGCATGCAATAACTATTGAAAACACAATGAATTGTCCACGAGATGATATTCATGCACAGCCATGCTTTACAAGGTCAGAGCATTCCATTTCCTTGGAGTTTCTTTTGTCTGAACACTCCAGTGGATGAATATCTTCCTGCTGATAATTTTACCAGACAAAGTCAGCTTACATTTTTCTATAAGAGGAATGTCAGCCCAGCCTCAGTGTTCTGACTGTGCAAATTCTTGTTCTGAGCAAAAGTTTCATGTATGTATGAACTTAACTCTTTCAGTACTGAACATTTCTTCCCATAAACAAGTTCCATGGCAACTGTCATTGCAACTGCCCTGCTTGTCTGTGAGTCTCAAGCGCTGTGCATCTTTCAGACTGTGTAATAGTCCATCAGCATTCCCGTCCCATGCGATGTTAATTGTGACATTTCTATTCTGTTCATACACTGCACAGGGATGCGGGATACTGAGAAAACTTTTTTATTTTATACGTAAGCTGTAACACCATATTTGCAGAACACAAGTAGTACTGTCCATTTAACAGTCAAAACCAATGTTTCTTTCCACTCATTGGATAAATGCATTTATTTTAGATTAGTTTTCCATATTCATGTGAATTTAACAGGTTATGGAATATGTGGTATGGCTCAGAAACCCAGGTGAGATTGAGCTGGCTTGTGGTGTGAGGACACTGCTCTCAATAAATTCAAATTATGCTGGGTTTATTGACAACAGCAGACTGGTTATTTATTCTACTTCATCTCTTCTACTTCCTGCCATTCCTCTCCCTGTGTAAGGATCGTGATAGGCTAGCACATGTGGCTGATACTTGTTTATTACAGCTATTTTTTCAGCATCTTTTTTTTATTCATTTCATGGGATGTGGGCATCGCTGGCAAGGCCAGCATTTGTTGCCCATCCCTAATTGCCCTTGAGAAGGTGGTGGAGAGCTGCTTCCTTGAACTGCTACAGTCCATCTGGTACGATTATACCCACAGTACTGTCAGGGTGGGAATTCCAGGATTTTGATCCAGCGACAGTGAAGGAATGGCAATATAGTTCCAAGTCAGGATGGTGTGTGCCTTGAGGCAACTTGCAGGTGGTGGTGTTCCCATGCATCTGCTGCCCTTGTTCTTCTAGGTGGATGAGGTCAAGGTTTGGAAGCTGCTGTCGAAGGAGGCTTGGTGAGTTGCTGCAGTGTATCTTGTATTTGGTACACACTGCTGCCACTGTGCGTCAGTGGTGGAGAGATTGAATGTTTATGGTGGTGGATGGGGTGCTGATCAAGCATTGCTGCTTTGTCCTGGATGGTGTTGAACTTCTCGAGTGTTCTTGGAGCTCCACTCATCCAGGCAAGTGGAGAGTATTCCATCACACTCCTGACTTGTGCCTTGTAGATGGTGAACAGGCTTCCGGAAGTCAGGAGGTGGGTTACTCACCGCAGAATTCCCAGTCTCTGATGTGCTCTTGTAGCCACAATATTTATGTGCCTGGTCCAGTTCAGTTTTTGGTCAGTGGTAACCCCCAGGATGTTGATAGTGAGGGATTCAGCGATGGTAATGCCGTTGAATATCAAAGGGAGATGGTTAGATTCTCTCTTGTTGGAGATGGTCATTGCCTGGCACTTATCAGCCCAAGCCTGAATGTTGTCCAGGGCTTGCTTCAGTGTTGAAGGAGTTGTGAATGGTACTGATCATCGTAAAATCATCAGCGAACATTCCCACTTCTGCCCTTAGGATGGAGGAAAGGTCATTGATGAAGCAGCTGAAGATGGTTGGGCCTAGGATACTACCCTGAGGAACTCCTGCAGTGATGTCCTGGAGCTGAGATAATTGGCTTCCAACAACCACAACCATCTTCCCTTGTGCTAGATATGACTCCAACCGGTGTAGAGTTTTCCCCCTTGATTCCCATTGACTTCAGTTTGGCTAGGGCTCCTTGATGCCATACTCAGTCAAATGCTGCCTTGATGTCAAGGGAAGTCACTCTCACCTCACCTCTTGAGTTCAGCTCTTGTGTCCATGTTTGAACCAAGGCTGCAGTGAGGTCAGGAGCCGAGTGGCCCTGTCAGAACCCAAACTGAGCATCAGTGAGCAGGTTGCTGCTGTTTCAGTGGCGCTTGATATCACTGTCGACGACACCTTCCATCACTTTGCTGATAATCGAGAGTAGACTAATGGGGCGGTAATTGGCCAGATTGGATTTGTCCTGCTTTTTGTGGACAAGACATATCTGGCCAATTTTCCACAATGTCGGATAGCTGCCAGTGCTTGTAGCTGTACTGGAACAGCTTGGCTAGGGGCGCAGCTAGTTGTACTACACAAGTCTTCAGTATTTTAGCTGGGATGTTATCATGACCCATAGCCTTTGCAGCATTCAATGCCTTCAGTCATTTCTTGTTATCACGTGGAGTGAATCCAATTGGCTGAAGACTGGCATCTGTGATGCTGGAGACCTCAGGAGGAGGCCGAGATGGATCATCTACTTGGCACTTCTGGCTGATGATGGTCACAAATGCTTCAGCCTTTTCTTTTGCACTGATGTGGGTTGCTCCATCATTGAGGATGGGATATTTGTGGACCCTCCTCCTCCGGTTGGTTGTTTAATTGTCCATCACCATTCACGACTGGATGTGGCAGGACTGCAGAGGTTTGATCTGATCCATTGGTTGTGCGATCACTTAGCTCTGTCTATTGCATGCTGCTTTTGCTGTTTGGCATGCAAGTAGTCCTGTGTTGTAGCTTCACTGGGTTGACACCTCATTTTAAGATTTGCCTGGTGCTGCTTCTGGCATGCTCTCTTGCACTCTTCATTGAACCAGGATTGATCCCTTGGCTTGATGGTAATGGTAGAGTGAGGGATATGCCAGGACATGAGGTACAGATTGTGGTTGAATACAATTCTGCTGCTGCTGATTGTCCACAGCGCCTCAAGGATGCCCAGTTTTGAGATGTCAGATCTGTTTTGAAACTATCCCATTTGTGCCACACAACAAGGAACACTTTATAATTGGAAGAGACACACATTTATTTTCTGTTGACTGTGCCCATTGTGTATTCATTTCTCTTTCCCTCCCAAAATGAGAATTAATAGAGTAACCTCCTTCCTCTCCTCTGAAGTGGCAGCAATGGTAGCACACTTCCTATTCACGGATGAACACCAAGCAGACAATTTATGACAATAGCCCTCAGTAGTACATTAGGTTAAGTATAAAACCTTCACAGCCATTCTTGAGTGACATGAGGCCATAAAACTTGCCTGAATAAGGGACTTGTTAATTTACTTGTTAAATCAAATTAAAAATTTATAAATGCTTTTAGGTAAATGAGATCTCCTCGATGCAGTCCTCAAGGGAGTGCAGGATCCTAGGATGTAAGAATGCTGATGCTTAAACATTGATGCAGAACAATAAAATCCATTAAACTCTCCCAGGTTTATTACTGCAGAACTGTGCAGCTGTTGCCAGGCATTGCTAAGGGAAACCAAGAGCTGATGACATGGAATCTCAATGACTGAAAACTGCAGCGTACCTTTCTGTTGCCATAGAAAGACAGGATTTTGAACAAAACTCTCAGTTTCAGTATCCATTTTATCTCTGTCAGCCATCTTCCCAGCGCTAAGAACAATAATCATTTTTCAGCCCGTTAATTAGCTCAAGGCTGAAGTGCTGTATTTTCTTTTCACTAATTTTACAGGAAAAGTACATGTGAATACGAATGGAGGTGTAGGAGATTATACAGCTTTATACTCATGCCAGTTTATTGATGATGAAAAATGGAACTTGAATTTATATAGTGTGTTACAACCAGGTGAGAAAGAGGTTTTAGGTTCCCTTTCAGCCTTCACCTGGTCTTACTGTAGCAGGGTTTAATTTTAAACACACCGTGTTTTTAGCTCCCCTTTGGTGAATCCTTGTTCACTGCTTTCCAATTATAAGGCAAAGAAACCAGCACAAGCAGGCTTTCTTAGGTTTAAAGAAGAAAAGTTGAAATTTATTAAACTTAAACTCTAATTCGGTTAACGCCTACGGATACATGCCGTGCCCCACGCCAGCATGCATACGCGATACATGCAAATAGAGACAGAAAAGAGCAAAAGAAAAATAAAGTAGAAAAGTCTGAGGAAATCTCAAGAGTTGTTACAGATCTTCGAGCTCGCTGTAGAGTCATTGATTGTTGGTAGGTCTTGCTTTTTGTTGGGGCCCAGTATTCTTCTTAAATTTTGTTCACTGTAGGAAACGTTTCTCTCTTGGGGTTCATGTCTCTTCAATGGATTCAGAGGCTTGTGAGAAAGAGATGGGAGCAGACAATAGAGAGATCTTCTCAGTCCAGGAGCGAACAGCTTTCTGCCCAAACTATTTGTACAAATTCAAAAAACTCAGGTTGCCCAGCCGGTTAGTCATGTGACTAACTGGTTTGACCATGTCCATTTGTGTATTTGGCCATCGTAGCAGTCACCCTGGAATGCGAGCTCCCTCATCTTCAACGTCTGGTGATCAAAAATCCATTATGGGTTGAATGTCAGGGAATGGCTGCTTTGTCCTTCCAAAAACTGTCTGTTAATATGCAAATGTCTTTTCCAGCCATGGCTGATCTGTTCAACAAGTCCTCCCCTCACTGCAGTAACAGTTTAAAATCAATGTTCATGACAAAATTAATGTGCCTCATTCTTGGCAGGTGGGGGCCTAGCATGACAAGTGCCTTTTATGATCTCAGGTCATCCCAAAGCACTTTACAGCCAATGAAGTATTTTCGAAGTGTAGTCACTGTTTTAATGAAGGAAATTCGGCAACCAATTTGCACACAGCAAGGTCCCATAAACAGCAGTGTGATGATGATGAAATAATTTGCTGCAGCCACATTGGTTCAGAGATCATTATTGGCCAGGGGACTGTGGAGAACTCTCCAGCTCTCCTTTGAAATAATGGGCTGGATTGAGGTGGCAAGCTCAAAAAATGGCGGCCCGTCTATGCGGGCCGCAGGCCTGAGAGCCGCCACAATCTCATGCGCAGCAACTCGTTTAAATAGATGGGGCAACCTCCCCCCCCCCCCCCACTCCCCACTCCCCCACAATCTGGTGGAGTGGGCGGGCTTTCCATCCTTGGCAATGGCGTTGGCTGCCTGTATGCAGGCGCTGGCGCCATGTTTAAAGTCCTGCCAGCATATTTAAATTTTTAAAGAAATATCCCCCCAAAATTAAATAAATATATTTCTTATGCCCCTTTCCCACCCCCCAATATCAATAAATATTTGCCCTGTCCCCCCAAAACACTTAACTCTTACATCTGACCTTGCCGCCCTCACCAAACTGCACAATGTTTAAGGTTCAACCCTTCCCACCACCCCCTACCCCCATTACGTGTATTTGACCCCATCCCCGTTTCCCCCCCAAACCCGCACTGATAAACCTACAGTTTACACCACGGTCACGCTTCGTTTCCCCAGACGGGGATCTGATGGCACGGGAGCGCCAGCTGCCATGCTGAGGATCACGGTGGGCCCTCAAGATCTCAGGTAAGTATACTGAAATATATTACATTTATTGATTTGCATATGGTAATTGTCATCCCGTTGCCCAGCAGCAGGTGGGCTGCCACGGAGCCTCGCCGCTGCCTGGTGGATCAGGCCGGGCCCTGCTGGCGTCGTGGTCTGTGGCGGGCCTCATCTGGAGCCATCTGCAGGCGCTGCCCCCCACCACCCTTCCCAGCACCCACCCGGCCTCGGATCACGACACTGAGGGCTTCTTAAAATCCATGCCAGTGTTGTGGAATCTTTTTATGCCCACCTGAGAGGACAAATAAAGCATCAGTTTAAAAACTTAATTGAAACTCAGCGCCTCTGAGAGCGCATGCAGCACTCCTTCAGTACTGCACTGAGAGTGGACACCTGGTTTCTGTGCTCACAACCTTTTGACTCAGAGGCAAGAATGCCTCCAACTTGAGCTACGGTTGACACCGTGGCATATGAAGGAAAATATACTTCTAGATCATTGAACATGCATCCCAAAAATTCATCAGTTTGAATTTCGGTTCCTGCAACGAGCATTCAAATTCACCTCTAGTGCTGGGTATGTTAGAGGGCTTTTATCTGTCTGCTGGTTGGAGTAGCTAACTATTCCACCTCTTAAGGGGTACTATGGGGACCAATTTATCTTTAAAGAACATTGATGAGCAAGGAGTTGCCAACAGGTAATTTTGTCATAACCTCCTGTTGTATAAGTGATGGAATGTTGGATATACCTGCAGCTTAAACCATTGACAATCCTGTGCCCTGCATTCGCTTGCAGTGTAACTACATGTCATGGGTTTATATTCAGTTATTGGATTTCTTGAATCTGTTGGACAGCTTGGTGTGTATGCATCCTGCTTTTGCCAGCAAGTGTCCTGGGTAGTGGTTGTGTTAAGAAGGCACTGTGCAAACATCCTGCCTCCCAGATGAAGGAGGAAGTGCGGCTGTTGGGGGCAGCAGAGAATGCATAAATCTTCTTTGGTAAATTGTTCTTTGATTTTTCTGTCGGCTACCACAATGCCATTGGACTTAACGTTAATACACTTGTTAGCTCACAGCAGTATAAATGCAGTGTGAAAATCCCATTGCAAAACCCACCAAATCCAAAGCATTTTTATCTGTCATCTCCACCTTGGGCAGTGCACTCATAGTGGAAACATCTAATGTTTAAAGCTGTGTTCATGAACAACTGCTGCAACAATTCCAAGAGCCTATAATACCTTACTATATTGATCAGTTGATCAGCTCTTAGTTCTCCCTGCACTCCTCACTGAATGCTAAGTCATCAGAGCTGAGACCAAGCTTTGGTGAGCTTAAACTAAATCACAACATTGTTTTTCATGTAAATTCCATTTCACACATTCTGGCCTCTTGAGCACCCTTGATTTTCATTGCTGCACTATTGGTGGCCATGTCTTCATGCTGCCTATACCCTGAACTCTAGAATTAACCTCCTTAAACCTCTCGGCCTCACTACCTCTCTTTCCTCCTTTAAGGTGTCCATTAAAACTTAGCTCTGACCAAGCTGTTGGCCACCTGTCCTAATATCTCCATATAGAATTATAGAAACATACAGAATAGGAGTCCATTCGGCCCATCTTGCCTGTGCCAGCTCTCTAAAAGAGCTATACAATTAGTCTCTCTCAAAAATAAAATCTGAGCTCTGTCATATTTAGAGTGGGTTACTGACCCTGATCGCCCCTCACTGAATCCCAATTGCAGGAAAAATCTAAAATACATAAAAATCTATTATGCAAAAGCAAATTTAGCTATTTATGAAAGTGGATATTAGCACTCACATGGAGATTTATTTACAAGGGGTATGTCTGCTCCAGAATTTCTTTACATTCTATGGTGTCTTTTCCAGAATTTTGGAGCTATTATATTGCCCTTTAGAAAAATAAAATGTTAACATTCGATATTTTAATTATTTGAATAAATATTTGTTGCAAGTTACCATTAACACTTGTTTTTCACATCAGAAGGTAATTGACAGTCAGCAAAATGCAGCAGGCCTATGTATGCAGCTACTTTAACTGAGTGAAGTAATAATGCAAGCAGCAGGTGGTCCTGGATCCCTCACATGGGCTAAAGCAAGTCCTTCCATTATATGCCTCTGAAGTAGTGGAGTACTTTGGGGTTATAATAGTACTTGTTCCTTTGATATGTGAACAATTGTACAACTCACAGGACTACGAGTAATATCCAAAGAAAATGTGGGTTTTTATTATAACTTAACTAGAACATATACAAACAGATACTGCACGAGGACATATAAACAAATCTCACCCTCGCGGGCAACACCCACAACTCACTAGTCATGTGTGACGCAACATCACTTCCTCTGGTGATCTTCACTTACAGCTTCTTAAGGTGGTCCTCTTATGGTCGTCCCACAACATCCCCCTTTTCCCCAAAGATAAAAACAAATGTACAATAAACAATGAGTGTGTTTCAGACTAACTATACATGAACGAAACAAAACGGTATTTACAAGTAAATAAGCGTAACACATTCTAAAACATAGAGGTGGTTTGCTTATTTGTCCCAAACTCTGGTTATCATGCTCTTCCTCTGTGCTCGTGGCCTCTGTACCTTCATCCTCAGACTTTGTCTTTGAACGTGTCTGCAATGCCACAGAGTTGTCGCATGTAGTGCTGTCGTACAGTTCTCGGAGTTGACTGAAGTTCCATCTGAGAATCGCACCATTGATGTCTGGATCTCGTACGATCTGGGCTGGTCACATATCCGAGCAAACTCTGTGGAATACCAAGTTCCTGATGTGTGATTGAGGACTCTGACCTTCTGTCCTACCCGCAATCGAGCTAATTCTGGTCCTGCTTGCCTGTCATATGATGCCTTCATCTTCCCTTGTTTTGAAAGCTTAGAAAAATTATGACTGGCAACATCACCAATCACGGGCAATCCCTCTGGCCTCCAGGTACTTGCTGCAACAAACTGAAGCCCAAGGAGAGACTCCCGGTCATATCGCCTCTTTGTGTCAAGACTCCCAGCCTTTGTGTCGCCCTTTATATGGACCAACCCGATATACACAACCTGGGTATTTTCTACCATCTTCAGTGCATTACTGACCATATTGTGCATAGCTTGGTTACCATGGCAATTGCTGTAGCCACCCCCAATGCTTGTAACTATTGGCGCCCAGCCATGATGGCTTCAAATTTCCTTCCATCATTACATAGTGCATCTATGGTGTGCCCTTTCTTCTTTTTTAGCAGGTCTTTTTGAAAGGCCTCTAATAGGGTAGACATGATTACTAGCTCTATAATCCGTTCTGGCAATTTGATAACTGCAAAGTTGCATTCTTGCACTTTGTCTCGGCACCTTGAAACAAACTGGTCAATGGACTCATCTTGCCCTTGCTGGCAGGTCAGAAGTTTAAGCCTATGAAATTTACATTCACGTTGAGTTGCTACTCCAGGAATGTCCATATGTTGCTAGGGTCCTTCAGATCCTCAGCTGACAATCCTGATGTATTCTTCCATTGCAGGCCCTTGTTGTCAAGTGAGATCTTAATCTTAATAAAAGCAAAATACTGCGGATGCTGGAAATCTGAAACAAAAACAAGAAATGCTGGAATCACTCAGCAGGTCTGGCAGCATCTGTGGAAAGAGAAGCAGAGTTAACGTTTCGGGTCAGTGACCCTTCTTCGGAACTGACAAATATTAGAAAAGTCACAGATTATAAACAAGTGAGGTGGGGGTGGGGCAAGAGATAACAAAGGAGAAGATGCCGATTGGACCAGGCCACATAGCTGACCATAAGGTCACGGAGCAAAGGCAAACAATATGTTAATGGTTTGTTGAAAGACAAAGCATTAGTACAGAATAGGTGTGAATACACTGAATATTGAACAGCAGCAAGTGCAAACCTGAAGAAAAGCAACCTGAAAAAAACAGTGGGTAAGCAAACTGAACAAACTAAGATGAAATGAAATAAATGCAAAAAAAAATTGTAAAAAATGTAAAAAGGAATGTAAAAAAAAAAGGAAGAAAAAATAACTAAAAATGAAAGTAAAATGGGGAGCTGTCATGCTCTGAAATTATTGAACTCAATGTTCAGTCCGGCAGGCTGTAGTGTGCCTAATCGGTAGATGAGATGCTGTTCCTCGAGCTTGCGTTGATGTTCACTGGAACACTGCAGCAATCCCAGGACAGAGATGTGAGCATGAGAGCAGGGGGGAGTGTTGAAATGGCAAGCAACCGGAAGCTCAGGGTCCTGCTTGCGGACTGAGCGGAGATGTTCCGCAATGCGGTCACCCAGTCTGCGCTTGGTCTCCCCAATGTAGAGGAGACCACACTGTGAGCAGCGAATACAGTATACTACATTGAAAGAAGTACAAGTAAATCGCTGCTTCACCTGAAAGGAGTGTTTGGGGCCTGGGATAGTGAGGAGAGAGGAGGTAAATGGGCAGGTATTACACCTCCTGCGATTGCAGGGGAAGGTGCCCTGGGACGGGGACGAGGTGGTGGGGGTAATGGAGGAGTGGACCAGGGTGTCGCGGAGGGAACGATCCGTTCGGAATGCTGACAGGGGAAGGGAGGGGAAGATGC
The DNA here is from genome assembly GCF_036365525.1 of Heterodontus francisci. Taxonomy (NCBI): domain Eukaryota; kingdom Metazoa; phylum Chordata; class Chondrichthyes; order Heterodontiformes; family Heterodontidae; genus Heterodontus; species Heterodontus francisci. The sequence continues at coordinate 30,230,806 of NC_090400.1, read as the reverse complement.
GACTGGTAGTGGCATCACGCTGGAGGTGGCGAAAATGGCGGAGGATGATCCTTTGGATATGGAGGCTGGTGGGATGAAAAGTGAGGACAAGGGGAACCCTGTCACGGTTCTGGGAGGGAGGGGAAGGGGTGAGGGTAGAGGTGCGGGGAATGGGTCGGACACGGTTGAGGGTCCTGTCAACCACAGTGGGGGGAAATCCTCGGTTGAGGAAAAAGGAGGTCATATCAGAAGCACCGCCATGGAAGGTAGCATCATCACAGCAGATGAGTCGGAGACGGAGAAACTGGGAGAATGGAATGGAGTCCTTACAGGAGGTAGGGTGTGAAGAAGTGTAGTCGAGGTAGCTGTGGGAGTCAGTGGGCTTATAATGGATATTGGTAGACAACCTATCCCCAGAGATGGCGACAGAGAAGTCGAGGAAGGGAAGGGAAGTGTCAGAGATGGACCATGTAAAGGTGAGAGAAGGGTGGAAATTGGAAGCAAAGTTGATAAAGTTTTCTAGTTCGGGGCGGGAGCAGGAAACAGCACCGATACAGTCATCAATGTACCGGAAAAAGAGTTGGGGGAGGGGGCCTGAGTAGGACTGGAACAAAGAATGCTCGACATATCCCACAAAAAGACAGGCATAACTAGGACCCATGCGGGTACCCATAGCGACACCTTTTACTTGAAGGAGATCTTAATCTTGATGGCTTGTTTCTCGGGTCACTCACTTCTTGATCCAGGAAACACAATTCCATTCACTGACAAAATAGTTTAAATTCAGAAGCTATGTCTGACACCTTCCAATCTATAAATGGATATCTGAAAGCCATTGTCTTAATGATTCTTTATTTCTTTAAATATAGGTCTTCTGAAAGGTTTTTTCCCACAGGCACACTTCTTTATTTCTTGTTTAGACAGATTTGTTTTCTGTAGGCCTGTCCCTTTAAGAGTGAGACTACATCACTTTTTTAAAAAAAACAATGGGAGCAGTTCTTTGTTTATACAGCTGTTTCTTTTTTAACCAAATTTTTTTAAACAGTACTTTTCTGCAGCCAGTGGCACATTGCAGTACCAGCAACTGCCACCATCAGCCTTTTGCTTTGTGTTGGATCTCCAGTGGCGCTGTTGAGTTCTTCCCGCTCTTTTCAGCTTAATCCCCACTCACAAAGCAAAAAATGGGAAAACTAAAACAGTAATGGCTTCAGCTACTGCTTTTCAAATTTTTCAACCCACTGCCAGATTAGTTGAGGGCTCCAATCTCCTGGCAAATTGCCTACTGTACTCAGAGTTTCAACACCTCCTGCTCCTGTCTGTGCTCTCTGCTTGAGTCTTCAGCCACTCCAGGTAGGCAATCGACTGTTCCTTGTTCCCTTTTAGTGTGCTCTTCAGAGAAAAAAAAACAAACGTTGCCACCATGTAATATTTGGTGGTCTTCAGAAAAAATATATCCCACTGTTGTTACCATATAATATTACTAGTTCCTTTGAACTGTGAACTATTGTAAGATTCACAGGACTACAAGTAATAGCCAAAGACAACATGGGTTTTTATTATAACTGAACTAGAACATATATATACAAACAGTTACTGTATGAGCACATCTAAACTCATCTCGCTCTCTGTCGAGCTACACCCTCAACTTCCTGGTCATGTGTGACGTGACAGCGCTTCCTCCAGTGATCTTCACTTGCAGCTTCTTAAGGTTGTCCTCTTAAGGTCATCCCACAACAGAGGTTGGGTGGGAAGGGAATTAATTAATGGGTAAATAAGTCTTAGCTTGCTGATAAATGTTGGTTTTAATTGATCTGTAGCATAACATGTGTTGGAAGTATTTGCCGAGGGTCCTTGGTGGTGAAACTGTTTAAGGTGCTATATAAATGCAAGTTGTTGTTGTTGTGTTGTAAACGTAAGTGCCACGGAAGTGCTTTTTCACCCTGGAGTCTCACCTTGGTGATCCCGACTGCAGAGGTCTTGTAGCACCCGTGCATGTTACAGTACCACACATCAGCTTTAGGTTTTAGCCTTTGTTGCTTGGCAACAGCAAAGGATGGGTCTATACTCCAGTCACTTCAGATACTAGTATAAATGGGGCTTAGCAAATTGTACTCCAGTCCATCTGAGAGTTTGATGTTGTGCTAATTAAGGGTGCTATTTTTTCTCCTTGAGCTTTTTTTGAGTTTTTCCACTGCACCTTGCCATTCTGTGCTTCACTTCTCACTGCCTCATAAGAGTTAATGCAGTTTTTAAAGTGTTAACAGATTTGCACTCATTTTTCTTTCAACAGCTAACCACTAACATCAAAGAAAGATAAATTGGGTTTAAAAACCCTTTAGTAACATGGCTATGGTCTTGTTCACATTATTCGAGGGATACATGCTGATTGCTTATTAAAACCAGTTGTAAATGGTGCATGATAAACTAAAATGAGACAGAGTGGAAAGATTTCTTCCTTAAATAATAGTGTTATAAAAACAGAACACTTGCTGTGTGGAAATCAATGACAGATGTAGTTCTTGGCAGTTTTGATAGTGCAAGTTAAATGAAAAGGGTGCTGTATAAGTTAATTCCTTGCCATATTTTGAAGAGTGAGGAAATTAGCCTGTTGGTTGTTGTCAAACGGCTATATTTTGTGAAAAGAAAATTTCATTCTTGTTTGAAGGAAGCAATCTTTCAAGTTCAAGGTGAAGGATAGAATATACAGTGTTGGCATTCTGAATTATATGATTGTGTAATATTGTTATCAAAATGTATTCCAACCTCATACATTAAACTGGAGTTGATTTTTTTTTGCCTCTGCACAATTCGAAGAGTTGTTTGGGATTTTAATAATCTGCTACTTCAAGTATCCATGCAGTCAAAGATGTGGAGCCAAAATACTTGATAGTGACATTTACAATAACTCTAGTGTCTTGAGGATTTAAAGTTGAAAGGAAGTTTTGCTGAATTATGACTATGTTGGAAGGTGTTTATATATTTTATAACCTGACAGGTAAATTTCCCAGGATTTTGAGTACTATGCTATTGTACCTTTCATTGAAGGATAGTGCTCCCCATGCATTTAATTGTAATTCCTTTAGTTTTTTAACACCATTCGGATCCTGTCTGTCTCATTGGGTTTACAAATGGGACTAACTTGCACTCAAATGCTTTGCTTAGTGATCGGTAGAAATGAGTGGCATAGAGTGACAATCAGTGACATTCAGAAACAAAGATGTGCCATTCACAATCTCCTGTGTAAGCCATAAGGACAACTTCCTGTCTCTGCAGACTGTGTCACAGAATGGTGAGACACAGGTTCCTGGTCATAGCAAGCTGTCAGTTCGACAAAACTGTCTAAGGAAGATTAGAGAGAGTCAAACATGTCACTTCAAAGGAAGGAGGGACTATCTAGGAGCAACTAACCTTGAGCCCACACTGACACACCTTTTATAGTGCATAGTAGAGATTAGCAGATGTGTACAGGTCGGTTTCCTGCTTGCCCCCTCAATTAGAGAATAGTGCATGATTCAGGAAACTAGGAGTATAAATATATTTAATCTTGGCCTATAGATTTCTGTTGTGTATGGAAATGCTTTTTCCTCAACATAAAGATTAAATAGAAGAGAAGTAAAAATCTGATCAGATTCCATATCTCTTGAAATTTCTGATCAATGGTCTATAATTTCTTTGCAGGTGTAGTTTGCAGCTTTTAGGTCACTTCTTGCGAGATTTTCTTTGATTCCTATCTGTAGCAAAATCATAAGCATGTTCTTTATACTTGAGTTTATGATTCATTATAAATGGTGAACACATAAAATTTTCTCCCCCACCTTGTGGTAAATCAATTTTATTACATCTGGTTTTTCTGTCTCGAGTAAACATCATACTGGTGAATGCTTAACACGTTTATATTTCATTGCATCAAAGTGCCATTTTTACTTGGTTGTTAACACATTATTTTGAACTCACTAATGCTTTGCATAAGAATACTGCACCAAGGAATGTAGCATGAGCGTGATAAGCTTTCATAGGTAAACTTCTCTGATCAGAATTTCTAACCTTGTTTCATTCTTTTATGGGATGTGGGCATTGCTGACCGGGCGAGCATTTGTTGCCCACCCCTAATTGCCCTTGAAAACTGAGTGGCTTGTGAGGCCATTTCAAAGAGCAGTTAACAGTCAACAATATTGCTGTGGGTCTGGAGTCACATGTAGGCCAGACCAGGTAAGGATGGCAGATTGCTTCCCTGAAGGACATTAGTGAGTCAGATGGGTGTTTACAATAATCGATGATAGTTTCATGGCACCATTACTGACACTAGCTTTCACTTCCAGGTTTTTTTATTAATCACTTGAATTTATTAATTAAAGAGCGATGGATCAGATCTAAGCTCTGCAGTCCTGCCACATCCAGTCGTGAATGGTAGTGGACAATTAAACAACTTACTGGAGGAGGTGATTCCACAAATATCCCCATCCTCAATGATGGGGGAGCCCAGCACATCAATGCAAAAGATAAGGCTGAAGCATTTGCAACAGTCTTCAGCCGGAAGTGCCGATTGGATGATCCATCTCGGCCTCCTCCTGAAGTCCCCATCAGAGATGCCAGTCTTCAGCCAATTCGATTCACTGCACGTGATATCAAGAAACAACTGAAGGCACTGGATACTACAAAAGCTATGGGCCCTGACAACATTCCAGCAATAGTAGTGAAGACCTGTGCTCCAGAACTAGCTGTGCCTCTAGCCAAGCTGTTCCAGTACAGCTACAACACTGGCATCTCCCGGGCAATGTGGAAAATTGCCCAAGTATATCCTGTACACAAAAAACATATCCAACACGGCCAATTACCGCCCCATCAGTCCACTTTCGATCATCAGCAAAGTGATGGAAGGTATCGTCAACAGTGCTATCAAGTGGCACTTGCTGAGCAATAACCTGCTCAGTGACGCTCAGTTTGGGTTCCGCTAGGGCCACTCAGAACCTGACCACATTACAGCGTTTGTTCAAACATGGACAACAGAGCTGAACTACAGAGGTGAGGTGAGAGTGACTGCCCTCAACATCAAGGGCAGCATTTGATCGAGTATGGCATCGAGCAGCCCTAGCAAAACTGGAGTCAATGGGAATCGAGAGGAAAACTCTCTGCTGGTGGGAATCATACCTAGTGCAAAGGAAGATGGTTGTGGTTGTTGGAGGTTTATCGTCTCAGCTCCAGGACATCACTGCAGGAGTTCCTCAGGGTAGTGTCCTCGGCCCAACCATCTTCAGGTGCTTCATCAATGACCTTCCTTCAATCATAAGGTCAGAAGTGGGGATGTTCACAGATGACTGCACAATGTTCAGCACCATTCAGGACTCCTCAGATACTGAAGCAGTCCGTGTAGAAATGCAGCAAGACCTGGACACTATCCAGGCTTGGGCTGATAAGTGGCAAGTAGCATTCGTGCCACACAAGTGCCAGGCAATGACCATCTCCAACAGGAAGAATCTAACCATCTCCCTTTGACATTCAATGATCGCTGAATCCCCCACTAGCAACATCCTGGGGGTTACCATTGACCAGAAACTGTGGCTACAAGAGCAGGTCAGAGGCTAGGAATCCTGTGGCGAGTAACTCACCTCCTGACTCCCCAAAGCCTGTCCACCATCTACAAGGCACAAGTCAGGAGTGATATGGAATACACTCCACTTGCCTGGATGGGTGCAGCTCCAACAACACTCAAGAAGCTCGACACCATTCAGGACAAAGCAGCCCACTTGATTGGCACCCCATCTACAAACATTCACTCCCTGCACCTCCGACGTGCAGTGGCAGCAGTGTGTACCATCTATAAGATGCGCTGTTGCAATGCACCAAGGCTCCTTAGACAGCACCTTCCAAGCCCACAACCTGTACCATCTAGAAGGACAAGGGCATCCAGATACATGGGGACATTACCACCTACAAGTTCCCCTCCAAGCCACGCACCATTCTGAGTTGGAACTATATCGCCGTTCCTTCACTGTCGCTGGGTCAAAATCCTGGAACTCCTAACAGTACTCTAGGTGTACCTACCCCACATGGACTGCAGTGGTTCAAGAAGGCAGCTCACCACCACCTTCTCAAGGGCAATTCGGGATGGACAATAAATACTGTCCTAGCCAGTGATGCCTACATCCCATGAAGAAATATAAAAAAAAATTACATTCCACCAGCTGCTGTGGTGGGATTTGATCCCATGTCCCCAGAGCATTAGCCTGGACGCTGGATTACTAGTTCAGTAACATTACCACTATACCACCATCTCCTCTTGTGTTTATGCAATTTAGCAATCCTAAAACTGAAAACCTCAGCACACAAGATTCCTGGGTGCAACTTTCCAGGATGAAATTGCAACATGAATACAGTCAAACTTTTCGGTCACTTAATTTATCCTGTTGTCTCTACTGATACTTTTGACAGCCTCTTAAGATTACCGATTCCCCATTTCATAATTTCTTTTCTTCATATTGCATTTTTTTTATTTGTGACTCCTAAAGGCATTGTTGAACCAGGTTGCTGCCAAATTCAGTCTTGGTACATTTAATGAAATGTTTGCAAATTTAACTAGCCAGAGGTGTCATTTACTGCCAATTGGAATGCGCAGAAGAAAATAACTGGAAAGAGGGCCTTTAAGCTGTTAGTGCTGACACATTGACTTTGCAGGAGTCTAAATTACAGCCTAATGGGGCAATATGCCCAAGTGACAAGCTTAGTAAGCATCAGTATCAAATAACTTGATTTATATTATACAAGTGATGGATTGGACTTGGCATCATTTGGTGAAAATAAATTCTTTGTTCAAATCACTCTGTGCTCTCCACCCCATCGGTCTTCACTTGCACATTTTCGCAACCATGCATTTGTCATCCCATCATTATAGTAGCTATAGACAAAATAATTAGTGAAATTAAAACATTTGTTCCCCCTCAACCCCACTGAGAGAGTGCCGTCCTGTCTTCATTCAGTATATGGTCTCCCCTTCAGCTATTTTTGTGTGGCATGTTTCTCACTGAACAGTAGCTTCGAGTGGCATGTCGTTCTTCTCACATTTCCTACTTAGGCGACAAAGCGATTCACTGCCTTTGACCCAGTTGCAGTCCTCCTAGGAAAAGCATCCATTCAAAGTGCTAATGGCTACAAAAAAGGCTGTTTTCATTTTAATTATGTGTTTTACTCCAGGGTGTTTTTTTTTCTCCTGTTTGTTGTAAATGATGGATGGCATTGGTAAATGGCAATTTTTTTCTCCCTGTCCTCATTTTTATTGTCCTATAAAGTACAACTTGCACAAACACATTGCCATATAAAATAGCTCGTCACGGTAAACAATTCCCCAGAGTTATTATGCGATGCGGCCCCTTCTCAAATAGGTGGCTTTTTGGCTTTGTTCATTTTGTTTGCCCTTTATGCAGAAGCAGTTAAGGGTGCTTTTTTTTTAAAGAGTATCTGAGAAGGTTGGCAATAATGACTGGTTGAAAAATGCACCAAAGCAAGCTAGCAGGCTAATAAATCTTGACTTGGCTCTGGTGAGAAGTTTGCAAATATTATGCACTGTTCTCCAGACATACTCAGATGCTTGGGTCATATCATTTTCTATTTTTTAAATTTTTTTTATTGTGTCTGGAAAATGATTCCTACTGGCTTTCTATGAGCTTGCTGTTGGAGTCTGATAAGACCTTCCCTACCTCCATCTTTATAGCTTTCATCTTTTTTCTTTGCTTTGTAGCTCAAGCCTTCTCAACACAGCTGCAGGGACAGTGACAGTGAAAGTATCAGCGGTGATTCTAAGGCTTCCAACCGGAGCTTCTCACATGAAAGACTGAGTGATGTAAGTATAAGACATCTGGCTAATGATCTTCTCCACCACGCCACCGCCCCCCCATCTCCCTCCTCCCCAAACCCTCTTTAAATATACACTGTTATCAGCAAGCACTGCCACCAAGCAGACATATGTACACACCTTTATGAGAAATGTAGGGTGTTTAAATGGTTTGTGTTTGATGTGCTAATTATTCAAAAGTGCAATCAAATTCATGTCGTAATTAAAATTGTCAGTTGGCAGACAAGCTAAGAACTGAAAAAACATGGCATAACAAATGAAGTGAAATGATTCTGTGTGTAGCTATATGATGCTTCATCAGGCGTGAAATTAAATAAGTAATTTGATGTTAACGTCGGAAATTGAATTGATGCCTGCTGTCCCTATTCTGATGATCCCGCATTTAAAGTAGCCCTGCACTTGTACAGAGGCAAGCCCTCCCCAATGCACAGTGTATTTGATAGACTGAATGCTTATATTAAGTAAGCTAAGAAAAGCAATCAATGCACTGAATGAGCTCCAGTCCATGATGTGGCCTAGTTCTCTCTAGGCCCCACTTATTTTGAGTCTCTAGTTGTGTGTGTCTCTCCAATTCCATAGGATATCTGTTCCATACTTTCACTCCATGGTCTATTCAAGTTAAAGTTTAACCCTTTGGCATTATTTTGTTACCTGCCAAATGATGCTGCCTATTGCAAACACAATTTTTCTCAGCGTAGAAACAGATTCATTAACCTAGTTGTGACTATTACTGTTACTATAGTGAGGTCATGTTGACAGCTGCTCCCATGACATTATAGCCAGACTGCTGTACAGAGAACCAAGGTCTGTACTTTTCTTTCCAATTATTGATTTATGAGATGTGGATATCACTGACAAAGCCAGCATTTATTGCCCATCCCTAATTGCACTTGAGAAGATGATGGTGAACTGCCTTCTTAAACCACTGCAGTCTGTGTAGTGAAGATTTCCTAGCGGTTTTGATACAGCTACATGACTTGCCAAGCCATTTTGGATGCAGTTAAGAGTCAACCATGCTGCTTTGGGTCTGGAATCACATAGGCCAGACTGGCAGATTTTCTTCTCTAAAGGTCATTAGTGAGGACACAAGGACATTTTATAGCAATACAGAGAACCAAGCTCTGTGCTTAAAATATATCGGAGATTATTCATAATTGTTTATTGTCAGGGTTCAATATAGATACATTCATGAGAGAAAGTGAATAAAACGTCCCTTTTTTTAAAGACCTGGAGATACACACATACTATTTTGCACTGTGTAAACTTTAAAAAAAAATTAGACTGGCATTATAAACCTCAATTTAAGAAACCATTTTTTCTTAACTTGACACGTGCACGAAATAGACCATAAGATTCTTTTTGTAGTATGCATGCTGAGGTAAATTTTTTGAACTGATTGGTAATTCAGCCATGTCTGTGGTAGTGCAGTTGCCTCTGAGTCAAAAGGTTCTGGGTTCAAGTACCATCCCGCAAACTTGAACACAAAATCTAAGCTGACAGTCCATTGTAGCAGTAAGTGTGTTCTGCATTGCCAGAGGTGCCATCTATTAGATGAGATGTTAAACCGAAGCGCTATCTCTGTTCTCAAGTGGACATAAAAGATTCCTTGGCAGAATTTTGAGAAGAGCAGGGGAGTTTTTCCCCAGTGTCCTGGCCAATATTCATCACTCATTCAACACATTAAAACGCATCATCTGCTTATTATCAAATTGCTGTTTGTGGGAGCTTGCTATGTGCAAATTGGCTGTCATGTTTCCTACATCACAACAGTGACTACACTTTAAAAGTACTTCAGTGGCGTAAAATGTTTGGCGACCTCCTGAGGTTGTGAAAGGGGCCGTATAAATAGAAGTCTTTTGACTGAGCAATGCATGGGCAAATACAAGTCAGATCAGTATTTGGTCTTCATTAAATTTTAAATATATTTTTAAAAATATAGTTTAGTTCGATATTTTTCTCCCCACTTTTCTTTTACAGTTACCGGGCAGTGATAGGAAATTCAACATTTGCAAAGTTTTATATTCAGCATCAGCACCAAGCACACATCAGATTTAGTAAGTACTGATTAGATGCAGAGCAAAGGTTCTTCTCCTTTAGCCTTACAACTTGTCTCAATTCCCTCATCAGGTGAGGCTGACAAAACTTTGTCACTGGGGTTTCTAACAGATGGGAGAAAAATCTCTTTCCCCATCTGTCTAACTGTATTCGAACCCGGCTCTGAGAGAGAGTACTAACCCTTGTGATTGAGTGTTTTTGAACAAACATCAGCATCTTCACTGCTCTGCCATTAGTTTCCTGCAAGGTGACAGTGACTGGATCCAATATTCAAAGTAGACAACGTTAAGTTAAATGCTTTTGACTGGTTGTGTATTGGTAGGGGTGGTGGTGGGATGGGTGGGTGGGCGCGGGATCTGATTTCTCATGCATGTCCACCTGATCCTTGACCATCCATTGGGAGATAGATGTTTTGTCCCTGCTAGTTCATCAGTGAGTATGTCTGATCTCATGGCCATACTTAGAAGGAATAAGTTCTGATTATTCCCTTGCCACCGCAAGTACAAATATTCACTCCTGGACAGCATTGGGACTGAAGGGCATAACTTTCTTTTCAGTGTAATAGAGGGAATAATAGGATACTGCAACAGGACAACTACTTCTTAGGCCCCAGCACCCAAATGAACTAAACTCATCTGATAATGTGAGAGCAGTTCATTTAAACGTATTTGTGGTGTTAGCTTTATGTAGTGCATAATATGCAAAGAATACCACACAGCTTGGGGCTGAATGTTGGGTTGCTGCAGCCTTTAAGGTGCTACCATTTTCTTTTCCCTCAGTCTCCTCACAGGATTTGGTCATTGGAAGCTGAAAGAAAGGAGGCCAGAAGGAAGGTGGTCCAATATTGAGGGGAGGGTCACTCAAGCGAGTTGTTTTTTTTTTCCTGGATAAGAATTCATGTAAGCAAAAATTTAAAATAAGCACTTAGTGTCTACAACATTGCTCAGTTATTCCAGCCTGTTCTAAGCTTTCACTCTTATTTGCATGCCAACTTGAGGGGCCTTATGAACCTTGGGCACACTGTTGTGCAAACGTTATGTGCAGATTACAGAGTTACTGTGCATTATGGAGCAATTCAGGTGTGCAAGTGGGTTCAGTTACACATGACCCTGTAATTGCCAAACACTTCATGATGAATGGCAGTGTTAGAAAATGATCATGCCAGGCTGTGTACATACCACTAATGATGACACCACTTGAACAACGTGTTGTTTGGCATCATCCCCCACAACTGCACCAGTGCTTAATACTCAAAAGTGCACTTTTCTAAAGCTCCAGATCTCCAGACATATCAACTGAGGTAACACAGACTGGCCTTTCAGCCAGCTGCTTGTTTCTCCTTTGCTGCCATTGTCTGCTACTCACGCTCACTACGCTGTGCATAGGTCACCCTGTACTCTCACTTAGTTCCTTGGGATGGATATAACTGAGCTGGTGATTGGGAGGGAGGGAATGAATGATTGAGTGTGCAGTGAAGTCTCAGAATGGCACACCTAGAGAAAGAGAAAAGGAAGGCAGGTTATATTGGTGTCCATCTGAGCAGCTGTCAGTAGAAGGAATTACATTAAATATACAAAAACAAAACACTGTGGATGCTGGAAATCAGAAAGGCTGTGTTTGATGACAAAGCAACCACTAGATGGCGCTGTACTAGCACATATGCAAATGCAGCCTGTTCCACTGAAACAACGTTCAGGCAGATTCCAGGATTAAAGATGGCGCTACTCAATTTATCACAGAAAAACAACACCAACCCATGGCAGCACACAATGGATATCTTTGATACTGAACATTGTGCTGTTTCAAGTCTCATCAGAAGGACAGCAGCTCTGACAGTGCTGCACACCCTCCGTAATTCTGTGAGGTTTCAGTGCCAACCCACTCTCCGGCCGCTCATGCCCCCACATGCTCTTTAGACGCTCCCCTACAACCCACCCCCCCCCCATCCCTCCAGATGCTAGCTCTATGCCGCGGGCTGCTTCCCTCCTCTCAGCCACTCGCTCCTACATCACCCTGTCACCCCTCGCGGCCCACTTTGCTTCTTCGGGCGGAGTGAGGCTGTGAGGGAAGCAGCCCGCGGCCTGGAGCTAGCGTCTGGAGGGATGGAGGGGGGGAAGCGGGGAGAGAGCAGCTGGAGAGCGGGAGGGAAGTGAGCGACCAGAGAGCGGAAGGGCGGGGGGGAAGCGAGCGGCCGTGGGGGAAATGGGGAGCGAGCGGCCAGAGAGCGGGAGCCGGGTTGGGGTGGGGGGGAGAGAGCAACCTGGAGTGAGGGGCCGAGGGATGGGAGCGTTTTCCTGCACCTGCGCCAGTTAGTCCTGGCAAGGCAAGGCATCGGCTGCTCATGCAGCGCGCAGGAGACCATTTGCGCACGTGCGCAGCTTGGAACTCTCTGATGACATCAGTGGGCTGCTGTATTCTCAGGAGTCACTTTGAATCAGAAATGAAAACATAAATGCTGTAAATACTCATCAGGTCAGGCAGTACCTTTACAGAGACGTTTCAGGTTAATGACCTTCTGTCGAAACGAACTGCTAGGTTGCAGTAGTTCACAGCCATTAAGTACATGCTGGCCTTAAGTGAATGAGAGATTAAAGTGAGTAGGTGGAGCAACAGTGGAAAGTTAGTACAAAGTTGACCCCAGTTATCCTCCTTCCCCATCTCTGGCACCTTCCATGGCATCCCTTCCAAGAATTTTTAGGGCTACATTTCCATATAGGATTAGTAGTTGAATGCTAAGTATCTGTCCTTTACATGTTCTCTCTTGCTTGTTGAAGGCTGTCTTCTGCAACCAGAACAGAATGAATAGTTGCAAGTGTTGAGACAGTATGCAGAGATATCTATATCAATGTACAGTCCTCAGTAAATGTGTTGACTTGTAAATTCAGAGATACTTGATGGGCAGATTCTTTTAGGCTGAATGCAGACATGCCAACTGTCAGCAGTTCACACTGCCAGTCAATGCTTCCATTGATGTGTCAGCATTTGCCACTTCAAGTCAGTGAATTTCTGCAGCCTGCTGCACTTTATGTTAAAGCCACTCCACAATGTCCTGAACTTTTCTTGATCCAATGCATGAAGTTTTTGTATCTGCATGAATCAGCGATTCTGTATGAATCCTCAGAATTGCATCTATTTGTGAACCATGAAAGTCTTTGTGTTCATGCATGGAGGTCAGAGCAGCACATGGGTCCTTCCTGGTTGGACCTAGCTTTTGCCAGCAGACAGATGAGAGGATTAAGGAATCTAATCTTCCTTTGAACTTGTGAGCCCTTTTCCTGAATATGAGAGCTATCAGTCGAACACTGCAGTTAATTAGAATGAGCTGCAGTTATTGTAGGATACTTCATCATCTTCATTGGCCTCCTTGTCTCGGGAGACAATGGGTAAGCGCCTAGAGGTGGTCAGTGGTTTGTGGAGCAGCGCCTGGAGTGGCTGTAAAGGCCAATTCTAGAGTGACAGACTCTTCCACAGGCGCTGCAGATAAAATTGGTTGTTGGGGCTGTTACACAGTTGGCTCTCCCCTTACACTTCTGACTTTTTTCTTGCCAACTGCTAAGTCTTTTCGACTTGACACTCTTTCGCCCCGCCTTTATAGCTGTCCGCCAGCTCTGGCGATCACTGGCAACTGACTCCCACGACTTGTGGTCAATGTCACAGGACTTCATGTCGCGTTTGCAGATGTCTTTAAAGTGGAGACATGGACGGCCAGTGACGAGCTCGATGTACAATGCGTCCTTGGGGATCCGACCATCTTCCATGAGGCTCACATGGCCAAGCCAAATCATTCCTATATTAGAGAACTTTAGTTGCCCAAATGTTGTTTGGGATAACGTTAGAGTAAACGGAAAGGAGGGGGAGGAATTTCTGAAATGTATTCGGGAGAACTTCCTTGATCAGTATGTTCTTGGTCCAACTAAGAAGGAGGCATTGCTGGATCTGATTCTGGGAAATGAGGCAGGCCAAGTGGACCTAGTGTCTGTGGGGGAACAATTGGCTAAGAGTGATCATCGTATCATAAGGTTTAGATTAGCAATGGAGAAGAGCAAGGAACAATCTAAATTGAACTTCTAAATTGGACGAGGTCTAATTTCAGTGGGATGAGCGGGAATCTAGCCAGTGACATATGGAACCCAAGACTGACAGTTAAAACTGTAATGGAACAATGAGTGATCTTTAAGGAGGGGAAGTGACCATAATACAGTAATTTTTAGCATAATCATGGAATAGGATAAAGATAAAACAGGAGTAAAACTTCCAAATTGGGGGAAGGCAAATTTTAAGAAACTGAGAGGTGATCTGGCGGAAGTGGACTGGATACAGCTACTTAAAAGAAATTCTGTGACAAACCAGTGGGATGCATTCAAAAGCGAGATACGACAGGCACAGTGTAGGCATGTCCACACTAAGATAAAGGGTGGTACTGCCAAATCTGGAGCCCCCTGGTTATCTAGAAGCTTACTGGGTAAGTTAAAGCAGAAAAAGAAAGCTTGTGAGAATCACAAAAATCTTAAAACTTTAGAAAGCCTAGAGGAGTATAGAAAGTGCAGGGGTGAAGTAAAAAAGGAAATTAGAAAAGCAAAGAGAGGACATGAAAAATTATTGGCAGGTAAAATCAAGGAAAATTCGAAGATGTTTTATCAGTACATTAAGAGCAAGAGGATAACTAAGGAAAGGGTAGGGCCTATCAGAGATGTACAAGGTAACTTATGCATGGGTGCAGAGGATATGGGCAGGGTTCTTAATGAGTTTTTTTGTCTCTGTCTTCACAGAGGAGAGGGTTGATGCAGACATTGAGTTAAAGAGGAGTGTGAAATATTATATACGATGAGCATAATGAGAGAGGAAGTTCTAGAGGGTCTGCTATCCTTGAAAGTGGATAAATTGCCAGGGTCGGATGGATTGCATCCCAGGTTGTTAAAGGAAGCCAGGGAGGAAACAGCGGATGCGCTGAGGATCATCTTCAAATCCTCATTAGATACAGAAGAGGTACCAGACGATTGGCAGTCTGCGAATGTTGTACCATTGTTTAAAAAGGGTGTGAGGGATAGGCCAAATAATTATAGGCCGGTCAGTCTGACCTCGGTGGTGGGTAAATTGTTAGAATCTATTCTGAGGGACAGGATAAACTGCCACTTAGAAAGGCACGGATTAATCTGGGTTAGTCAGCATGGATTTGTTAAGGGAAGGTCATGTCTTACTAACTTAATTGAGTTTTTTGAGGAAGCAGCAAGAAGGATTGATGAGGGTACTGCAGTGGATGTGGTCTACTTGGACTTCAGTAAGGCATTTGACAAGGTCCCACATGGCAGACTGATCAGTAAAATAAAAGTCCATGGGATACAGGGGAATGTGGCAGGTTGGATCCAGAATTGGCTCAAGGACAGGAAACAAAGGGTAGTTTTTGTGAATGGAAAGCTGTTTCCAGTGGCGTTCCACAGTGCTCAGTGTTAGGTCCCTTGCTGTTTGTGATATATATTAATGATTTGGACTTAAATGTGGGAGGCATGATAGGGAAATTTGCAAATGGCACAAAAATTGGCCATGTAGTTGATAGTGAAGAGGATAGCCGTAGACTCCAGAAAGATAGCAATGGTTTGGTTGAGTGGGCGGAAAAGTGGCAAATGGAATTCAATCCAGATAAGTGTGAGGTAATGCATTTGGGGAGGGCAAATAAAGCAAGGGAATACACAGTAAATGGGAGGATATTGAGAGGAGTAGAAGACGTGAGAGACCTTGGATTGTATGTCCACAGGTCCCTGAAGGTGGCAGGATAGATAGATAGAGTGCTGAAGAAGGCATATGGAATGCTTTCCTTTATTGGCCGAGGTATAGAATTCAAAAGCAGGGATGTAATGCTGGAACTGTATAAAATGCTGGTTAGGCCACAGCTGAAGTATTGCGTACAGTTCTGGTCACCACATTACAGAAAGGACATAATTGCTCTGGAGAGAGTACAGAAGCGATTTACAAGAATGTTACCAGGGCTCAAAAGTTGCAGCTATGTGGAAAGATTGGATAGGTGGAAAGATGTTTCCTTAGAACAGAGGAGGCTGAGGGGTGACTTAATTGAGGTATACAAAATTATGAGGGGCCGAGATAGAATAGAGAGGAAGGACCTGTTTCCCCTAGCGGAGAGGTCAATTACTAGGGGACACGGATTTAAGGTGATTGGTAGAAGGATTAGAGGGGACACGAAAAACTTTTTCACCCAGAGGGTGGTGGGTATCTGGAATTCACTGCCAGGAACGGTGGTGGAGGCAGAAACCCTCAATTCTTTTAAAAGGCACCCAGACATGCACCTGAAGTGCTGAAACCGGCAAGGCTATGGACCAGGTGCTAAAGGTGGGATTAGATTGGGCGGCTAGTTTTTTCAGCCAGCACAGATACAACGGGCTGAATGGCCTCCTTCTGTGCCATAATTTTTTCTATGGTTCTATGGTTCTGTGTTTTCAGGCTAGGTACATTCCAACAAGGACGAAAGGCAGGGGAACCAAAGGCTCTTTGGATGACGAGGGAGATACGATGTAACAAAAAAGAGAGTGTATAATGCATATCAGGTAAATTCTTCAAGTGAGATCCAGGCCAAATACAGTAGGTTGAGAGGGGAAGTGAAGAAGAAAATAAGACTGGCAAAGAGAGCATATGAGAATAGAACGACAGTTAACATAAAAGGGAATCCAAAAATCTTCTACAAGTAAGTGGGTAGTAAGAGACGGGGTGGGTCCTATTAGGGACAAAGAGGATGATATATGCTTAGTTGTGCAGAGCAAGGCTAGAATACTTAATGAGTAATTTGTATCGGTGTTTACTAAGGAAAAGGATGGTGACAAAATATCAGTAGAAACAGAGATGCAGAGGTAATGGATGGGATGAAAATTGATAGGCAGGATGTACTGGAAAGACTGGCTGTGCTTAGAGTGGATAAGTCGCCTGGTCCGGATGGCTTGCATCCCAGGTTGCAAAAGAAAGTGGGGGGCAGAGGTAGTGGAAGGGTTTGCCATAATCTTCCAGTCTTCCCTAGATATGGGGGAGGTGTCAGAGCATTGGAGAGTGGCAAATGTGACACCCTTGTTTAAGAAAGGGTGTAAGGAAATTCTTAGTGTTGTATGATTGTCTTTAAGTGTAATGCCCCTTTAAGATTGTAGTATGTTAATAAGCCAAGTACCAGGATGCAGTCTTGTGATTCAGAGCCAGAGTTTGCTCACAAACTCCTTTGCTTACAAAGGAAAAGCTTGATCATAATCTGAGAACTTATCTGTGCTTAAATACAGAAAGCTAAAAGGTTAAGTAACAATTTCACTATTTTTCTGTGTTGCGAATGAATAATTATTCAGGAAGCCTGTAAACTTCTGCTAACACAGTGAACCCTATTACACTGTGTGTATCCCAGTGACCAAGATTACAAATGATGATGACTTTGATTTCTTCCTCACCTCATTTTCTTTTCTTACCTCTTGTGTGAAGGCCACTGCTGAATGAAAATGATATCTACTGATCCTTCACATGCAGTTTTGCAGATGAGTTCTTAGTTTGTCCTAACTGACCAAACTTGTTTGCCTCAACTCACATTGGCATTATTGTATTTTGTTTTACCTTGATCACGTTACTGAAGGTCTTGTAAAGAGCCATCGTAGTAGAATATGTTGTAATTGGTGTTTGGGCACTAGTTGGTTGCATTTGATGTTTGAACAACAGGATGGTAGTTAGTGCAATTTGTATTAATAAGAGCCAAGGGGCTGCTCTAACATTCATCTTTTATCTTTCACTTCAGATAACATGCAGTTTTCAAGCTT
The DNA here is from genome assembly GCF_036365525.1 of Heterodontus francisci. Classification (NCBI taxonomy): domain Eukaryota; kingdom Metazoa; phylum Chordata; class Chondrichthyes; order Heterodontiformes; family Heterodontidae; genus Heterodontus; species Heterodontus francisci. Next base: position 30,213,133 of record NC_090400.1, on the reverse strand, counting down.
GACAGCTTAACTTCAGGCAAAGGAAAAAGTGAAATAGGTTGCCCTTATTAAAAATTGGTGAAGAAGGAAGCCATTTAAATCAAATAGTTCTTTAGTCAAAGTGAAAAATGGATATTAATTTTTGCTAAGACTGCATTTTATACGTGGCGGATTGTTCAGATTTCATATAGCAATGTAGTAGTGTGCATTTTTCAAAGCTTCTGCATTTAAAATCTGTCATTCTTCGTGAGTATTTTTATTAAATCAATTACACACGATTGTTTTTAAAGGTAGGCTAATGCAGTTTGCTGACAATCACATTGAATAAAAATATTTTCTTCAACAATTATCTGCAACGACTATCATGAATTTGGTACACCGTATTAAAAATGGATTGCATGATGGTGTGGTTTGCACCAACATATCTGGGTGGATTTACTCCCACACCATATTGTCATGACTTTATCACTAGTTAGTTTGAGAAAATATTTTTATCATTCCTCCACTAATCATGTAAACCTATCAAGAGATATGAGAAGAACAGTTTTACCTCTGAGACCCAAGTTTAATTCCAGTCTAGACTGATGAATTGCAGGTTTCCCCTGCTGGCTGCCAGGATCCTACATATGAAATGAGTTGGCAAGTTTCCACTGTTCATCGGTGATTTTACTTCAGCAACAAATTGGCCATCTCGCTCAGAGAGGCTGCAGGATGGATCATGTGACCTTTTTTTTTTAGCATGCCAAGGTGGTGCAGTACAGGGTGGTCACCTGACATTGGAGCAATGTAGTGTTGAAGTTCCGCTTCCTATAGGAAGGTGTGCCAAGAGACCCCCAAAGTCGTCACCAAGATATCTGAATGCTTGACTGTTTTTTGCTGAACAGTTCTTCTGAAGCATCCAATTTGTAAGATAGTATGCATTATGTGGTACTGCATGAAGAAGGAATGAACATATTGGCCATCCTGCCAAAATGCAAACAACTATGTTTGCAGACCCAGGAACACCTACCTGACAACGATCATGGGAGTCGGTCTCCTTCGGGTTTGGGTCAGCATTGGCACAGATGAAGAGCTGTGCCACCTGCTGGAAGGGCACCTGCAGCTACCATGCATCTTAGGATGGCACATGCAGGGGCAGGAGAAGTTGGCTGTGTCCTGAATCTTTGCTGCACATCTTTGCAAGCATGCTCCGTTGTTGACATATAGAGATGATGGGCAATATATAAAGCTACACTAGTGCACTCGTTTTCTATCTTGGACCTGGAGGTGCATGTGCATTGATCTTTAAAGGTGGCAGGACATATTGAGAGAGTCGTTAGCAAAGCATATGGGATCTTTGGCTTCCTAAATAGAGGCATAAAGTACAAAAGCAGAGAAGTTATGCTGAACTTTTATAAAGATCTGGTTAGGCCCCAGCTGGAGTATTGAGTCCAGTTGGTCATCACACTTTAGAAAGGATGTGAGGGTCTTTGAGAGTGTGCAGAGGAGATTTACTACAATAGTTCCAGGGATGAGGGGTTTTAGTTACAAGGTTAGGTTGGAGAAGCTGGGGTTGATCCCCTTGGAGCAAAGGAGATTGAGGGGAGATTTGATCGAGGTGTGCAATATTATGACTGCCTTAGATAAATTAGACAAGGAAAAACTGTTCCCATTAACTGGTGGTACAAGGACTAGGGGACACAGATTTAAGGTTTTGGGCAAGAGATGCAGGGGAAATGTGAGGATGCACTTTTTTACGCAACAAGTGGTAATGGCCTGGAATTCGCTTCATAGGAGGTTGCTGGAAGCAGAGACGATCAGTGATTTCAAAAGGAAATTGCATGGACACGTCAGGGAAATGAACTTACAGGGCTACGGGGATCAAGCGGGGGCAGTGGAACTGACTGGAGAGCTGGCATGGACTCGACGGGCCGAATGACCTCCTCCTGTGCCGTGTATGACTCTATGAATTGAATCTTCTCTTTTAACAGTCCACAAAGTTAGTTGGAGGAAGCTGGTCCTTCAGGCCTACAATGTTCGCTCACAACTTGAACCAGACACTAGTTCAGAGCAACACATTTCGAAGGGTTGTGACCGAGTTTGAGAACGAAAGACTTGCATTTATATAGTGTCTTTCATGACCTTCGGATGTCTCAAAGCACTTTACAGCTGATGAAGTACTGCTGAAGTCTAGTCACTGTTGCAATGTAGGAAACACAGCAGCCAATTTGCGCAAAGCAAATCAGACAATTTGTTTTTGTGATGTTGATTGAGGGCTAAATATTGGTCACCTGGAGTAACTCCCCTGCTCTCCTTCAAAATAGTGCCATGAAATCTTTTATGTTCACCTGAGGGGACAGATGCGGCCATGGTTTAACACAGGGGTCTTCAACCTTTACAAATTTTGTCCTACATAGGGAGCCGGTGAGCAAATTGCGGAAGGATAAAGGCATTAAAAATTTATTTTAGTATTAATAAAAACAACAAATCATGTGCATTTTTGTAAACAAGCTTTAAATGTGAAGACTAATTTACTATGTTGAACACTGATTTAGTGAGATACCTGGCATTGCTTTTGCTTGCACGTGGGCAATGTCTGCCCGCACACATGCTGCAGCAATGCAGAGTATTCAAAGAACGATGTCCCTCAATCAGGAGTGATCGTGATCGCGCTCTCTCTCTCCCCTCTATGTGAGTGTCTCTCTCTTGCTCTCCCTCTCTGTGTCTGTCTCCCTCTCTTTCCACCTCTCTGTGTTTGACTCCCTCTCTCTCCCCCTCTGTGTATGTCTGTCTCTCTCTCTCTCTCTGTGTCTATCTCTGTCTCTCCTCTCTGTGGCCGGAATTTTACGCCCCCCCCCACCCCCCCTCTAAAGAGCAGGTGGGGGGTGGTTGGTATAAGATGGAGTAGAAGGCTCGGGGGGCCCTTCTTGACCCGCTTCCGTCTCCACCGCCATTTTACACGGGCCAGTGTCTCTTTTTCTCCCCCTCTGTGTGTGTGATTTTCTCTCCCCTTCCGTGCCTGTCTGTCTGTCTCTGTCTCCCTCTTTGTTCTGTCTGTCCCTCTCTCTCCCACTCTCTGTCTTTCGCTGGCTCTCCCCCTCTCTCTGCCTGTCTGTCTGTTTCTCTCTCTCTCCCCCTCTCTGTCTGTCTGGTTCTCTCTCTCCACCCCCCCATGTCTGTATCCCTCTCTTTTCCCCCTCTGTCTGTCTCCCTCTCTCTCTCCCCTCCCTCTGTGTCTGTCTCTTGATTTCTGTCTACCCCTCATTGTGTCTGTCAGTCGATCTCTCTCTCCCCCTCTCTGTGTCTGTCTGTCTCTTTCTCTCCCCCTCTCTCTGTCTCTCTCCCTCCCCCTCTCTGTCTGTCTCTCTCTCTCCCCCTCTTCTCTGTGTCTCTCTCTCCCCCTCTGCCTCTTTCTCTCACTCTCTCTCTCACTCTCTCTCTCACTCTCTCTCTATCTGGTTCTCTTGTTCTCTTCCCCCTCTCTCCCTTCCTCCCTCCTGTTGTATGATTGCCTTTCAGAGTGATGTCCCTTTAGATTTTAGTATGTTAATGAGCCAAGTACCAGGATGCAGGCATGTGACTCGGAGCCAAAGTCACTCTGCAACTCTAACACCCAGAGTAAGGTTCTCTAAGCAGTTAGCTCTGTACTGTATATAATAGTCTAGCTGTAAATAAACCTGTTAGAAATCTTCAACCAACTAGATTCCATGCATCTCATGTATGTTGCACAGACAACATTAAAGAACTCATTATATGGTGGCAGCTATGGAGAGAAAAGAAGTCTAAGTCGAAGACCACGATTAAAACAGCTCTGAAAATGACCATTCCTACAGCCAATAGAGAGAAAGTTCAAGAAAAATACTGGCTCAAACAGTGAAAGATACAGCTCAAGCTGTAGAAGACAGAGCACAGAACGACAGACTGCAAGGAAATTGGGTGAGTCATTGTGCCGACAGTTGAGGGATACTGCTTAAAAAAAAGATTTGAAGTCCTTCAAAAGATCAATTTCTTCAAAAGTTCTGTATAAAAAGAAATGAGAAAGACCCAGCTCCTTTCCCAGCCATTACAGGAGGCATCGATTAGAAAAAACGTGTGAAAACCCCGATCGCTGCAGAACCTCATCCACATAGCCAAAGTTTTAAAAAATCTAATTAAACCATTCAAGCGTGAAGAACATAAACAAACTCTAGCAGCTAGTGCGCAGCTGTGTAAACAGAACAGGCTTAAGTACTGGAAGCAAGATAAACACACTGCACTAGCAAACACCTGCTCCTGTCAATCAAAGCAGCTAGTCTAAATAACAGAGGGTCTCTTCAAGGGGAAACAGTGCAGAGTCATAGAGCAAGTCTTAAAGCAGGTTCTAACGCAAAGGAACTGCAGGAAGTTGGATACCAAATTTCCCAGCATGAACTGGAAAGGTATGGATATCCTATCCAAGTTGCAACTGTTCAAACAAAGAATGCAGTTATTTTTCAGACCAAATCATTATAGAATCAGAAAATACGGCTGTAAAACACTAATAGCATTCGGAAATGAGGGATGACACAGAATCAACACCTCTGGATTATCTGAACAGGACCAGAAAGATCCCACAAAAATATGGAAAGTGCTGGAAGATCAACTCCGATTACGAGTGAATTTTAGAATTCACCGACTAGAATTGATGTCCTACAGGCAATAGCCACAGGAATCAAAAGACCAGTTTGTCAGTAGATGCCATAGTAAGGGCAACAAATGTGACTTCTTAGAATAAAAGCAAAATACTGCGGATGTTGGAAATCTGAAATAAAAACAAGAAATGCTGGAAACACTTAGCAGGTCTGGCAGCATCTGTGGAGAGAGAAGCAGAGTTAATGTTTCAGGTCAGTGACCCTTCTTCAGAACTGGGAAATATGAAGCTATTGTAGCTGGACAACAGCACCTGCAAGCACTAAGTGCAGGCAACAGTATCTGCGCCATAACCAGGTCGAAAAGAGCAAGGAAGTTGCGTGGTAAATGTGGTCTGTCCCACTCATGGCGAGATTTCCCTGCATTTCATGACCTGTACAAGCCATGCCGTGCAAAAGGACACAGGGCCCACCTATGCAAGAAATCTGGCTCCAAAGACGTGGCCAGAAGTCGCAGCAGGGCACAGACAAACAGAAGACAGGCGCGGCAACAGCAGCAAGGAGAGTGCCAGAGATCTGCACAAACGCAAACCAATAAATGAATTCCATAGTGAAACAGACCTGAGCCAAGACTCAACGAGGAGTAATTCTCAGCCAGAAGACGAGCCGGTGTTTCACGTCATGTTGGTGAAGCCAAACAACTGGAAGCTTTCGTCACTTTTAACATCATGTGCTCAAAGAAAGTTGCCAAACATACACTCAGGGTCAGATTGACACCAACGCTAGTGCAAGTTATCCTACCAGTCCAAATTTTCAAAGACATGTAATAGAGTCATTGGAAATTAATGATACAACCAACAACTGCCAAGTTATCTGCATACAACGGGTCACCCTTTCCTTGCAGTGGCACACAAACAATGCAATGCAGCTATGGCAAGTCAGCATGGAAACCACAAATATTCTACCTAAGAGACACGAGCGGACCAGCTGTGGCAGGACTACCAGTGTGTACGGAACTCAACATCATAGCTATCCACATGAGCATTGCCAAAGGGAAATCTCCAAGGGCTGGAACCCGCTCACAGGCTCTGGCCAGCATCAACTGGTGCAGTCTGGAAACCCAGCAACAGCACAACTATGCCGAGCCTTCACTTCTAGAGAACCACTAGTACCACAAAGAGCCAGAACGGACAGGTACTTCCACGAGATCAAGTACTCCTCCCCCAACAAGTCCTTGACCTTGAGCCCAAGACCTTCAGATGCAGAGGATGAGGAGAGGCGATGGACACGCAATGCCCTGAGGAGGTAGAGGAGGAATGAGTTGAAGCATTATCTGTTGATTCTTCGAGATGAGCTGCAGGAACTCTCCAAGAATGACAAGGCCTCAAAAGTGGTCATCTTGAGAAAAGCAACAGAGTATGTTAGCAGGCTGAAGGCAGAGCAACTGAAACTGAATATAGAGAGGGAGAAACTTCAGAAAGAACGGCAACAGCTGAGACCCAAATTCTCCGAGCAAGAGTTGTCAAACCACTGAAACGATGTGTGGGCACCTAAGCCTCTGTACATGTAAATTTCATAATCCTTACCTATGTGTAAATAATTTTGATATCTAATTTTGTGTTTTTACTTTTAGCAAACACGACATAGGTTGGAAAAAAAGGGGATGTTGTATGGTTATCTTTAATGCTGATGTCCCTTTTAGATCTTAGTATGCGAATGAGCCAAGTACCAGGACGCAGTCTTGTGACTTGAGCTGGAGTCACTCTGCAACTGTAACACCTAGAATAAGGTTCAGCAAATAGTTTGCTCCGTACTGTATGCAATAGCTGTTATAAACCTGTTTGAAATCTTCAACCAACTGGACTCCACACATCTCATTTATGTTGCATCAGACAACATAAAAGTACTCATTATACCTCCCTCTGTGTGTGTGTGTCTCTCTCTCTCCCCCCGTCCCTGCTAGTCTCTGTGTCTGGCTCGCTGTCTCTCCCTCTTGCTGGGCCGAGGCTGCAAGCCTGGGGCTCACTTTCACTGTAATCAGCATGCTGTCGGTTTCCCCGGCTGACCATAACTCTTGTCTCCGTCATGACCCGCTCCGCTCATTAATTTCCGGGGTTGTGCAACCGGGCCACAGCCAATCGGTGCGACAAAAGTGACAAACAGGATAGGTAAGTAAAGAGAATGGCACAGATCTGCGGGAGTTGTCATCCCGAATTTTGGTTCCGTCCATAGAGACCAAGGAGCAGGGGGATTACATTTCCCAGCAGGCGCTCACTCACCGACAACAGCAAGGGTATCCAATTATTATAGAAAACTTTGGCAGGCCGGAAGAAATTTCACATCCTGGAAGCTGAAAGCAAACAGCCGAGAGCAAAAACTGCACAGCAAGGAGGAGGAACGGCCGAGTACAGCTTTCATCCGCGGGCCAGATGTAAAACTCTGGCAGGCTGGACTCTTGAATTAAGGGCCGTGTGTTGGACAACCCTGGTTTAAAATCTCATCTAAAAGAGACCCCCCTCCAACAGTGCAGTGCTTCCTCAGTGCTGCACTAGAGTGTCAACCTTGATTTGTGTGCTCAAGTCCTGGAGTGAGAAGTGAGTGCTACCGACTGAGCCATAGCTGACACAGTATTTAAGGAGCAGGTTTAAGGTTGGAACTCAGGATATGTCACAGATCGTGGGTGTGAATAAGGGACAGAGTTGGAGGCTCAAGATGTTCATACTATTGCTGGATGGATGTCCACCATTTTCATTGGCCCCTTGCTTTGATTTATGATTCCAAGCTCAAGTTTAGCTATGAAAAAGAGGATGCTTCAGGGGAGGAAGGGTGGACCATCCACTTGTCATCTTGATCTGGATAATGTAGATTCACGCAGTTTTGCCCCATTGTGGCTGTCACTAAATATTAAGTAATATCAGTCGTATCTGTGCACATATAGCTAGTGCAGTTCAAATTCAGAGGAATTTTGAAGAATTGCAGCCCAGCATCCAAAATAAAATTAATTGTGGCTTTGGTATACTTCAAATTCCAACAGTGAAGGATTCAGAACACAAATTGCAACCCAGTTGCCTCTGCTCATGGAGATGGTGGGTACTTGCATGATTCAAACCCCAACAGTGGCATGTATACAGAAGCACAGGGATGGGCAGGTGTTCTTCCCAGTTGGCACCAGTTGTTTGGCATCATGTACCTCTGGGCAAGAGAACCCTTGAAGTGATATAGCCCCATCACAGCTGGGAATTAGGCAGGCTTTACCAAGGTCACATGTTGACCCTACATGAGTGTCTAGCATGAAGACGCAGATGGTCATTGAAGCAATAAGGAGGTCTTCAGATGACCGAGTAGCAGTCCTTTGTACCTAGCTCTTCACCTTGTATGTATTAATGTAGGAGACATGCCATGTCGGTCAAGTGGACAATACAGTAGCTGTTCACATTAAACAGATTTAACAAATTAAAAGAAATACTCATTACTTGGAAGATTGTAGTCATTCTCTCTTTTTATTAATTCCATTCTTCTCCCTGCTGCTCTCACATACATTTAAGTCTTCAGAAGAAGGAATTTTCCTCCACACAAGATCAGATGGCAGGTTGTTCATGCTTGCCAGTCTAAGAGCGAAGACCAAAGTACGGAAAGTACTCATCAGGGAACTCCTCTTTGCTGGCGATGCTGCATTAACATCTGACGCTGAAGAGTGTCTGCAGAGATTCATCGACAGGATTGCGGCTGCCTGCAACAAATTTGGCCTAACCATCAGCCTCAAGAAAACAAACATCATGGGACAGGACGTCAGAAATGCTCCATCCATCAATATCGGCGACCACGCTCTGGAAGTGGTTCAAGAGTTCACCTACCTAGGCTCAACTATCACCAGTAACTTGCCTTTCGATGCAGAAATCAACAAGTGCATGGGAAAGGCTTCCACTGCTATGTCCAAACTGGCCAAGAGAGTGTGGGAAAATGGCGCACTGACAGGGAACTCAAAAGTCCAAGTGTATCAAGCCTATGTCCTCGGTACCTTGCTCTACGGCAGCGAGGCCTGGACAACGTATGTCAGCCAAGAGCGACGCCTCAATTCAGTCCATCTTCGCTGCCTCCGGAGAATCCTTGGCATCAGGTGGCAGGACCGTATCTCCAACACAGAAGTCCTCGAGGCGGCAACATCCCCAGCTTATACACCCTACTGAGCCAGTGGCGCTTGAGATGGCTTGGCCATGTGAGTCGCATGGAAGATGGCAGGATCCCCAAGGACACATTGTACAGCGAGCTCGTCACTGGTATTAGACCCACCGGCCGTCCATGTCTCCGCTTTAAAAACGTCTTCAAACGTGACATGAAGTCCTGTGACATTGATCACAAGTCGTGGGAGTGAGTTGCCAGTGATCGCCAGAGCTGGTGGGCAGCCATAAAGGTAGGGCTAAAGTGTGGCGAGTCGAAGAGACTTAGCAGTTGGCAGGAAAAAAGACAGAAGCGCAAGGGGAGAGCCAACTGTGTAACAGCCCCGACAACCAACTTTATCTGCAGCACCTGTGGAAGAGTCTGGCACTCTAGAATTGGCCATTATAGCCACTCCAGGCGCTGCTTCACAAACCACTGACCACCTCCAGGGACTTACCCATTGTCTCTCGAGACATGGAGGCCAAAGAAGAAGAAGATTGTGCAAGAAAAGAGATGCATGGAAAGGTCAACATATGATGATATATTTTCACCATTCTGAATTCTGTTCTTTTGACTGCTGTAATGGTCCTGTGAAGTCTTCAAACAAAAACTCCTTGGTGCCTGAGGGCACACTGATCTCACTTTGGGCATTGGCTGTTAAGTTTTTGATTGCTGTTGTTCAGCCTCGACCTTCTAAGATCTGACTTTTTGCTGCTCCACATGTGCCAACCTTTTAGTGTCCCTCTATATTGCAATATTGCAGTATAGTACGCTTTGCAACGTGCTATTGTTATTCGGTCAACTGTTTCTGGTCAATATTGTAAAACATTCACTGATCACTCCAAACAGCTGAATTATTACTTCAACAGCCCAAATATCTGCTTTAATTAACTACTATCTCATGATGGTGGGGCAGTGTACATATTTTCTTTAAGGAGTATGGGGGCTGCATACAATGTCATTGGAGATGTTTGCAGTGTCCCAACTGTACACGTGGCTTTCACCCTGGAAGAGTTGGAGACTGTGTGATCAGATTATAATTTGTTAGGCATTAGCACTCACCAGAGAAGAAGCATTAATGTCCATAATTATCTGGATTATATTGCATGTTCATAGAGCAGCAACCCATTCTGTTAATAAAAGTGAGGTCATTGCCTGCAGGTAAATGAACGGCAGTCGAAATGCAGCCATTGTTGCTCTGTACCTCGGAATGCCACATGTTGCAAATTTGAATCAGCTCTTTCAGCTGCTATTTAATCCCAGGATTGAATTGAATGTGTGTCAATGATGTTGAAATAAGACATCTGTTACTTCTGCAATACATGGTGGATTGCAGACTGACAGATCCAGTCTCCAGCAGATGCCTGAATGTGATGCAAACGTAGAAGCTTCATGCCGTGGTCTCTTTCACTTGTACTGGTAATGTCCATAGAAGATGGCCATTTGTTCCATTGTGTCTGTGTCACCTGTATGCTAGAACTAATGGCTTGGAACACGCTCCCTGTGATGGTGGTGGAAGCAGAGACAATCAATGATTTCAAAAGGAAATTGCATGGGCACTTCAGGGAAATGAACTTGCAGGATTACGGGTTCGAGCGGGGGGAATGAAACTAACTGGATTGCGCCGCAGAGAGCTGGCATGGACTCGATGGGTTGAATGGCCTCCTTCTATGCTGTATGTGACTCTTTGATTACCTCATACCCCCGAAACCACCTCTGCTTCAAATGTTTATCCATTCCTCCTTTAAAAGATGCAACAGACTCTGCTTAAACTACTACTTGTGGGAAAGCATTACACGGTCCAATAATTTACTGAATTAAAGAAGTTACAGAATTTTCTCCTAATCCCTCTCCTCACCCTTTCAGTGGCCATTTTATATTTACAAGTCCTGTTTACTGATTCTCAAACCAGAGGAAATAATCTGACACTACTCACTCTGTCAAAATGCTTTCTAATTTTAAAAAACTCCTGTTGTGCAAAATTTCTCACCCCTGGTGTTTTACTGCTGAATCTACATTGAGTGCTCTCTATGGCTCTCATGTCCTTTTTATAATGGCCTTGTGTTCTACGCTCCTGTATAAAGAACCCATATTGCTTTTGACCTTTCTTTATGACATTATCTAGCTGCACGAGCATTTTTAAGAATTATGTATTTGAACCCAGATCTCTCTGTTCATCCATACCCTTCAATATGCTTTTAACAAATTGGTGTTCACTGCGTTAATTATCCTATGCATCTCTAAACAATCATTAATCTGATCTCATGTTTCTCCGTGCTGAGGGTTCTGATAGTTGATTGAGGTTCCACTTTTGATGTACTTAGAAGTGGTCTTGCTGCAATAACATGTCCAGCAAAGTCACATTTGTTGCTGCACCCATGCTGTTTTTTGCATAGAAAGATTACTCTTTGAGAAGACATTTTATGTTCTCTTCAGTGTTGGAACTCTCCTGGCTCCCTCCTGTGCTTTAACAACAATTTTAATTGAGGAAATTTAACACTATGTGCAAATGAAATTAATCCTGAGGAAATTTGCACATTTCCCATCAATTGCTCATTAACAAGGATTTAGGCATTATTGTTTAACTCTTCAACACTGACTGTATGTTAAAGTGGGCAGAAGCTATGAACAAATGAGAATTTCAAGAGGGAGGAATTGAATGATTGCTTCATTAAGATGGACATACAAAATCATTTTGAAATAATCCACGCATGATACATGCACGAGCTCAAATCACAGGAAAATCCTATCCGACAGTGTGTCTGAAGTTTTTACAGATACTTTCAGCCTAAACATTTTTTCAGGTCATAGCTTTCGTGCTGCAATTTATCTGTAATCCAAATATGTAAGAATGACCTGGTAATGAAAGTTGGAAATCTGGATGAAAAGATCTGAGTTTGAATCAGCATTTGGGATCGATAATTCATACTCAGATATTTGTGTTAAAGAGTGATATTTGCAGGATTGGTTGTTTTGATAAAGTGAGAGGAGAATTTCCTTTTGGGATTGATTAAATACACCTCCCAGAATGTTAATCAAGAAATTGACAAAGTAGCAGAGTGGTTATGTTACTGGACTAGTCGTCTGGAGGCCTGTCTAATGGTCCAGAGACCTGAGTTTAAATCCTACTATGGCTGCTGGGAAATTTAAATTCAGTAAATTAAATAAATCGAGTCATTAAGGCATAGAAGGAGGTCATTCGGCCCATCAATTTTATGCCAGCTCCATCTAGAGCAATCCAGTCAGTCCCATTACCCCACTCTATTCCATAGCCCTACAAGCATATTTCTCTCAAATGCCCATCCAATTTCCTCTTGTAATCATTCATCCTGTCCGATTCCAGCACCCTTGAAGGCAGCGAGTTCCAGGTCATTGCCACTCGCTGTGCAAAAGAAAAAATCTCTTCCTCACATACCACCTGCATCTCTTGCCCAGAACCTTAAACCTGTGTCCCGTGGTCCTCGTACCATCAGCTCATGGGAACAGCTTTTCTTTCTGTACCTTATTCAAACCTGTTATAATCTTGTACACATCTATCAAAACTCCTCTCAACCTCCTTTCCTCCAAGCAGAAAACACCAGCTTTTCTAAAGTGCTAAAATCCCTCATCCCTGGAGCCATTCTGGTAAATCACTTCTGTACCCTCTCAAGGACGCTCACATCCTTCCTAAAGTGACCAGAACTGGATGCAATACTCTTGTTGTGGCCTAGCCAGAGCTTTATAAAGGTTCAGCATAACTTCTCTGCTTTAGTACTCAATGTCTCTATTTATGAAGCCAAAAATCCCATATGCTTTGCTAACTACTCTCTCAATATGTCCTGTTACCTTCAAGATCTATGCAGATGAACCCCCAAGTTCCTCTGTCCCTGTACATTCTTTAGAACTGTGCCATTTAGTCTATATTGCCTCTCCCTATTCCTTCTGCTAAAATGCATTGCCTTACATTTCTCTGTATTAAATTCCATCTGCCACTTATCTGCCCATTCTGCGAGCCTATCTATGTCCTGTTGCAGTCAATTGGTATCATCCTCACTTTTTGCCATACCTCCAAGTTTGGCATCATCAACAAATTTTGAAATTTTACTCGGTATTCCAATACCCAGCTCATTCATATGTATGAAAAAAACAGTGGTCCTTGCACTGAACCTTGGGAAACATCACTGTCTACCATCCTCCAGTCTGAAGAACAACTATTTACCACGTGTTACGACCAGGTGAGAAAGGTGTCTAGGGGTCCCTCTCAGCCTTCACCTGGTCTTACTGTAACAGGGTTTTGATTTTAAACACGCTATGTTTTGAGCTCCCCCTTGGTGAATCCTTGTTCACCACTTTCCAATTATAAGGCAAAGAAACAAGCACAAACAGGCTTTCTTAGGTTTAAAGAAGAAATGTGAAATTTATTAAAACTTAAATTTAAACTCTAATCCATTTTTTTTAATTCATTCATGGGATGTGGGCGATGCTGGCCAGGCCAGAATTTATTGCCCATCCCTAATTGCCCTTGAGAAGGTGGTGGTGAGCTGCCTTCTTGAACCGCTGCAGTCCATGTGGGGTAGGTACACCCACAGTGCTGTTAGGAAGGGAGTTCTAGGCTTTTGACCCAGCGACAGTGAAGGAACGGCGATATAGTTCCAAGTCAGGATGGTGTGTGACTTGGAGGGGAACTTGCAGGTGGTGGTGTTCCTATGTATTTGATGCCCTTGTCCTTCTAGTTGGTAGAGGTCGTGGGTTTGGAAGGTGCTGTCTAAGGAGCCTTGGTGCATTTCTGCAGTGCATCTTGTAGATGGTACACACTGCTGCCACTGTGCGTTGGTGGTAGAGGGAGTGAATGTTTGTAGATGGGGTGCCAATCAAGCGGGCTGCTTTGTCCTGGATGGTGTCGAACTTCTTGTGTTGTTGGAACTGCACCCATCCAGGCAAGTGGAGAGTATTCCATCACACTCCTGACTTGTGCCTTGTAGATGGTGGACAGGCTCTGGGGAGTCAGGAGGAAGTTGACGCCTACGGATTCACGATGCGCCCATGCTAGCATGCATACACAATACACACATGTAGATAGAGACAAAAAAAAAGCAGAAGAAAAATAAAGTGGAAAGGTTTGAGGCAATATCTGAAGAGGGTGTTTTGTTACTGTGCTTTGAGCTCACTGTAGTCCTTGCTTGTAGGTCGATCTTGCTTTTCTTTGGGGCCTAGTATTCTTCTTAAACTTGTTCACTGAAGGAAAGCTTTGTCTCTTGGGGTTCATGTGTCTTCAATGGGTCTTGGAGTTCCGTGAGAAAGAGATGGGAGCAGACAGGAGAGGCTGTGGTGAGCCAGCCACGAGGTCTTTTCAGTCCAGGAGCAAACAGCTTTCTCCCAATTGAAAACAATGTGGCAAGTTAAAATTACAAAAAAACTCAGGTGAGCCAAGAGGTTGGTCATTTGACTAGCTGGCGGGACCACGTCCGTTTGTGCATTCGGCCATCTTAGCCGTCAACCTGGAATGCTAGTTCCTCCACCTTCAACATCTGGTAATCTGGAAGTCCATTGTGGATTGAATTTGTCAGGGAATGGTCTTTTGTCCCTTTTAAGCACTGTCTGAAAATATGCAAATGTATTTTCAGTCAAAGGTCTGGTGGGTTTTTTTTAAAAGCAAGTTCTTTCTTTCCTCCAGTAACAGTTTAAAATCAATGTTCACGTGGAGAAATTAATATGCCTCATTCTTGGCAGGTGGGGGCCTGCATGACACACGAGTCACTGTTTTCTGTCCTTAAGCCAATTTTTTTTATTATCCAAGCTGACCCTGGCCTTTCTATTCAATGAGCCTCAATTTTGTTGACCAACCTTTTACATGGTACTTTGTCAAACACTTTCTTAAAATTTATATCGACAACATCCAATGCTTCCCATTCATCGACCTTCTCTGTTACTTCATCAAAAAATTTAATTAGATTAGTCAAGCACAATCTGCCTTTTACAACCCTGTACTGGGTCTCCTTAATTAATTCAAACCTCTCCTGGTTTGAATCAACCTCTGTTGATTTATTTTTCCTGTTTCTTGTTTCTAAAACCTTACCTGCCACTGATGTTAAACTGCCCAACCTGTAGTTACTAGCATAAAAGCAAATACTGCGGATGCTGGAAATCTGAAATAAAAACATGCTGGAAATACTCAGCCGGTCTGGCAGCATCTGTGGAGAGAGAAGCAGAGTTAACATTTCAGGTCAGTGACCCTTCTTCAGAACTAGCAGATATTAGAAATGTGAAAAGTTTTAAGCAAGTTAAGTGGGGGTGGGGCAAGAGATAACAAAGGAGAAGGTGTAGACAGGACAAGGTCACAGAGAATAACCGACCAGAAGGTCATGGAGCAAAGGCAAACAATATGTTAATGGTGTGTTGAAAGAAAATGCATTTTTCTACAGATAGGGTGTTAATGGACTGAAAACTGAACAGCCACAAGCACAAACATGAAAAAAAATGTGGGTAGGCAAACTGAACAAACTAAGTTAAAATAAAATAAACACAAAAAAAATTTTAAAAAAAGAAAAAATGAATAAAAATTAAAATAAAATGGGGGGCCTGTCATGCTCTGAAATTATTGAACTCAATGTTCAGTCCGGCAGGCTGTAGTGTGCCTAATCGATACATGAGATGCTGTTCCTCGAGCTTGCGTTGATGTTCACTGGAACACTGCAGCAATCCCAGGACAGAGATGTGAGCATGAGAGCTGGGGGGAGTGTTGAAATGACCAGCAACCGGAAGCTCGGGGTCATGCTTTCAGACTGAGTGGAGGTGTTCTGCAAAGCGGTCACCCAGTCTACGTTTGGTCTCCCCAATGTAGAGGAGACCACATTGTGAGCAGTGAATACAGTATACTACATTGAAAGAAGTACAAGTAAATCGCTGCTTCACCTGAAAGGAGTGTTTGGGGCCTAGGATAGTGAGGAGAGAGGAGGTAAATGGGCAGATACTACACCTCCTGCGATTGCAGGGGAAGATGCTGTGGGAAGGGAACGAGGTGGTGGGGGTAATGGAGGAGTGGACCAGGGTGTCGCGGAGGGAATGATACCTTCGGAATGCTGACAGCAGAAGGGAGGGGAAGATGCGTTTGGTAGTGGCATCATGCTGGAGGTGACGGAAATGGCGGAGGACAATCCTTTGGATATGGAGGCTGATGGGGTGGAAAGTGAGGACAAGGGGAACCCTGTCGCGGTTCTAGGAGGGAGGGGAAGGGGTGAGGGTAGAGGTGCGGGAAATGGGCCAGACACGGTTGAGGGCCCTGTCAACCATAGTGGGGGGGAATCCTCGGTTGAGGAAAAAGGAAGACATATCAGAAGCACTGTCGTGGAAGGTAGCATCATCAGAGCAGATGCGTCGGGATGGAGAAACTGGGAGAATGGAATGGAGTCCTTACAGGAGGCCAGGGTGTGAAGAAATGTAGTCGAGGTAGCTGTGGGAGTTGGTGGGCTTATAATGGATATTAGTAGACAGCCTATCCCCAGAGATGGAGACAGAGAAGTCGAGGAAGGGAAGGGAAGTGTCGGAGATGGACCATGTAAAGGTGAGAGAAGGGTGGAAATTAGAAGTGAAGTTGATAAAGTTTTCCAGTTCGGGGCAGGAGCAGGAAATGGCACCAATACAGTCATCAATGTACCGGAAAAAGAGTTGGGGGAGGGGGCCTGAGTAGGACTGGAACAAGGAATGTTCCACATATCCCACAAAATGACAGGCATAACTAGGACCCATGTGGGTATGCATAGCAACACCTTTTACTTGAAGGAAGTGAGTGGAGTTGAAGGAGAAGTTGTTCAATGTGAGAACAAGTTCAGCCAGGCGGAGGAGGGTGGCAGTGGATGGGGACTGGTTGGGCCTTTGTTCAAAGAAGAAGCGGAGAGCCCTAAAACCGTCCTGGTTACGAGCAATGTCTTTACATACTTTCTTGAATAAAGGTGCCATATTTGTCACTCTGCAATCCTCTGGCACTTACCCTGGATCTAGGGTAAATTAGGAGATTATGACGATCCTTCCACGATCTCCACTCCCACTTCCTTTAGCAACCTGGGATGCAAGCCATCTGGACCAGGGGACATATCCACTTTAAGTATAGCCAGCCTTTCCATTACATCCTTCCTATTAATTACCACCCCATCCACTCCCTCGATCATCTCCACTTCTGCCAGTAGTTTGTCAGCATCCTGTTCCTTAGTAAACACTGATACAAAGTACTTATGAAGTATTCTAGTCTTACCTTGTGCCTCTCAGCACATATCACCCTCTTAGTCCCTAATAGACCTCACCCCACCTCATAATACCTGCTTACTACTTACGTACTGGCAGAAGATTTTTGGGTTCCCTTTTATGTTAACTGCCATTCTATTCTCATATTCACCCTTTACCAGTCTTATTTTCCTCTTCACTTTCCCTCTCAACTTATTGTATTTGGCATGATTTGTGCTTGAAGAATTCACCTGTCATGCATTGGAAGCCCTCTGTTCATGTTTCATCTTATTCTCTAACTCCCTCATCATCCGTTGAGTTCTGGCTTTGGTTCCCTTCCCTTTTGTCCTTGTTGGAATGCACTTAGCCTGTACCTGAAACATCTGCTTAAAGAACATCTATTGTTCTGTTATAGTTCTACCTGTCAATCTTTGGTTCCATTTGATGGAACACCTTCTCATCCCATTGAAGTTAACCCTCTTCCAATTTAGAAGTTCTACCTTAGATTGTTCCTTGCCCTTCTCCATTGCTCATCTAAAGCTTATGATACAATGGTCACTCTTAGCCATCTGTTCCCCCACAGACACTTGGTCCACTTGGCCCACCTTATGCCCCAGCACCAGATCGAGCAATGCTCCCTTCCTAGTTGGACCGAGAACATACTAGTCAAGGAAGTTCTCCTGAATACATTTTAGAAATTCCATCCCTTCCTTACCCTTTATTCTAACATTATCCCAACCAATATCACCATTGTAGTTCTTGCACATCCCTGCAGATTTGCTCCTCTATCTCTGTCTCACTATTTGGAGGAATGGAACTATGGAATACCCCCAGTAATGTGATAATACCCTTTTTGCATCTCAACCCTAACCAAATGGATTCTATCCTTGCCCACCACCAACCACCGCCACCCACCCTGCCCAAAGACATCCTCTCTTTCCAACACTACAGTGTCTTCCCTAATCAGTACTGCCACCTCTTCCCTCACCCCCCACCCCATTTTTTGCTTCCTTCCATATCTTTTCTGAACACTTTGTATACTTGAATATTAAGCACCCACTCCTCACATTTTTAAGCCATGTTTCCTATACAGCTATTTGTGCCTGTAGCTCACCAACCTTATTCACCACACTTTGTGCGTTTACATACATGCATTGTAAACTTGTCTTTGTATTCCTTGTTGTCCTTCGTCTGCCTTTATCAAAAATGATACTTCTTCCTTCTCTAGTACTGTCCAAAACTCTCATTCCTGATTGCACCTTATTCCTCTTCTCTACTTCTGTATGATGGTGTCCATCCCCCTGCCAATTTAGTTTAAACCCTCCCTAACCACACTAGTGAACCTCCCTGCAAGAGCATTGGTCCCAGTCCTGTTGAGGTGCAGCCTGTCCCTTTTGAATAGGTGCCTCCTGCCCAGAACTGGCCCCAATGCGCCAAGAATCTAAAGCCCTCCCTCCTGCACTGTGCCTCAAACCATGCATTTATCCTCCCAATCTTCCTATTTCTAGTCTTGCTAGCACGTCACTGGAAGTAATCTGGGAATTACTACCTTCAAGGTCTTACTTTTTAACTTCCTCCCTCACTCCTGAAAATCTGACCATTGGACCTCAATACCTGCTCGCTTATGTTATTGGTCCTAGCGTGTACCACGATTTCTGGCTCACTTCCTTCCCCCTGCAGAATATTCTGCACCCTCTCTGTGATGTCCTTTACCCTGGCACCAGGGAGACAACACACTATGCAGGACTCACGATGATGTTAGAGAAATGCTTGTCTGTCCCCCAACTATGGTATCTCCTATAACGACTGCATTTCTACTCTTTGCTGTTCCCTCCTTTGCAGTCCCTTGCCTGTTGGTGCCATGGTCTGGATGGCACTCCTTCAAGGTTTCGTCACTTCTAGCAGTCTCCACAGTTGAGTACGGTTTGAGAGTGGCATACACCCCAAAGGCACTTGCACCTCCTGCCACCCATCTACTATCCTGAACTCTCAGTTCCTGGAATGTACGGTCCAGGAAACTGTCATGCTCCCTGATGCTCCACAGTGACTCCAGCTGCCCTCAAGCTCGGAAATCCTGAGCTCAAGCTCAAGCAGCTGCAGACACTTCCTACGCACGTGGTTCCCCCAAGACCCATAAAGCAACCTGAGGTTCCCACATGGCACAGGAATTATAAGCAACAGGTCTCAGCTGCCCATTCATGATCTAAGAAAAACAAATCTCTATTCCCTCTTTTAGAATCTAGCTAATATCTTGTATAAACTATTAACTTTAATTGATGCCTCTAGACCTGATCTGTGCTAATACTCTTAATGCTAATTCCCTTACTGTTATACATACCCAGACTGAAATTTTATTAATTAGTTTAATAGTTAAGCCATAAATTTCATACCGTAGTTTATAGTTTCCTGGTTCCAGTTTAAACCACTGCCCTAGTTTTAAAAAAAAGGTGGAATAAAAGAAACAACCATCAGTAATGGTGACCATGAAACTACCAAATTGTTGTAAAAACCCATCTGGTTCACTAATGTCCTTTCAGGGAAACCTACGATCCTGGTCTGGCCCATATGTGACTCCAGGCCGACAGTAATGAGGTTAACTCTTAACTTCCCTCTGAAGTGGTCTAACAAGCCATTCAGTTATATCGGGATGGGCAATAAATGCTGGCCTTTATGCTTACCAGTGACACCCATATCCTGTGAATGAATGAAAAAATGAGGACAGTAAAGGATGCTGGAAAAGAAAACAAGGAAGAAAGTTGTATTTTTTTTAATGTTGCACAACTGACTGCCCATCTGAAACCAATATACTGTGGAGTGACTGGAGATTAAACGCTCTCACAATGCTGTTGGGGCGGCACAGTGGCGCAGTGGTTAGCACCGCAGCCTCACAGCTCCAGCGACCTGGGTTCAATTCTGGGTACTGCCTGTGCGGAGTTTGCAAGTTCTCCCTGTGACCGCGTGGGTTTTCGCCAGGTGCTCCGGTTTCCTCCCACAGCCAAAGACTTGCAGGTTGATAGGTAAATTGGCCATTGTAAATTGCCCCTAGTATAGGTAGGTGGTAGGGGAATTGAGGGAAGGTGGGGATGTGGTAGGAAATATGGGATTAATGTAGGATTAGTATAAATGGCTGGTTGTTGGGCGGCACAGACTCAGTGGGCCGAAGGGCCTGTTTCAGTGCTGTATCTCAAAATTAAAAAAAATAAATAAATCAATGAGTCTAATGTCATTATTGGGAGTATTTCAAATGTGGATTCATTCTAAGGGCACAGTATAACTGAAGCTGTTAAATACTGGAGTGAAGTCAGGGTTAGTGGCATATAAACACAGACCTGCGTTTCTGTAAAGTGTACCTTATAAACCCATGATAATGGCATTGCAGTCTGTTTTATGAACTTGTGCTGCTCTGTTATGGATTTACAGTGTGCTGAGCTATACGGTAACTGAAGCATGACTTGGACACAGGTGAAGTAGACAGTATGTGGAGAAATTCTGCTTCTTCCACCTTGTTACATTTCTCTACAGGTGCATAACATAGACATTAATACCATGGTGTCACGTCACATCAGCACATCATACTTCCCACTGACTGAAAATGTGCAGTCTCTTTAAAAGCCAATTATGGAATAACTCAAGATTGCTGTTTACATGGTGTCACAGATGGGTTTACCAAATTGGATGTTTAAATAATGTCTTTGAAAAAAGCAACATTATTTCTGAGTTCATTTTGAGTCAATAATTTTACACTGTGAATTAGTTGATCTTAGTTGGCTAGATTGAGCAGCTCTTATTCCATATTACTAAGGTTTTGCCATTTGGAAAGTATCCATCGTAGGCCAAAAAAACCACGGTAGAAGCCAAGCAACCCTTAGCTTTGGCTCCTGAATTAACCTCACAGCCATCTTGGAGCCAATCGCATTTATTCATTGGCTGCAATTAGTTTCTCCCCCCCCCCCCCCCCCCCACAGCTTATTGTCTCGTGTTGCCCTGAGTGCTTCATGCAATTCATTATTTGCTCTATAAATTACAAAGCTCCTGTATTTCTTTGATTTAAGGGAGATGAGGTATTTGGAAGATTAGTGCACGTAGTTTCACCTTTAAACCCATTAAGGACTTCTTATTGTTAATAATTATTTGTATTTGGGATGCACATCAACACTTCAGATTAGCTTCACTTGCCAGGGAAATTTTCAGTTAGAGATTGAATTGATCCTGGTTTCCATCCATCAGTTGTTGGTAAAATAGGAAAGCTGTTCCATTCTTAATTTCCCTTGCTGTCGAACTGGGAACAGGATTATGGTATTACTTGTGTGTCCATATTTTCTTTTCTGACAGTTCCATATTACTATTTATAAAAAGGTTACATTGCCTTATTTTCATCAGGCTGGAGTGTTATGACTGTGGATTAGGTTTAAGCTGTTAAGGTCTAAAGAGATATAAAGCTGGTTCTGCTTACAGCAGAATTGGTTTGGGCCAGGAAGATACAAGGGTCCTGGATGGTAGGAGGGGCTTGGGCGAATGGGGATTTTGAGTGGCAGGGGTCCAAATTGGTATGTTGGGATTCACAGGAGGGGTAAGGCATCTGATGTGGGCATGGGCCCATGACAGCTTGGGGCTCATCCGGGAGAATAGGTGCAGCATCTGGTGGATGAGGGACAATTCCTGGGGTAGAGAGTGCAGTGGCTGGTGAGAGTTTAGGGTTCCAGTGGGATGCAGAGACAAGTAGGGAGTTGGAGTCTAACTGAGCAGAGGGTGTAGGAGACTCTGGGCGTTCAGAGGTCCATGATGGAGTCAGCAGCATTTAATGGGGATCAGGATCCTGGTGGGTTCAATGACTGATCATAGAATCATAGGGCTGGAGGTGGGGCTCCCGGCGCCGGGCCGAAAAGGCGGGGGGATTCCCGCCTCTGCCTTTTCGTGCCCTGCCGGAGCGATCCTCAGGTATTTTTAAAATCCAAGTTTCAGGAGGCAGGATCCCTATCCCTTTAAAGTCTTTAAAGGGACGGGCATCCTGCCTCCAAGAGCTGCCGGTGGCCACTGCAGGTACTGTACAGGCTTCGGACCCAGATCCAGTGTTGAAACCCCGGAACAGAGGCAGGTGAGGTGGGGTCGCCAGGTCCAGTGCAGGAGGCCCTGGAGAGGGGGAGGTGGTGGTGTGGCTGTCCGGGGAAGGGGGGGTGGTCCCGGGGGGTAAACTTGTCCCTGGTTGGGATCCTCCGTGGGCCACATATGACCCACGAAGGAGGGACCCTCCCTCCAAGCGCGGAGGGAGGATGCTTCATTTTACAAGGCATCCTCTCTGCGGCCAAGCGGCGCGGGAAGAGGCCCTTAATTGGCCGTTAACAGGCCACTTAAAGGCCTCAATTGGCCTCTAGGCGGGAAGGCTGTCGTCGGCCTATCCCACCCCCAGGAGGATCGCTAGGCAATGGAGAGGCGCCCCCGCCACCCATCATGATACTCCATGCCTCCCTGCCTCTGACCCCGCCTCAGAGAGCCTCAGAAAATCCTGGCCAGAGAGTCGTAGAGTCATTTATGGCACTCTTCCATTCAGACCATCAAGTCCATGTCAGCTCTTCACAAAGCTATGCAAGCAGTCCCACTCCCTAGCTTGATGCCCTTAGCCCTGCAAGTCTACTTCTCTTGGGTGGCCATCCAATGTCCTGTTTAAGTAAAACATTGCTTTCATACGTACCCCATCTGATAGCCTGAAAATGATCTGCAGCATACCTTCTGTGGCAGAGGGCATATCCCTTCCTTGATTGGTGCCTACACCTACATCTACAGCATGTTAAATGCAACATGTGGCCCTTGATGGCTCCCTTCCCCATGTCACACCCTGTCATGCACCACCTCACAGCAAGAGACAGAAGAAAGAAAGAATGCAATAGAGAGATGAGAAAAGATGAGAGGAAGTTTGTATGTGAGAATGGGAGCGAGTGATGCAGGAGAGAAAATTGAGATGAAGAACCAGAAAAGGAGAACCGCAGAAACACAAAAGGCAAAAGAGAAAACATATCCTCTGACTGATTGCATACAATGCCATGGGAGATCTAGTATATCTTAGAAATCATGTATCTGGTACACATCTGTAGCATCACATTGAAAGTGTCATCCCCAAATATGTCATGTTTGTAGGACAAAAATTTGTGAGTGGTTCAGTTGACTACTTATCTGTTAAGTTATTAATCCTGGTTTTTGGTTGACTAAATGAGAAAGAATCAAAGGAAGTGATGAGGGGTGAGTAACAAGTAAAATATTGCACATTCAGGTCCTTCAATTTGTTTCTCCAAAGTTACCATTCACTACCAGCAACCACCACAAAACCAACCAATCAGCAGACTACCTTTAGCTGCCTCTTTTCTTTCAGCAAGCTCAAAGTGTAGTGATAAATATACCTTAACTAAAAAAAATTACACAATTCTGAAAAAAAACTTATCCATAGAATTGACTACTTATTGTGAACAGAAGTATCCTCCACTTAATTCCATACTTGCATTTGGAGTCTTGGGCTTGAATTGGAAATTGAATTTTAGCTTTGGGCACTTTGAATTCAACCTTAGCTTTGTGAGAGAGAGAGAGAGAGACAGCGTAAGAGTTACAGTTTTCAGCTGACTCCCGTGTGACTGCAATATTCAGATTGTACCATGACAATTGGTGGTACTTGACAGTCAGCTAGGCTGGGAAGTTTTATCCCCTGTGAACAAATTTGAGGCATATGGAAGAGCTTTGTATCATAGGAATTGTAATTTTCACCTTGCTCCTGTGGAGCTACAGTATCTAGAATGCACCACAATTGTTAATTGTATATTAATTGTGTTTAATTGTATGCAGCTGGTGGGCATTAACTGGTGATTCACTTGAATCCCTATAGAGACAGAATGAAACTGTAGTTGGATTAGGATGTGTATGCTTGTAATGTGTAACTCTGTAAATAAATATAAAAGTGTGTAAAGATTGGCTCCAGTTCTATCCTTCAACTGGATTTCTGGGATATAATAATGACCTGGATCTCTTGGAAACTAGGCATAAATTTACAAATGATGGGCTTAAATATACAAACAGATGGGTGTAAACGGTGGAAAGAATGTCAGAAATAAAAGGAATCAGAGAAGATGTCTATGATGTGCTTTGAATTTGACTGTGGACGTTGTGCCCAGAATCATAGTCAATAAGCCCAAACATGAATGAACTCTGATTCAGATGCTTGTTGTTGGAGTTTTGACAGTGGGTGAGAAATACAAATCACTTTAGAAAGAAAGGTGTGGTGGGGGGGGGGGGGGGGGGGGTGGCGGAGTTGGATACTTTTATGATACTGTAATCAGTGACAAAAGGGAGGAAGGTTTTGAGGGAATGGAGAATAATTAAATATGAGAGGTATTTTCATTACCAAATATTGCAAATTAAGCATAGGAGGTAGACCAAAGAAATAATTATTTGATAGTAGAAAGAAGAGGGAAGTTGCATTTGTGTAGCAACTTCTCACATCCTCAGGAAGGCCCAAAGAACTTCAGGTTCAGTAAAGTATTTGGTTGTGTATTCAATGTGTGCCAGTCAATATATTCACCAAAAGAGTTCAAAAACAACAAATGTGGTAAATAACAAGTTAATTTGAATTTAGCAGTGCTGATTAAGGAGGAGTGTTAGCCAGGAAACTAAGAGAACTCCCTTTGCCTCTTTATAGAATGGTTTGTCTCATCAGAAAGATGCACTTCTGACAGTGCAGCACACCCTTAGTATTCGACCCAATTGTTAGCCTAGATTACCTGCTCAGCTCCTGTGTGGAGCTTGAACACACAACCTTCTAGCTTGGACATGAGTGCTACTGACTGAACTAAGCTAATGCTTAACTGGGAATTTTAGGGTCTGGAAAGTGGATTCCTGGTGGTGGATGGGATGACAGGTTGCGCTGCATTTCATGGAATTAGTTCAGTAATTCCTTGCTGGAAGAAATTCCATGGGAGATCCAATAGTAACTTTAAAAAAAACCTTAATTAATTATTTTGAAACTGCATCCTATTGTTACTTTCATAGTTTAAATATTCAATGGAGTTTGCATCACAATTAATATTTAGTCTTATTTTTTGTTTATATGGATTCTTGGTAAAAAGGGGGATCGCTGGTAAATTATTTATGCAGCTTTTAAATGTCACCTGGACAGTATAAGATATTGACAGACGTTCACCACCTCCACTTGCCAAAGAAAATTGAATTGTAGTGTCTGCCGCATCCGCTTTTAGTAATTTTATTGCCTGAGTCATATTTAATAGCTTTACACACATTTTAAAATATAAGCTTTATCCCCCTCACTTGAATCCTTTTGATAATCAAATGATTCCAGTGTGTATTTAGATCACTGCTACATATTTCATTTAGTACCATCGCAGGATGTTAATATTTTACAGATTTTTCTGAATTCAGCCAACTACAATAACTCGGGTTATGAACTTGTCTCTTCTACCCTCATTACGCTACATCAGATGAAATCTATTTTCATAAATAAGGTATTTCCATCTATTGAGTAGGTCAGACTGTTGGCCATCTAAATTAATTACCTGAAAAATAGATATGAGGTAATTTCTTGCTAAATTGCATTATTAATAGGGCATCCTGGATTCCACTTTGCAAACATTAATTCCATCAACTTCTATAAACTTCAGCCTAATTGGCACAGTAAGTAGTGTAGATAGAAGCAGAAAGTTACAATAGGACATTGACAGATTAAGTGACTAGGCAGATGGAGTTCAATGTGGGGAAGTGCGAGTTCATCCACTTTGGACCTAATAGAAGTAGATCAAAGTATTTTCTAAATGGTGAGAGGGTAGGAACTGTAGAACTAGCTGAGAGATTTAGGGGCCCATGTACAGAAATCATTAAAAGTAATGGACAGGTAGCAAAAAATAATTAAAATGGTTCATGTCAAGGGATCTGGAATACAAAAGAGTAGAAGTTATGCTACAGTTGTATTAAGCTCTGGTTAGACTACACCTGGAGCAGTATGTTCAGTTTTGGGCGCCACACCTCAGGAAGGTCTTGGAGGGAGCGGAGTGCAGATTTACCAGAATGATACGAGGGCTAAAAGTGTTAAATTATGCTTAGGGTGGACTTGTATTCCTTCGAGTATGGAAGATTACGGGGTGATACAATCGAGTGCTTAAGATGATTGAAGGAGTTGAAAGGACAGAGAGAAACATTTCCTTCAGTGGGGGGGGGGGGGGGGGGGGGGGGGTGTGGGGTCCAGAGGTATAATGTTAAAATTAGAACTAGGCCATTCTATGGCGGTTTCAGGAAGCACATCTCCACACAAAGGTTAGTCGCAATCTGGAACTCTCTACCCCAAAAAGGTTGTTGAGACTTTTGAAAATTTCAAAACAAAAATTTATAGATTTTTGTTAGGCAAGGGTGTTGAGGGTTACGGAACCAAGTCAGGTAGATGGAGTTAAAATATCGATCAGCCATGATTTAATTGAATTTTGGATCAGGCTTGAGGAGCTGAATGTTGTATTGCTGTTCCTTATTCTATGTGACACATTTATGCTCTTATGCAAGAATCCAGGTGTCCATTGTTTGCTTCACTAAATTTAGATCTGATTTTGGTTTAAATAAATGCTGCCATGTTCCTTAAGTGTCTAAAGTGTTACTTTTCGAACACCCTGTTAATATTATTGAAAATCATCTTAATTTTGTTTGGCATAGTAGAAATACTTTGCGTGAATACATTGACCCTCTGTGTCTTCTTCTAAAGAGACATTGAGATTCTTTGGTCCCTTTTGAAGATCGGCTTCTTATACATAGTCACGGTGACAGAACACAATAGCCTTGGATCACTAACTGAAGACCATGCCACTGAACGTCAAGAGCCACAGAGGTCACCTGATTGTAGTCTGTTGAATCTTTGTACAATGTACAGATGCCATCATTACCCATCTGCCTGTCATATAAATTGGCAATTACAGCAGCAGCAGAGATGTGCAAATCTGTAAATAGAGTGTTACCTCTCAACCCTGATGAGAGATGTGAGAAGAAAATGAGACCGTACAAGCTTGTTGCAAAGCAGCTGACAAGGTTCATCCCCCACCCCCACCCCCAAATGCTGAAACACCATGATGAAAGCTCACGAGAGTTGCTAATGAACTCATGACGATAAAATAATGTGGAATATGATCACTAATTTCCCTTTCTTCTCTTGTATTCTCTTGCAGAGCTCTGCTCATTCCAGTTTGGGAACTGGTTATTTTGTGAGTATACATGCAAATTTGCAATCATACATTTTTAGTTTTTAAGCCATTATACATTTCAGTTGCTCGGTATTAAAACAGGTACAAGTGAAAGAATTATAGCAGTCCTTGGGGACTACTACAGTAAATTTAATGCCGCTGCATTGGTAAGTTGAGGGTCATGCAAGGATGCAAGGCTTCTATTGCCTAATGAGGAAGGAATTGCAATTATATTGTCATTGTATTAACTTGCTGCTCCCCATTGGGAAGCCAGTGGCAAACAACATTGAAACTGTCAATGTCATTTCTGGAATGAAATCTCATTAACGTGCAGAGTATATTGCACTGGATCTCCAAGTCTGTTCTTGTTATTCAGACTATTTGTTATTCAGCAGACATTTTTTAGAAGAAACATATGCTACTGACATAGTTTAGAAAGCTGACAGTGCTGAGTTGATTAAAAGGGCTATAGAGGTATTAAGGAGTAAATTTTGCACACCAAGTCTACTGGCCTGCAGCCTTGTTTGACAGGGGTGTGAATCAGAGAAGATGTATCAGAAGGAGCCTTCTGTGTATGCTTGATAATTACAGTTATGAAGTAAGACCATAAATAATTTGCAAAAGAGGCCACACTTCATAATTAGCCAACTGGCCATTGACACAATTTTGTGCCAAATGTGTTATGGAAATTGTGATATTTCAGATGTAAAGATGCTATTGCAATATTGAAGGATGCCAGCACTTCTGATTCTGCTTGCAGCTTCTCAAATGTCTGCTGGAGATGTACACCTTTGTTTTGCAAGTGTGGACTCTTCATTGTTATATGGTTGAAGCGTGGAAATTTTAGCACAAAGGAAGGAGTCTTGAGAATATGCTCGAAATGAGACAAATGCAGTGAACCCTTGTAAGACACTCTCAGGGAGCTATGCAAAAAAGTATGTTATATTGAACGTTTCTCTAATAGAGAACAGTAGACAATTTGTGGTACATTTAAGGTCATGGCATATTAGAGCATGTAATGGTAAGGGGCTACTATACCTCCAAAGATCATTATAAACATATAAAGTTAATGGAAGAGCCATTATATTAACACTGGAATCCATTTGTACTGAAAGTAATGAACAGAATAGCAATGGTCGTTATCACTGTTGTTCTGACAGCCACACACTGTTTTGGAACACTTGCCAGTCTCTTGCTGTAATAAATGATTTAGTGGAGTTATTAGCTCCATATAACTAATGTTGCTTAATAATAACTTTGTTACCTGGAGTGATACATTTGAGAGCTTAAAATGTATGGTGCGCATCAAAGAAGATACAGCTTTTGGAACAGAAGATAGTGCTGTTCTATAATCTTGGAATGCCTGTTGATGGCTGTTTTATGTTACAAACTATAGGAAATGGTTTAATATCCCATTATAAATTGCAGAATTTCATCCAAAAATCTGCTTCATCCCAATGATAATTGACATAATGATAAATGTGCTATTTACAGTTTTGCTTTTATGCATATTTTGACTATTTTGAAATTAATGGATTACAAGAAAAAAGAAAAAAAATCAGAAGACTCTTACAATCTATCATATTGAAGACATTGCCATATCTATGCAACTAGATAGTCATAACCCATAAAGGTAAGTCCAAGAAAGAGTCCTTCTGTCATTCAAAGTGAATGTTCATAAAATCATAAAGTGATACAGCACAGAGGAGGCCATTCAGTCCATCATGCCTGTGATGGCTCTTTGGATAGCTCTTTCAATCAGCCCCACTTCCCTGCTCCTTCATCATAGTCCAGCAAATTTTTCCTTG
This sequence comes from Heterodontus francisci, assembly GCF_036365525.1. Taxonomy (NCBI): domain Eukaryota; kingdom Metazoa; phylum Chordata; class Chondrichthyes; order Heterodontiformes; family Heterodontidae; genus Heterodontus; species Heterodontus francisci. The sequence continues at coordinate 30,184,195 of NC_090400.1, read as the reverse complement.
TCAAGTATTTATCCAATTCCGTTTTGACCGGCATTATTTAATCTGCTTCCACCACCCTTTCAGGCAGTGCATTTCAGATCTTAACATCACTCTGCGTAAAATTATGTTTTTGCATGTCTCCTCTGGTTCTTTTGCCAATCATCTTAAATCTGTGGCCTCTGATTACCAACCCTTTTGCCCCTGGAAAAAAGTTTCTCCTTATTTACTTTATCAAACCCCTTCAAGACTTTGAACACTGCAAATCCCCCTTTGACCTTTTCTGGTCGAAGGAGGACAACCGCAATTTCTCTGATATCTCCACAAAACTGAAGTCTGTCATCCCTAGTACCATACTAGTAAATCTCTTCTGCACCTTCTTTGAGGGCTTAACATCTTTCCTAAAGTGTGGTGTCCAGAACTGGCCACGATACTCCAGCTGGAGCCTAACCAGCACTTTATAAAGGTTTGGCATGTTACTTACTTTTGTATTCTATGCCTGTTTATAAAGCCAAGGGCACCATATGCCTTTTTAACAATCCTCTCAACTTGCCCTGCTGTCCTTACAGACTTGAGTATGTACACCCCCAAATCTCCCTCTTTCTGCAACCATTTTAAAATTGTACCATTCAGTTTATATTGCCTCTCTTCATTCTTCCTACCGAAATGAATCACTTCACACTTCACTGCGCTTAATTTCATCTGCCATGTGTCTGCCTGTTTCACCAGTCTATCTCCTCCTGAGATGTGCTCCTCTCCTCATTGTTTATTACATTTCCAAGTTTCGTATCATCTGCCCACTTTGAAATGATGCCCTGTATACCGAAATGCAAGTCCTTAATATATATCAAAAGGAGTAGAGTTCTCAACTCTGATCCCTGGGGTCAGGAAAGCAACAGTTTACCACTATTTTCTGCTTTCTGTCCTTTAGCTAATTTCGTATTTGTGCAGCCACTGCCCTTTCAATCCCATGGTCTTCAAATTTGCTCACAGGTCTATTATGTGGTATTTTATCAAACAGCTTTTTGAAAGTCCATACATATATCAACCACACTACCCTCATCAGCCCTATCCATTACTTCATCAAAGATCTCAATCATGCTAGGCTGACTAGACTGTATTTGTCGGGTTTATCCCTCTCCTCTTTTTGAACAGAAGTTGAACATTTGCAATCCTCCAGTCCTCTGGCACCAGTCCCATTTGTAAGAACAATTGGAACATTGTAGCCAGAGCATCCACAATTTTCACCCTTACTTCCCTCAGCAACCGAAGATGCATCCCTACTGAACTGATTGCTCGTGCTCAAAGTAGAAAAGTCAATCTGTTTAGTACCTCCTCTTTATTTTTATCCTATCCAATTTCTCTACTGCCACCTCCTTTACTGTGACATCAGCAACATCCTCTTCTTTAGTGATGCAAAGTACTCATTTAGTATGTCAGTCACGTCCTCTGCCTCCACAAAAAGGTCTCCTTTTTGGTCGCTAATTGGCCCCACTGTTGTTATGGCTAGATGTTTGGTTTCTCTTTTGTGCTGCCCACTAATCTTATTCACATAGACACCTTTTACCTGTCATTTCCTTTTTCAGTTCTCCCCTATACTTTTTGTATTCAGCTTGGTTCTCGACTAAATTATGAACTCTACATTTATCATAAGCCTTTTTCTGTTTCATTTTAATCTCTATAGCTTTAGTCATCCACTGAGCTTGAGCTTTGTGTGGCCTTCCTTTCCCACTCAGAGGCCTCAACTTAGGTCCCACATGGTGGATAGGTAAATTGGCCATTGTAAATTGCCCCTAGTGTAGGTAGGTGGTAGGAGAATGGTGGGGATGTGGTAGGGAATATGGGGTTAATGTAGGATTAGTATAAATAAGTGGTTGTTGGTCGGCACAGACTCGGTGGGCCGAAAGGCCTGTTTCAGTGCTGTATCTCTCTATGACTCTAAGGTGGATTGCTAGTGTCCACTCTCTATCCAATATTAACACCAAGGAAGTTTGCAGTACCCCAGTAGAATTTTAGACCCTCCCTATTCTGATTGCTACTTCTGATTTTGAGTGCACCCTCACAATGACTACGATTTTCACACAATCAAGGCTTCTTTTCCATTCACAGAAACTCCATACATCAGGTGAACAGTGTTGACTTGAGAATGTACAATTGCCTAAATTAACATGTTCTGTCCTGAAAGGTTCAACATTAGCTTGTGGCTTCAATGCTTACTGAAATTTAAGAATGAATTTTAAATGTTGCAATTCACTTAACCTAATTCCCAACTGGGTGTGCAGAAGGATCACTTCGCTTTGTGGTTACCTTTTCTATGTTCTGTACAGCAGAGCTGTCCTTTTGACAGCTGAAATTAAATGAAGGGTACCACGAAGAAGTAAGATTGTATACACTGCAGGAGGTAGATGCATTAGACCATTGAACTTGTAGTTCAATCTAACACTACCCTTGATTTATCGATCTGGTACTAACCAAAGCACAGTTACTTAAAGCTCAGCACTGTAGTTAAATAAGCATTGAATATCAAAGTTTAAATTCAGTCATAACACTCCTGTAACACCATTCCAATTTCATAATAAGTGCTCATTTCACCTCTTGCACATGCCCAAATTGCTTCCCTTTGCTTTCCTCCTTTCCTAAAGTCACTAACACTGGGATTCTGTTTCGTGGGTGCTGGCTGCCTTCACATACCTCTCTCAAGTTATCAGTCTTCACGTGTGAGCTTGCACAGTTGTAGTTCCAGGTCACCAAGGCCGGTGGTTTAGAATGAGATTGGATAATGGGGTGTGGAGGCGGTGGAGGTAGTGGGGTAGGAGAATCAGGATCGAACCAAATAACTGGATTGGTGCCACTTGTGCACCAAACTCAATCATCTGACTAATTCTTTAGCTCTGTGGTATTGACCAAAATGGACAATACCTTCACTTAAAAGAGAAGCATAATGAGATTTTCTGCCTTTTTTGGGCAGGATTGCACTGGGCTTCCTTTAGCCCACCTGGAGTGAACGTAGAGGTAGTTCCATGTGTGATTGAGTTCTTGAAGGGACAAGAACATTTTTAGCCATATAATTTTAGTTTACAGTACGTTCTTAACACTTTTTTAAAAAATCACCTTTCTAAATTTTGTTTTGTCATAACAAATACTTATTTATACAGACCTGAAATAACAAGTATTATCTGATAATTCACCAGAAAGCCAACTATAATTTGAATATTTACGACTCTTCAGATTGAGAAGAGCTGTAAATGAGGGATTATGGAACTAAAGTAACAATTCAAACTGTCAAGACAATGACAAGGCCTGTAAATTAACCTGTAGAGCTTAGAGTCATAGAGTTATACAGCACAGAAACAGGCCCTTCGGCTCATCGTGTCTGTGCCAGCCATCAAGCACCTAACTATTCTAATCCCATTTTCCAGCACTGGGCCCGTAGCTTTGTATGCTATGGCTTTTCAAATACTTCTTAAATGTTGTGATGCTTCTGCCTCTACCACCTCTTCAGGCAGTGCGTTCCAGATTCCAACCACCCTCTGGGTGAAAACATTTTTCCTCAAATCCACTCTGCACCTCCTGCCCCTTACCTTAAAACTATGCCCCCTGGTTATTGGCCCCTCCGCTGATGCCAGTGCCAATGTTGTAGCTGTACTGGAACAGCTTGGCTAGGGGCACAGCTAGTTCTGGGGCACATGTCTTCAGTACTATTGCCGGAATATTGTCAGGGCCCCTAGCCTTTGCAGTATCCAATGCCTTCAGCCATTTCTTGATATCATGTGGAGTGAATCGGATTGGCTGAAGTCTGGCATCTGTGATGCTGAGCACCTCAGGAGGAGGCCGAGATGGATTATCCACTGGCACTTCTGGCTGAAGATGGATGCAAATGCTTCAGTCTTGTCTTTTGCACTGATGTGCTGGGCTCCCCTATCGTTGGGGATGGGAATGTTTGTGGAACCTCCTCCTCCTGTCAGTTGTTTAATTGTCCACCACCATTCATTACTGGATGTGGCAGTACTGCAGAGAATAGATCTGATCCATTGGTTGTGGAATCGCTTAGCTCTGTCTGTTGCATGCAACCTCTGCTATTTGGCATGCCATTAGTCCTGTGTTGTAGCTTCACCGGGTTGACACCTCATTTTGAGATATGCCTGGTGCAGCTCCTGGCATACCCTCCTGCACTCTTTATTGAACCAGGATTGGTTCCCCCTGCTTGATGGTAATGGTAGAGTCAGGGATATGCCGTGCCATGATGTTACAGATTGTGGTTGAATACAATTCTGCTGCTGCTGATGGCCCACCGCACCTCATGGATGTCCAGTTTTGAGTTGTTAAATCTGTTCAAAATCTATCCCATTTAGCACGGTGGTAGTGCCGCAGAACACGATGATGGGTATTCTCAATGTGAAGACGAGACTTTGTCTCCACACGTCTGTGTCGTGGTTACTCCAACTAATACTGTCATGGACGGATGCATCTGTGACAGGTAGATTGGTGAGGACGAGGTCAAGTACATTTTTCCCTCTTGTTGATTCCCTCACCACCTGCCGCAGACCCCGTCTAGCAGCTATGTCCTTTAGGACACGGCCAGCTTGGTCAGTAGTGGTACTACCAAGCCACTCTTGGTGATGGACATTGAAGTCCCCCAGCCAGAGTACATTCTGTGCCCTTGCTACTCTTAGTTCTTCTTCCAGTTGATGTTCGACATGGAGAAGCACTGATTCCTCAGCCGAGGTGGAGGGCGGTAGGGTGATAATCAGCAGGAGGTTTCCTTGCCCATGTTTGATGTAATGCCATGAGACTTCATGGGGTCCAGAGTCATTGTTGAGGACTCCCAGGGAAACACCCTCCCATAAATATCCCTTTCATTTTAAGGACTGATAACCACATAATATTCCACTCTCCCCCTTTACTGAGAACCTATCATGACCCTCACATACTGAAGATCCTGCTTTGCCTAGGTAAATAAGGGCCATTCTTGGAAATCCCTTACGGTTGAACTTTCAGATTATCAGTCAGCAAATCTACCCTTATGAGCGTCAGGTGGGCAGTACAGTCAGGCCCAACCTAACGGCAGTTGTGGTGCCACAGGTACTGTTCTGGATTTAATCACAGGCCAGCGATAGAACCTGGGAACTTCCAGTATGTATGGCTCAGTACCACTTCAAATGGTGTATTCTTCTACTAATACATTGCAAGAATTTAATAAATGCTTCTCAGGGCAATGGCCAGTGAAAGAATTGGTACTTCAACATTTTTATATGCATGTTGGAAATATAATTTCATTGGATTTTAAACCATTTCTGTTATGTAACTGGTTTGTAGTGGCCCTGATAAACTGGTTTTCAGCTAACTAGTTCTAACTGGAAGCTATTCAAATCTAGATTCTCTTAGTCCTGACTGATGTTTTCACCCCGCCCCCTGCCAGCAGGGTTGCCCTATTACACAAAGAGAGTATTGTACCTCGCAGTTGCTGTATTAGAAACATCTACATGTAAAGCAACCTATTGTTCCCGTTTCCAAAAAAAACCCCTCTGATACCATTTAGGAAAAAACTTTATTCTGGATTTGCCAATTATTGGAAGCAGTTGAGAAATTTTCTGTAATGAAGGATAAGTTACTTTGGGGATCAGCCGACTTACAACACAATCCACGTTCTCGATTAACGTACATGGAAAAAATAAAAAGCAGCTGTGCTTTGCTAGTTATTTTTTTACAAAATGTGTGCAGAGATTTATTAAAAACATATTTTAGACAAGTAGAATTTTGTGACTGATCCTAAGCTATAGATTTCTCTTTCCCTTCACTCTAAAATATAAATGGTCATTTGGAATGTTTCCATGCCATTTCTTCTAAGTAAGTTTTGCTCAATACCAAGTATTAAGGATGGCCCTTTATTGAGTGGTTAACACTTGGTTCCTGACTCATTGAACACAGGATCAATCCTAGTACCAGCTGACACTTGCTGTGTTTGTTGGTAGTTGGCCATTCTCTTTGTTTGGTTTGTCTTATTGAGGAGAGGGATGCAGTCTTCCAACCAACTGTCAGTGTTTGAGGAAGAATCATTTAGCATAGAAGTCAAAATCATCCAACGACTGCACTCTAGAGACTAAAAGCCTGCAAAAGGGAAAAACCATGAGTGGTGTTGGAGGAAAGGTACCTCTCTCTGACTCGTAAGTTAACTCACACTGTGACATGTGCAGTTAGTCTGTTGTATTAATGTCAAAAATTTGTAGTGGCCATAAAGCTGGACAGCATAGGCATGAGGGCTGATACTTTCATTGAAAGGCATGTTCATCATTCAATGAAAACTGCAAACTCCAATCCCTACTTATTTTATAAGGCCAGACCATTTATGCAGTATATATGTAAACTCCTGGCATAGTTTTTGCCTGGCGATCACTAAAAGAAGTGCATCAAAGGTTGTGCAAGGCTGCTAGAAAATGTAAAGGGATATAACAATTTATAAGAAATGCAGCCAAATGTGTTGCCTTTAAAAAATCTGGAGTTCCCTCCATAAACCTCTCCACCTCTCTACCCCTCACTCCTTTAAGACTCTCCTTAAAAAATCTCTCTCTTTGATCAAGATTTTGGTCACCTATCCTAATATCTCCTTATGTGGTTCAGTGTCAAATTTTGTTCGCTAGCACTCCTGTCAAGCACCTGGGGACGTTTTACTTCATCAAAGGAGCTTTATAAAGGCAAATTATAGTTATTTAAAAAGGTGTGTAAATGTTGAAAATATATATTTTGTTTATTCAAATTGTTGCAGGGGGTGGGGTGAAAGATAGCACAATTTGCTGGTTGGCAAAATATATGTGGATGCACAAAATCGAATCTTTGGGAAAGTGACAGATCGGCACAGCACAGTTAGGAAGGCGAATGGTATGTTGGCCTTCATTGCAAGAGGATTTGAGTACAGGAGTAAGGATGCCTTACTGCAGTTATACAGGGCCTTTGTGAGACTACATCTGGAGTATTGTGTGCAGTTTTGGTCTCCTTATTTGAGGAAGGATGTTCCTGCCATGGAGGGAGTGCAAAGAAGATTTACTAGGCTGATTCCTGGGATGGCAGGATTGATGTATGAGGAGAGATTGGGTCGACTAGGCCTATATTCACTAGAGTTTAGAAGAATGAGAGGGGATCTCATAGAAACCTATAAAATTCTGAAAGAACTGGACAGGCAAGATGCAGGGAGGGTGTTCCCAATGGCAGGGGAGTCCAGAACCAGGGATCATAGTCTCCAGATAAAAACAAGAAATGCTGGAACAACTCAGTAGGTCTGGCAGCATCTGTGGAAAGAGAAGCAGAGTTAACGTTTCGGGTCAGTGACCCTCCGGATGGAGCACAGAGAGGGAAATTGGGTGGGAGATTTGTATGCCCATAATGGAGCCCACACATTTTTCTTCCACTGGACTTCATACACACACCTCCACAACCAAAACTGCAGTATGTCAAATCTAAAAGATGCACTGCAGCAACTAAGCAAATTTACTTTGACAGAACCTACTTTCCCTGCATCCTTTACAAAAGGACAAAAGCAGAAATGCCATGGAAATGTCAAGACATCTCAAGTTTCCCTCCCAAGTCTCACATTTTCTTGACTTGTACATGTATAGCCATTCTGTCATTGTTTCTATGTCGTCATGAAATTCCAATCACCTGGCATAGTCCAAGCGTTAGCATCACAAGGACTATAACAGCTCAAGAAAAAGGTCCACCACGACCTCCTTAGATTTGAACAATAAATACGACTTTGCCAGCATTTCCCATCTTGAAACAAATGGAAAAAAAACTTCTATCCAGAAGTCAATGACAGCTTTAACTTAATCTGTTTTGTGGTCTGATGTCCTGATGTTTTCCTTCGTTGGATACACCGTGGAGATATGGCACTGCTGCTAGTGAATCTTTAATAGGGGCAATACTTTGCCTTTTTTCCGCTAATACCTAAAGCTGAAAACAAGGCTCCACTTATGTTTTTCATAAAAGAACTCAAAGATCTGACTTTAATTACATTGCTGGTTATTTCATTCAATATCCTTTGGAATCCTGGTTATATTATTTTCAGATGTCACTGCAAAGTCCTGGATATATTTCCTGCTTACTGAGTTCATAATATTTCAATAATGCCTCACCTTTATTATTTCTTTTCAATCCCCTTCATGTTGCTCAATCATGGTAAACCTTTCATTCACCCAACTTGCCTGCCGAATGCAGAGAGATGGGTGGAAATGTGATATGTACAAAGTGGCGTTAAGGCATTGAGATTTTTGCAAACTATGGATGTGGAGATTATTAAGAAAGCTGGGAATGAGAGGAACAAAGTCTCATAATGTAATGAAGCAGATTATGAGGGCAATAGAGAAGATAGTGGCTAGGGCATGACATGAAAAAGGGTTCACTCTGCAGGGGCTGGTGAAAAGGTCTATTGATCGCCTCAAAACATGTGGTTGAAGTGCAAAGCCCAAAGCTGCATTGATGCACCAGATGGCCTTAAAGGTGGGAGAAGCAGCAGATTTTGCTGTTTGTGTGATAAGTCGAGAGTACAATTTGTAGATCTCATGGTGTTTTATTTGGAACAGATTAAACAGGGGAAAAAAATGTTTGGCACACTCATCATGTACTGCTTTTAGTTGTGGGAGATGTGTAACATTTAGCAATCTTATTGCCGTTTTGTGAATGAAAGAATGATTTTTGTTCAAGATGATTCCATTTTGAAGTTGTGTGCCAGGGAGCAAGAACCCAATGAATATTGACAAAGACAGGGGTCATGAATATGTTTGCCTTAACTGTTCAAAGTTTTATGCCAAATGTATATCGTCATAAGAATTTAATCACATATTTAAATTAAAAATGGGGAAGAAAAAATAACAAGAGAGCATTAAACCTGCATGAGCCCACATTCCGCTCCCACCCCCACCCCACTCATTAATGCAAAATGTGCTGATCATAATAAGTTAGAAAGGATGTTATTTAAATCTTCCAGCTATTGAAAAGAGGTTTGTACTCAAATTGTACTTTTTAAAATCTTCTTCACTTCTGCAAATGATGACATCAGTTATGTATATCAGTGATTGACAGCCAAATTAAAACAACTATATTTCTTAAGTACAAAAGCAAAATTCTGCAGTTGCAGGAAATCTGAGATAAAAACAGAAAATGCTGGAAATATTCAGCAGGTCAGGCGGAATCTGTGGAGAAAAAAACAGTTAGCGTATCAGATCGATGACCTTTCATCAGACCTGAAAGAAGTTAGAGATGTAACAGGTTTTAAGCAAGTGTCGAAGTCAGGAAGGGGGAGGAAAGAACAAAGGGAAGGTCTGTGATATGGTGGAAGGCAGCTCATACATGCTAAATTTGTTCTGCAATCTTAATGAGTGAGGCTGCATGAGCAAGAGAACTTAATTTTTTCACAAAAAAGCAAAACAGTGAAGTTTAACAACAGTGTTATTTTTAAGTTTTTTTTGAAAATTCAAGAGATCAGGTTTCAACTGAAAACAGATGAACAAACTTTCAGCAGCAATTCTTCAAGGTTTAATACTTTCGCCTCCTGACACTGGACTTTTCCTAAAATCTCAACAACAGCCTTGCATATCAATACTGTCAGTGCTTTCTTCAGAAAGATGACTTTTTTGATCATTTGTATGCATTCATTTTTCTACCGACACAGTCTTGTTCTAACTGGCAAGCAATTAGATCACACACTCTTCCATCATTTGTAGCACCACTGCTGCCCAGGGGACATCAGGAGGAAGGGCATGACCACAGGCCGAAGCTTGCGGGATTGCCTTCTTCACCCATGCTGCAAAGCTACATTTGAGAATCTGCAAGACTTGTCACATCTATACCAATAGATGTATCATGTTAATATAAAAATAGTCACTTATCATCTGTATAGTTAACGGGCTGTCAGAGATGGCAGCTCCTGATTTTGATCCAACAATCATAGCAGCGTAAAAGTTCTGTTTTTATGCTACTGAAGTTCTTGTATGTTACATTTTTAGAACAGAATCAGGACAATTTGAAGTTGATAATGAAGATAGACTTGGACAATTTCTGTTGTGACAATCTAAAAAGCTCTTCCAACACCTGATAGTTGTTCAGTGTCTTGCAAAAGTTATCCCAGAGGACTCTAGGTAACAATAGTCACTTTCCCATGAGATAAATTTAATACATAGATAGTGTTTTGAATTCTATATCATTAATATGCAACAATCAGCCCAATGGTTTCGCTTAGACAGTAGACAGATTAGATATCAAGGGTGTGACTTTAACTCTGTGCAAGTGGATGGGTTTTGAATGTGTTCACATTGGACCCCAAGACTTTGTACTGGGACTTGTGCTTTGGAGTGGAGGAAGGTGTCGATCCTGACTGTAGACTGAAGTGAAAGCGTGAGCAAGATGGATTGAACAGCTAGTTAGTTTCTACCTTTTTACAGACTAGAGCTTTTAGTCCATCACAAAATAAGTCCAAAGTAATTAATTCAATATATCTAAAAAGAAAGATATCCATAACATATTAAAAACCGTACATTAAGCATTCACTTCCTGTAATTATCACACTTCTTGTAACATCTTCACCATCACACTTGATTGAAAGCATCCTCATTGCAATATAGCAGCATATCCTTTGGCTCAGGAGATCTGTTAGTATATATTAGATATAAAATGATACAAATACCTTTTTATACATTACTAGATGCTTTCAATAACTTGACACTGCATTCCATATATTAATGTAGATGGCCTGTTTTTTTCTACATTGCTGGTGAAGATATAATGGTGTTAACAGTAATGAAAGGTTAATCTGAATCAGAAGTCTAAGGTTTTAAAGCTTCAGGCATCATAAATTGATTTTTCCAAAGGACTTAATAGCTGCTTATAACACTGCTGAAACATGCACTTAGCAGGGTATCGATTTTGAGTCCTTGAATTACATTGGGTGCTAAAGATGCCTTGTAAATTTTTCTATTGCTACTTACATTTAATAAGGGATAGATTCCACGGATACAGTTATTCTTCTACCAGTGCTCAGACAGCATGAAATATTTTCAAAATAGCTTCTGTTGTACTATTTGTAATTTTAAAAAATGTTTTGTTACATGTAACATATAATCCATTCAACTGTTTGGTTGCTAACATCACAGGCTTGTATTACCATCTCTAAACATTGCTTCAGACCCACAGTGAAGGTCCTAATGGATGCTGTCTGCATGTGGCAAATCTATTTATTTATGTTGCGACCTCAGTACTTTTTAATACACAAATGGACTTTCTCTTGCTGTAAATGAATATCACTTGGAAAGTTTATAAGCCCAACTTACCCCTGACCTTTAAAGTAAATTGGCCTTCAGCTACACCAACATGCATTACATCTGCCAAACCTTGTCCCCGTACTACATTTTCCTATAACACATTTTACGTTCACAGTTGTGGAAATGTAAATGGACAGCATGATTGGGTTAGGTCATACTGCCCCCAGGCAGATGCCAATCAAAAATTAAATAACCGTAAAAATTCCTTCAACAGATCTGCTAAGGATTCACCTGTTTTTTAAGCCTTTCAATGTAATAGGTTCTAGTTCAGGTCTGAATAAAATTCTTTCAGGCAAGGGTAAGCCAAAAAGGATAGGATAGATAGTTGAGGATGAGGGTCTCAGTTGTTTAGTTAAAAATATGTTCATGTTAAGTACACAAAATTGAAACCTGGGTTGGTTAAACCTGGATTAATTGGCAGTTTATTTTTCTAAAAAAAATACTAGTACTGGTCATGCTTTATTACTGTAGTTGTTACGGCCAGGAGAGAAAGGTGTCTCGGGTTCCCTCTCAACCTTCACCTGCTCTTGCCGTAACAGGGTTTAATTTTAAACACATCATGTTTTTAGTTCCCCTTTGGTGAATCCTTGTTCACCACTTTCCAATTATAAGGCAAAGAAACCAGCACAAACAGGTTTCCTTTGGTTTAAAGAAGAAAAGTTAAACTTTATTAAACTTGAACTTAAACTCTAATTCGGTTGACACCTACGGATACACGACACGCCCACCCTGGCATACGTACACAATACACACATGCAAATAGAGATAGAAAAGAGCAGAAGAAAAATAAAGTGGAAAAATTTGAGGCAATAGCTGAAGAGTTTTTGTTACGCTTCTTCGAGCTCACTGTAGAGTCCTTGATTGTAGGTAGATCTTGCTTTCCATTGGGCCCAGTATTATTCTTAAACCTTGTCCACTGTAGGAGACTTTTCTCTCTTGGGGTTCATGTGTCTTCAGTGGTTTCAGAGGCTTGTGAGAAAGAGATGGGAGCAGAGAGGAGAATCTTCTCAGTCCAGGAGCAAACAGTCTTCTGAGTTCAAACTCTCTGTGGCTAGTTCAAAAGACCCCTGGAACAGCCAGTTATTTATGTGACCAGCTGGTCCAACGAGTCCTGGTCCCTGTGGATTGCATCACCCCAGCAGGCCCTGGAATGCGCTTCCCCACCCCCTCACTGTCCAGTTATCAACATCCATTGTGGGTTGAATTTGTCGGGGAATGGTCCTTTGTCAACACAAGCACCATCTGTTAATATGCAAATGTCTTTTCCAGCCATGGTTGATCTGTTTAACAAGTCATTTCCTCGCTCCAGTAACAGTTTAAAATCAATGTTCATGACAAAATTAATGTGCCTCATTCTTGGCAGGTATGGGCCTAGCATGACAGTAGTATTTAGTGTCAGACATAAAAGTGCATTTGCATTTTGGTCAGAATCTTGTCATTTTGCAAAACAGTACGAGTGTTACAATAGGGCATTCATACTGGCCCAACTTTGGGCTAAAAGAGTCACTCATATGTATCCCAACACCTCGAATCCCACTTCACCTCTCGACTTCAATTTGTCTCCAATCCCTGTGTGCAACACCAAGGGAGGGATCCTTCCAGGCAAATGTATCTCCCTCTTCCAAATCTCATGGCCTTTGCATGGCATTCATAGGTAGTGGGCACATAATGACAGCACAGTAGAGCATGGCTACCTGACCCGAACCTGACGGGACCCGACAATGTGTGTCAGGTTTGGGTCGGGTCGCTTTTCCGAGTCCGGCATTCGGGCTCGGGCCCGGGCCAGTTGGACACACTCGATCACCACCTCCGGTACGTGGTCCAATGTTAATGTACTTTTTGGACTAGAAAGGTTGTTTAGTTACAGTTTTTTTAAGCTTGTGCAGATAAGCAACAAAGTGAAAAACGGAAGCTAGGCTAACTGGTCGGGTCGGGCGTGGGAAAAAATGTAAGGACTCAGCCCGGGTCGGATGTGGTTCTGTGGGGCTCGGGTCGGGTTTCATTTGCAGACCTGAGCCAGCCTTCACAGCGCAGTGTTCATAGATCTTCTCTCGGATTGCCGCTGCCCTTATGGGCTGAGGATGAGAGAAACAGACGTTTTAAATTTGTATACTGCTTCCCAGATTTGCAATCAGCTTAAGACAGCTGCATTGATTTGTGTTAAGATGCATGCTGATTCAGACTGCAGTGGTGTATTTTGGGACTGTCCTTAATGTTAATCTTTGACCCAGGTGCCAACTGGAATTTCCCAAAGTTCAAGGATGAGCCCCTAGATTCTTAAAGCTCTCATGTTCTTATTGTCCAATACTTTTGCAACCTTCCCTGTCTTACAACTCTCAATTCTTCTCACTCTGTTCTCGTGTTCTCCCTCCAATCCATCAAAGGTGGACCCCTTCCACTGCCATGCCCCTGCAGTCTGAAATTTACCTCCGAAACCCCTTTTGGCTTGCCACTTTTCTGCCCTTCCTCAGAAGTTTCTTCTGAACTTAACTCTTTAACCATGCCTTTGGACTCCTGTAATTCCACTCCTATTTCATGTTCAGTGTTTACTGCACCCATTGTAAAATTCCTTGGGATATTTTGTGACCTAAAAGACATTGTATAAAAATCAGTTGTTTCTATTATGAATACTTTTCCCTAACTACATTCATGAAATTTTGTGATGACTACCAGAGGTCCCACTTTGGTTCAACAGCACCGTGGCAATAGTGGCTACCAAGTCAGGAAAACATATATAATGCACACACACTGAATGAAACTGCAAGATATCTTGACATCCCTATGATGCATATAGGGAATCTAGAAACTTAGGATATTGGGGTATCTTTGCTGTTGGTGCTGTTCATTTAGATGTTTCTTTATACTGCTGCCCTTTGCTGCGTTTTGCATGATGTTAAAAGACAGATTAACCAGAATTATCTGCCTAGGAGTCCTTCCGTGTACTGCGAGTCCTGTCATTCATTTAATAGTGAAGAAATCCACAGGCAATGTCATTCTGCTGGCTGTGGCCACTGTCTCAAAGATCACGCCTCAAAAAAAAAATGAGGAAACCATAATAGATTACAGTCACTAACGACTCCGTTTTCTCCATAACAATGATTCTATAGAGACTTAATGGCAACAGACGATTGCAGAAATAACTCACCCATTCCACCCCCTATAGATTTTCATTTCAGATCTTTGATGAAAAGATTCCCACAATTTCTTTCCAGCAGACACCCAGCCATCTTCCCTGACGAGAGTGATGCCTGTAAATCAGGCCTTGGCAGATTTGACACAGCAGTCTATCTAATTTCATGTTGCCCGTGTCACTGTGTCATTTCATGATCAGCAACAGTCCATCACAGGAAATCCATTTTCAGCAACTGTATTTATCGGGCAACTTAAATCATGTTTTTTTTAAAAGCTTTGTAGAACTACATTATAGGAAATTTTTAATTTTCGAGGATTTTCCAACTTCAAGAATGTTTTTGTACTGATAGGGAGAGGGTTGACTGTGTTGGAGAGTGATGTGATTAAATACTCACAGGTTAGCAAACCACTTTTAATCCAACCAGCTGAGCCTTACAAGTCCACTCCTTGATTTGCTCAGTGTGCTTACTCTATTTCAGTTCCATTGTAATAGGAACTTAACATCGTACCTGCAGGTCAGACTTGAAATTGCCATTGCCTTTATGTTTACTGATTTTACTGTTTCTTCCTGAGCTGCCCAGTTGGAGACTGAATCGTTTCATTCACCCTCACAGTTACTGTGAATGCCAGCCTCCCTCTTGACCACTGGAGGACAGCTACCTATCCTGCTGAATCTCTTTATAAAGCTCTGTTTAGGCCTAGAGTATTGAATCTATTTCTGGTCACCACACCTTAGGAAGGATGTGAGGGTCTTTAAGAGGGTGCAGAGATTTACTACAACGGTTCCAGGGATGAAGGAATTTAGCTACAAGGTTAGGTTGGAGAAGCTGGGGTGGTTCTCCTTGGAGCAAAGGAGATTGAAGGGAGATTTGATTGAGGTGTACAAGATTATGACAGGTTTAGATAAGGTAGATAAAGAAAAGCTGTTCCAATTAGCTGATGGTACAAGGCCTAGGGACACAGATTTAAGGTTTTGGGCAAGAGATACAGGGGGAATGTGAGGAAGAACTTCTTTTACACAGCGAGTGTTAATGACCTGGAACTCGCTGCCTACACAGGTGATGGAAGCAGAGACAATGAATGATTTCAAAAGGAAATTGGATGGGCACTTGAGAGAAATAAACTTACAGGGCTACGGGGATAGAACAGGGGAATGTTACTAATTGGATTGCTATACGGAGAGCTCACATAGACTCTCTGGGCTGAATGGCCTCCTTCTGTGCCGTAATAATGACTCGATGACTAAGTTTTTTTTTCAAGTGATTGGATTGTGTTCAGCCCCATAACTGATAACTTAAATAATATTACCAAGTTATCACACAGGAGAAGGCTGAAATTCCTCTTTTAGGTAAAAATGGGAGAATCTTGTTCCTCACCATAATTGCTGATCTGCTAGCAAAATTGTACCCTCAAATATTGAACATTTCAAAGCCACACATTCAATGATTTCAGGTAGCAGATTCTAACTTACAGTGAAGAAATGGACATTTTCCCATTATCCATTGAAAGGGGAACATTCCCCACTTCAGTGCAAAATTCCACATCCCCCCTCCACACTGGCACAATTTTGTCACTCTCACATTTTGACTCAGTATGCTTTTTTTCAGACGCATAAGAAGACAGTGTACACATAGCATCTTCATACGTTCTTTCATGTACGAACAAGAAAGACTTGAATTTATATACTGCAATTTGCACAGAACAAGGTTTCACAAACAGCAATGTGATAATGATCGCAAAATCTGTTGGCTGAGGGATAAATATTGGCCAGGTCCCTGGGGAGAACTCACCTGCTCTTCTTCGAAATAGTGCTCTCGGATCTTTTTCTTCCACATGAAAGGGCAGATGGAACCTCAATTTAATGGCTCTTCTGAAAGACGGCACCTCCAACCATGCAGCATTCCCTTTGTACTGCACTGGAGTGTCAGCCTAGTTCAAGTCTCTGCATTGGGACTTGAACCCACAACCTTCTGACTCCAAGATGAGAGTGCTACCAATTGAACCACAGCTGACACCATGGAAAAATTGAATTTGTGTCTCCAACAAAATAAGGAAGACGCTTTTCAAATTAAAATATCCAATAAAAGAGATGAAGTAAATAGCTGGACAGAGGCTTTAGTTGATTTTTATTCCAATAATTTTTTCCCCAAAAGATTGATCTTTTCTTTTGATTTACATCTGAATATAATCTGTTAAAACAGAACTGAATAAATTTTCAGAAAACTTTAATGTTACCCACTAAGAACATGTAGCGCCAATGAGGTTAGGTTATTGTCAGATGTACCCACTAACCCCCGATTGTGGTTTATTTTAAATTAGAGAAAAAAGGCTTGCATCTCTTCATTGGAGCTGATCTGTAGCTGAGAGCTTTAGTCATTTGACAAGTCAGTGAAGCGTGCTGAATTTAGCAGATGGACCTATCAAAAGTAATTATAATTTTGGCACTATCAGTGGCAGACTAGTGCCAAATTTTGCCAGTTTACTTCATTATGGTATATGTTATTAAGCACCTGCCAATATAGGTTTAGTAACATTGCCATGAAAGGCTTTTAAATAACTGGGGAATTGTATAGGTCTTAGAAGCTCCAGATCAGGGCCTCAATTCTAATTAGCATGAAGCTGTTTGAAATTGGTTTAGCCCATTAATTCTTAATAAGATGTACCACCGAAAGCAGCTGGGCACTGGTTTGAGTTGGCTCTTAGAACTGAGCATTCCCATGAGTAGCTGTGACCCCTGTGCAGCTGGTACACTTAATGGTCCATGTAGCAGCACCACTAGGACGTGTCGTTACTTCCAGTTGTGATTTAGTTTTATTCATTCTTATGACTGTTTGGCATCTTGTTTCAAAGTGGATACTGCAAACTTGTCCTCTTATTCACATTACAGTTTCTCCCTCAAACAAGGCATTATACCAAATAGTAACTGAACCAACTTGTTAAAAGTACAATTTTAATTTAATTTGTGGAATTGCTAATTAGTAGCTTTGTCGGAACTTCAGAAACCATTCTGGAGGACCTTGGCTTATATGTCTACTCAGCTTACGTTTCATTGCGCTACAGATGCTGATGAAGCTTCCAATGGGAAGAAATAATCTATCACAGACTATTTTAAGGTTAAGAGGCCAAACATGTCTCTCTTCAAACCACTTAAACCTCCTGTAAATGTGTTTGAGAAAATACAGGAGATGTACAGATTTTGGAGATTTATTTTTTTGGATTTTCTATTGAAAACTACAAGTAGTGTACATGAGACAAATGTATACATTCTCTGAACTTAGAAAATAAAAATACACCACACAGGATAATGTCCCACTGGGCTTCTATTCAGTTTCCTTGGATACCAGACTGATAACCTCTCTCCTTTCTGTCGCTTTGGTTAAAAAAAGACATTTAAATGAGTTCCTTTCAGGTTGCATGCTGGTCGTAATCATTCCACTGAGTGGAATGCAGTAGCTTTAATACTAAGGATGGCAGTAATTCCGCAGTTGCTCTGATATATGGAGAATGTAGTGGGTAGGTTACTCCACCCAGGAACAATATGTCCTGATCCGGCCACCCTGATTCGACTGATAATATGCTGCCAAAACAGAAAATTGAAAGTAATATTTATTTGATGAGTAGCTGACAGATTGTCGAGAAAGAGCCCAAGGATTCCCAATGCTTATCAGTCTGACTGGTTACTTGTCAAGGCTCCATAATTCTGTGCAGTTAATTATGTTGTCAGTCTTCATGTATATTCTTAGTACCCAGAAAATTCTACTGCCTATCAAGTCATTTTTCTTGGTTTTTCTGTAAATTTATTTGGAGCTGAAAGATTAAGAATAATAAATTCACCACTATAAGTTATACACCTTTTATTCTATTTTATGTTTGGCTTGCCGCTAGTACTAAAGCTATAGTAAAATGCAAGATTTGTTTGTGAAATGCAGCGACTCAGTTTTCAAGAGCATTATTGGGAAAATATTGCTTTTTTTGGGGGGGGGGGTGTGGTTTGCATTGGGAGGTGCAAGTATTCAATTCATCTGCCTGTAAAATCCAAAAATTGTAAATAGTTCAGGATAGCGGATCTGGGGGAGGCAGTGGCATAATGGTAATGTCAGTGGACTAGTAATCCATAGGCCCAGGGTAGTGCTCTGAGGACATGGGTTCGAATCCCACCAGGGCAGATGGTGAAATTTGAATTCAATTAATAAATGTGGAATTTAAAAAAAATTGCTAGTCTAATGATGGCCATGAAACAATTGTCGATTGTCATAAAAATGCATCTGGTTCATTAATGTCCTTTAAGGAAGGAAATCTGCTGTCCTTACCTGGTCTGGCCTACATGTGACTCCAGACTCACAGAATGTGGTTGACTCTTAAATGCCCTCTGAAATGGCCTAACAAGCCACTCAGTTCAAGTGCAATTAGGGATGAGCCCACATCCCGTGAATGAATAAAACAAAATCATAAAAGTAGAACTTGAGTGAGATGTTTTTATGTAAAGGTGGCACCAAGCAATACAGTTTTGAATTCATTCTGCTTTTATTGAATGTCTTTTTCCAATTACAAGACTTTTGATTTCTGTGTCACAGGGCAGCTCATCATTAAACGATTCCCCGGCTGACTTCCATTAGCAGAGATTCATGTCAAAGTATAACCGTTCCTGGTTCATATCACACTATTAGAAACACTCAGTCAGGAAAACAGTATCCCCTTACTATGTCTGGAAATATACTTTTAGTTCCTGTTTTTTGTTTTATAAGTTTTGGGGAGCAGAAAAATATGTAATGTTGCAGGTACAAATGCTTTCCATCTGTGTAGACAGTTATATCCAGCTCCATGATGAATCATAGCCACCTCTCCAGATGATGATCACAAATGGTCAAAAGAAAGATATGTTTTAACAGAGCATGTCAAATCTTAAGTGGGCCCAGATCCACAACATAAATCTGAAGTTGAAGGAGAAAGGCAAAATCTCTTGAAGCTATGGTTTAGGTTTAGTCTCGTTGGTTGATAGAGACTACCACATAATTTACGATGTTGATCTCATTATTTGCTTTTCTGCAATCAATAGATTAAAACCTAAGTGTCCATCTGCCAATTTTGCCCACTGGGCTGCATTTTATGCAGGCAGTGGGGGGTTCCGACATCGAATCAGGGTCGCCGGGCTAGAAAGGCGAGGGGAACCCCGCCTTGGCTGTTCTGAAGGACCCCCTGACTGCATTTAACGGCTCTAAGATTGTTAATTGCTCACACCGGGGTCCCCATCCGTTTAAGGACGGGGATCCCACCTCCAAGAGCTGCCGGCCAGAGGGTCAGCACTCAGCAGCGCCACCAGGAGCAGTGGCCACTTCTGGTACTGCAGTACACCCAGGATCAGGAGCAGCATTGGAGCTTCAGATTGCAGGTAAATCGGGGCGCGCTCACCAGGGTCAGTCAGGCAGACCTCAGCAAGGGGTGGGGGGAATTAGGTTGTTGAGGGCAGAGGAGTGGGTGTTGGCGCAGGGGCGACCTTTGCTGCCGAGAGCCCTCCGGGGGCCACAGATTGCCCAAGTAGGAGGGCCCACCACCAGCCAGCAGCTAGGCCTCCTGGTTTTACTGGGCAGCCTCCCCATGTGGCGGGGCTCCCACCACTGGTAAATACCAGTGGCAGTGGAAAGAGGCCTTTAAGTGGTCATTAAGTGGTTTCAAATTGGCCTCTGAGCGAGAAGGCCGTTCTTGGCCTTCCCCACCCGAGACAAAATTGAATGGCTTCGGGAGGGTGATGTGCACTCCACCCCCCTCCTTCCCTCGCAATTTTATGGACCCCACGCCACCCTGTCCTTCAGTAGACGGCTGATATAATTCAGCCCAGTAAATTATGGTCTCACATTTTAATCCTAGTGTGTAGTAGTGCAGGGGTTTAACACTGAGGGGGAAAACTAGTTTAATTCATAGGTCATTATATTCACTTAACTATCATTCACATTGAAATATTTATTGAATTGTTTCAGATATGCGTTTTTCTGTTTTTGGTTTTCCACCACTTGTATGCCCTCTATGTTCTTCTCTAACCAGAAGTTCAAACTATCAGATATGCAAACTTCTCAACAGCTGTTAGATGAGCTGGCAGGAGAAATTATTTTGACTGCTTCCATGTGGAAAGGAAATGTGGTCAGTGTATAAAGCAGTCATCTTCATATTAGGGGCAGCACTAAATATGACAAAGGTTGTCACGGCGATGTGGAACTGAACAGCTCTGTATGTGATTCCATTGTCTTTATCGTTCATGTTTGTTCATCAGTTTTTTGCATTATAAGTTGTTTTGGTGATAACATTGCAGAGTTTGTTTTTTTTTTAGAGATACAGCACTGAAACAGGCCCTTCGGCCCACCGAGTCTGTGCCGACCATTAACCACCCATTTTATACAAATCCTACACTAATCCCATATTCCTGTCACATCCCCAACTGTCCCTATATATTTCCCTACCATCTACCTATACTAGTGACAATTTATAATGGCCAATTAACCTATCAACCTGCAAGTCTTTTGGCATGTGGGAGGAAACCGGAGCACCCGGAGGAAACCCACGCAGACACAGGGAGAACTTGCAAACTCCGCACAGGAAGTACCCAGAATCGAACCCGGGTCCCTGGAGCTGTGAGGCTGCGGTGCTAACCACTGCGCCACTCGGAACGTGCCAGTTAATGAAGGAAATTGCTTTCCAGATGTCTTGGTGTCATATGTTTGGGATCTACAGTGAAGGAAATTTAGTTGTAAGTAACAAAAAAATTCATATTCTACGAATCTGGAGACTAAATTAAACAAGTATCTGGACGAAAGGGGAGTAGCTGCTGGTGTACCTTTGGGACTGACTTGCATACAGTCATTGGACATCAACCAGATGTCCCTTCCACCCCACCCAGAAATTAGCAGGAACTAAGATGTGGAAAGGAATCGTACATCTAACCTGGCCACACTAGAGGACCAGTAACTTAAGTAATAATTTGTGTTTTCCTCTCAGCTGTGGTTCAGTTAGTAGCACTCTTGCCTCTGAGTCAGAAAGTTGTGTGTTCGGGACTTCAGGACTTGAGCACAAAAATCAAGGCTGATGCTCCTGTGCAGTACTGCAGGAGTGCACTGTTGGAGGTGCCATCTTTTGAATGAGACATTAAACTGAGGCCTCATTTGCCCTCTCTGGTGGACGTAAAAGATCCCATGGCACTATTTCGAAGAAGAGCAAGGGCATTATCATCAGTGTCCTGGTCAATATTTATCTCTCAATCAACATCACAAATACAGGTTATCTGGTCATTATCACATTGCTGTTTGTGGGAGTTTGTTGTGTGCAAATTGACTGCTGTGTTTCCTATATTTCAATAGTGACTATATTTCAAAAGTACTTCATTGGCTGTAAAGTGCTTTAGCATGTCCTGTGGTCCTGAAAGGTTTATATAAGTGCAAGTCATTTTTCTGTGAAATAATTTTTCAGCGACTAGTATATGTGTGAATATATATTTTAGGACATAATAAGAAGTAGAAAAAGGAGTAGGCCATTCGGCCCCTCGAGCCTGCTCCCCTATTCAATAAGATCATGGCTGATCTGACTGTGGCCTCAACTCATCTTTCCTGCCTACTGCCCATAGCCCTTGACTCCATTGTAGATTAAAAATCTGTTCAACCCAGCCTTGAATTCAATGACCCAGACTCCACTGCTCTTTGAGACAAGAAACTCCTCCTCATCTCTGTCTTAAAATGAGACCCTTTGTTCTGAAACTGTGCCCCCTAGTTTTAGATTCCCCATAAGGGGAAACATCCTCTCAGCATCTACCCTATCAAGCCCCCTCAGACTCTTATATGTTTCAAAAAGATCACCTCTCATTCTTCGAAACTCCAATGAGTATAGGCCCAACCTGCTCAACCTTTTCTCACAAGACAACCACTTCATCGCAGGACTCAGCCTAATGAACCTCCTCTGAACTACTTCAAATGCAAGTATATCCCTCCCTAAGTAAGGAGACCAAAACTGTACACAGTACTCTAGGTATGATCTCACCATGTCCGTCCCCCTTGCAAAAAAGGCTTACATTCCAATGGCCTTTATTTATTTAGAGATACAGCACTGAAACAGGCCCTTCGGCCCACTGAGTCTGTGCTGACCATCAACCACCCATTTATACTAATCCTACATTAATCCCATATTCCTACCACATCCCCTCAATTCCCCTACCTACACTAGGGGCAATTTACAATGGCCAACTTACCGATCAACCTGCAAGTCTTTGGCTGTGGGAGGAAACCGGAGCACCCGGCAGAAACCCACGCGTTCACAGGGAGAACTTGCAAACTCCGCACAGGTAGTACCCAGAATCGAACCCGGCTCGCTGGAGCTGTGAGGCTGCGGTGCTAATCACTGCACCACTGTGCCATTCTAATTACTGGCATGCTAACTTTTTGTGATTTTGTGATTCATGTACCAGGTCACCCAGATCCCTCTGCACCGCAGCATTCCGCAGTCTCGCTCCATGTAAATAATAATCTGCTTTTCTATTCTTCCTGCCAAAGTGGACAACCTCACATTTTCCTACATTATACTCCATCTGTTGAGTTTTTGCCCACTCACTTAACCTATCTATATCTCTTTACAGACTCTTTGGGGGAATTTTATGCTCTCCCCCGTGGCGCATTTAGAGGTGGGGAGAGCATATAATCAGGTGGAGGGAGACTGGGGGACCCAGTCTCTGCTGAAATTAAGTCCGTGGTGGGTAGGCATGTGAATGGCCTTCCCACCCTGCCACCAGTTGAGACCCTCAAGTGGGCAATTAATGCCCACTTAAGGGCCTCATCCCGCCACCGCTGCAATTAGCCCAGTGGCAGGTGAGCCTGTTGCTGCACGGGGAGCACAGGTTGCTTGGCAGCTCCAGGGTAGTGGGGGACCCTTGTTGAAAGGCATTTAGTGTCTGATCGAGGGACCTGGCATCGGGAAGGGGGGGTGCCAGTAAGAGCCACTCCCCTGCCCTTGCTGCCGACCCCCTCTACCTCCCCTTCTCCTGCAACCCCCAACCTGTGAGACCCCTCCCGTCCTGACTTACTTGCGCCATTCCTAGGCCTCAGCTGTTTGCTGTACCAGCAGTAGTCACTGCCTCCGCAATGGCACTGATCATTTAAAGAGCTGCCGGCTTCTGATTGGCCGGCAGCTCTCAAAGGGCGGGATTTCTGTCGCCGGGGTCCTAGATCCTGTGGAAGGCCAGCCGCTGTCCACTTAAGTGCTTAATTGGCACTTGATTCGGCGGGCCTCCCACAGAAGGGGCGCATTGGCTTTGTGGGGTGGGGGGTGCGTTGAGACCCCCGTCACCCGGATAAATTCCCGGCTAACGTGTCCTCCTCACAACTTGCTTTCCTACCTATCTTTGCATCGTCCGCAAATTTGACTACAATATATTCGGTTTTACTGTGATTGTTTTAGTCCGATTTATTCTTGGGGATGCTGAAAGGTTCATTTTCAATGGGGCAATTAGGCATTTCCTTGGCCATGTAGATACTTAAACTCAACACCAGCTCCTGACAGTCAAACAAAAATTAATTTTGATGAAGTTAATGAATAAGGTTTTGAGGCAACAACTTGTAGGTTTCTGTGTATTGCTGACCTGCACTATTGACTGACAAGTGGCCATTTTAGGTCCAAGCAAATATACCCCTGAGATTGAAGTAATGAATTTGGTTTTCATTTCTAGAAGTGTAGAGGATTCTTTGAAAAATTCCAAGAAAGAGATCCCAGAATGTGGATAGGCTATGTCCCCTCCTCCAGACTTCCACTTGTTATACATGGAAGCTATGTTAAGGTTGTTATAGTTTACTTGGATTAGGATTAACATCCACTTTGGATACAGAACATCTTTTCAGTAGTCCATTAGAATGAAAGATTGTACCTTTGTACTGCCTTTATTTATAAGAGATTGGCTCGTTGGCTAACATTACATTACAAAATGCAGATTTTTTTCAGTCATTCAAATATGCAACAAAAACAAATTAAGCACATTTACACCTTCATTCACATAAAGTCTCAGCATCTTGGAATTCCTCTTCTATCCTGATATTAACATCAGAAGGACATCTTTTGCTAACCTCAGTGTAGCTGTGCTGCTCAAGTATTCGTAGGAAAGCTTTGCTGTATGTGAGGAATCAGCTGCATGAACAAGATATCAAGTATGTTTTTGCAAGTTATGAATGAGGCCTGCCTGGTCAAAGTCATAAATGACTTACTGTGAATTTGTGGTTGTAACTTGTTGTTCCTGTTAATCTTTCATGTCTCCCCTGTTGCCTTTGACACTGTTGACTGCTTCATTCTCTTCCACTATCTGTCCTCTTTCGTACATCTCCATAGCATCATTCTGTCAATTCTATCTCAATGTAGTCACTGTGCTTCCTCTGATGGTTTCATGTCCCGTGCTTACATGCTCATATCCATTGTACCCTTGGCCTTCGTCTGTACTGTCCTCTTTCTCATCATTTATATGCTACCTCTCAGTGATACTGTTAGCAAGTGTGAGTTTTTCCTTGAGTGTTTGATGACAGCCAGCTATACCTCCACCTCCATCATTGACTTTCATTACTTCAAGGATCAACTTCTCCAATGCTTTTTGCTTTAGTCTTCCACCTTCAGAAATCCGTGGCCCATATCCTTTTCCACACAATAACATACACACTCACCACCATTATCCTTGCTAGTCTCAACTGGTTCCCTGTGCGCCAGAGAATTAACTTCAAGATCCTCATCCTTGCTTTTGAATCCACAATCTTGCTGTACCCTGTTTGAACGATTGCCGCAATCTGTACGTCCCCGTAGGCACACTCTGCTCCTTCATCACTGAATTATTGCTCATTCCCCACATTCTCTACTATATTATCAGTGATTGCTCCTTTTGAAATTTTCTCCCAAACAAATGTTCTCTTTGATGTGTTCACCTTTCTGTGTACCTTCAAAGATCTCATAAACACGCTTCTCTTCAACTGTACATTCACCCTCCCCTAATAATTTTTTTCTAAATTTCCCAATGCTTCGTGTCCACCTTTTTCCAACTTATTGAAAGCTTTTGGCTGTTTTTTTAACCTGAGGAGTTCTATAGAACTGTTAGATATTGAGATCCTACATCCACATCCATTCACTTTGCTGTTTAAAGAGCATTAAATGCTGTTATTATTTTTGTATGTGAGTGTGGAATATTTCCAAAGGGCATGTCCCACTTGTGATTTGGTTTATCTTCATCGATGAGACAAAATACCCAGATGTGACTTTCTCCTGATTGCTTAATGCCCCAGTGTGCACTATAAACTCAATTATCTTGAGTTACTGCTATTGCTTCCATACCAAGTATTCATCACAGCAAGATTGTTAGCTGGATAATGAAACCAGGATAAGAGAATTTGCTTAGTGCCAAGGGCTGGTAGTAATAAGATTGCATATCAATATTTTTAGAGTTTTATATTACCATTAATAAGAAAAAAATGAATTTTATATGAAGATAACTTCCATGGGGTTTTCAAATTCATTTTATTTTCAGATTTGATTAAAAGCTTGACCCAAATAGGAAGTTCAGGACTAACAACAGTATTTCTGACCTGGTGTTGATGTCAGTAAAAGAGAGTTGCCCAGTGTTGCTGTTTCTGGCAGAGAAATAACTTGCCACTTTATTCAATAAGGAAATAAGACCTTTCCCAAGTGTATCATCTTTAGTTTTGGGAGAATGTTTACACATGTGATCGTTAGTTGATAAGTTTTAAACTCGGCAGAGTTGCTGTACAGAGAAAGATATTGTTCACATTTTTTTTGGTGAATACTGTGGTATGTTATGCTCATCACGGTAAGAGCAGATGTGCAAGTAACTGAATATTTCCCACTGTCTATGTTTGAATGATTGTACTTCCAATTCATGTGTTGCAGTAGTCAGACTTGGAATAACAATCCTCCTGCTCTATCCCAACAGTTTGCCATAACCCTTTCATCAGAAGAACCCCTCTATTGCACCACTCCCATAATTTCCACTTCTCATCGTGAGAATGAAATTAATAGTGCATAATGAACAAGTGAGTTTTGCAGTTGCATTACCACAGAGAACTTGTTTGTGAACATCTAAACTCATTTCACATAGAAGCCTCTGAGCCAACAGAGAGAAAGGCTTCATCGTTATCAGTTTGGGCCAACTTTAAACCTACGCCCAGATGTGTGAGCCCACTGTGCACAATCTCCAGACTTTCAGAAGCATCTTTGATGTGCTGATGCCTTGTGAAAGCAGCTTATTCAGGTGTACAGTTTTCTTAGAATCATTCAGCCCATATCCTTGGGGCTGTTCTCTGACCTTTCAGGAAAGCATTTAAGTATGAAGTTTAAGATCCCTTTGGACATTGAGTATAACTTTTGTGAGACACCAATGAATATTAACATTGTGCAGGTTTTGTCACAGAATTGTTGAGATCATAGGCTGTAAAGGAATGAGATTTAATGTTCGAATTAAATCATTCCATTAGTGTAGCAATTAGTAAAGGATGGCACTCTAATCAGCTTTATCCATCCCATTTAAAGGAGACCAATCTAACATTATTATTTCACATCGCATTTGTTCCAGTTTCAAAGGCAGGAATATTTTCTAAACTTCCTATTCAGATATATTACTTGCAGCTACATGTTCGTGCATAAATGGCCTGAGTTACAGGTTAAAAGATGAGTGAAAGTTTTCTTTGCGATTAATTTTCTTTTTAATCGCAGTCAACTCGCAAGCCCCGTGGTTACTGCTGCTTTGAATCCCAGAGGCACTTGTCACTCAAACCAGAAACACAGTCATTCCATTCTCACTGGGGCAGAAAGCAGATCCCGACATTGTGCAGCAGGCAGGACAAGCCGCGATTTAAAAAAAGACGGAAAAAAATTTCCGTCGAAAAGTTACTCCCACAACCTGGAAGTGAATGTAATTTGAAACAGGGAGCAAAACACCAAATGGTATAATTAAAAACGCAGTTAAACAGTTCTGGAATGCTGAGTTGGGTACTACCTTTGTCAGCTGCAGTAATCAACCTTGTGCTGTGCTGGGAACTGACAGCAGCTCGACAGGGATTTGTGCAGATTAACCTATCAGTGGCCTTTACTGAGAGGATCAGGCAGGTCAGGAAGGGCAGAATTAGGCAGAAAAAAGGAGCATCTGTTTCAAAGTTTTATCCGATTACGATCTTCTATCCTGTAACCTGAAACCACTGTCTGTGGTCTTGTACTTGGTGATGGGCAAGGAGGGGGAGGGGGGGACAAAATCCTGAACATTTGACCAATAACAGATAACATGGTGTGTCATTGTATAAGAACAGGTAGTGTCTTGAGACAGCGAGAGCACCAATTCAGCTCATTGTAGATTTCTGTATTTCTCTTACACTTTGGGTGGCTGGGAAGCAGAAAAGGCCGGCATAGGAGGGGGAAGGGGAAAGGTTAGAGAAGCAGTCTGTTTGGAAAATATCACAGCCCATTACTTAGGAGCATGAAATGGAGACAACTTCAGGGACTCTATTAAGCACACTGTGTTTAGGCAGGCAGCCGTCCCTAGGCATTATGTGCTATTCTGGAGACTTCGTGCAAAGAGAAATAATTGGGCATGGGAAATCAACTGAGCTTCAGTGACACTAATGGATTGAGGCCAAGAAAATGATCAGTTTCCTTCTTTGAACATAACGTTTGAGACAATTTTGTGGTTCTATTGAAATCTTTTTTTTAAAGAAAATGAGGGGTGCGAGTAAAAAGGAGTGTATACTAAATTAATTTATAAAGGTCCATTAATGGTATGCGGAATAAGCATTATGTTAAACTAAGGTAACATTAAATCACACAGCTAAATGTGTTGCAGAGTGATAGCCCAATCTACTGCATAGAACATGCAATAAAATATTCAAAATCTTTTGGATGCTCCTTTGTTTATCTGCCAGAAAGTCCCATAAAGAGAGACCACTCCATCATAAAAATCCTTCAAAATCAAATGCAAAGAACAAAGAAAATTACAGCACAGGAACAGGCCCTTCGGCCCTCCAAGCCTGCGCTGATCCAGATCCTCTATCTTAACATGTCGCCTATTTTCTAAGGGTCTGTATCTCTTTGCTTCCTGCCCATTCATGTATCTGTCCAGATACATCTTAAAAGACGCTATCGTGCCCGCGTCTACCACCTCCGCTGGCAACGCGTTCCAGGCACCCACCACCCTCTGCGTAAAGAACTTTCCACGCATATCCCCCCTAAACTTTTCCCCTCTCACTTTGAACTCGTGACCCCTAGTAATTGAATCCCCCACTCTGGGAAAAAGCTTCTTGCTATCCACCCTGTCTATACCTCTCATGATTTTGTACACCTCAATCAAGTCCCCCCTCAACCTCCGTCTTTCTAATGAAAATAATCCTAATCTGCTCAACCTCTCTTCATAGCTAGCGCCCTCCATGCCAGGCAACATCCTGGTGAACCTCCTCTGCACCCTCTCCAAAGCATCTACATCCTTTTGGTAATGTGGCGACCAGAACTGCACGCAGTATTCCAAATGTGGCCGAACCAAAGTCTTATACAACTGTAACATGACCTGCCAACCCTTGTACTCAATACCCCGTCCGATGAAGGAAAGCATGCCGTATGCCTTCTTGACCACTCTATTGACCTGCGTTGCCACCTTCAGGGAACAATGGACCTGAACACCCAAATCTCTCTGTACATCAATTTTCCCCAGGACTTTTCCATTTACTGTATAATTCACTCTTGAATTGGATCTTCCAAAATGCATCACCTCGCATTTGCCCTGATTGAACTCCATCTGCCATTTCTCTGCCCAACTCTCCAATCTATTTAAATTCTGCTGTATTCTCTGACAGTCCCCTTCACTATCTGCTACTCCACCAATCTTAGTGTCGTCTGCAAACTTGCTGATCAGACCACCTATACTTTCCTCCAAATCATTTATGTATATCACAAACAACAGTGGTCGCAGCACGGATCCCTGTGGAACACCACTGGTCACACGTCTCCATTTTGAGAAACTACCTTCCACTGCTACTCTCTGTCTCCTGTTGCCCAGCCAGTTCTTTATCCATCTAGCTAGTACACCGTGGACCCCATGCGACTTCACTTTCTCCATCAGCCTACCATGGGGAACCTTATCAAACGCCTTACTGAAGTCCATGTATATGACATCTACAGCCCTTCCCTCATCAATCAACTTTGTCACTTCCACAAAGAATTCTATTAAGTTGGTAAGACATGACCTTCCCTGCACAAAACCATGTTGCCTATCACTGATAAGCCCATTTTCTTCCAAATGGGAATAGATCCTATCCCTCAGTATCTTCTCCAGCAGCTTCCCTACCACTAACGTCAGGCTCACCGGTCTATAATTACCTGGATTATCCCTGCTACCCTTCTTAAACAAGGGGACAACATTAGCAATTCTCCAGTCCTCCGGGACCTCACCCGTGTTTAAGGATGCTGCAAAGATATCTGTTAAGGCCCCAGCTATTTCCTCTCTCGCTTCCCTCAGGAACCTGGGATAGATCCCATCCGGACCTGGGGACTTGTCCACCTTAATGCCTTTTAGAATACCCAACACTTCCTCCCTCCTTATGCCGACTTGACCTAGAGTAATCAAACATCTGTCCCTAACCTCAACATCCGTCATGTCTCTCTCCTCGGCGAATACCGATGAAATGTACTCGTTTAGAATCTCACCCATTTTCTCTGACTCCACGCATAACTTTCCTCCTTTGTCCTTGAGTGGGCCAATCCTTTCTCTAGTTACCCTCTTGCTCCTTATATATGAATAAAAGGCTTTGGGATTTTCCTTAACCCTGTTTGCTAAAGATATTTTATGACCCCTATAGCCCTCTTAATTCCTCGTTTCAGATTGGTCCTACATTCCCGATATTCTTTCAAAGCTTCGTCTTTCTTCAGCCTCCTAGACCTTATGTATGCTTCCTTTTTCCTCTTAGCTAGTCTCACAATTTCACCTGTCATCCATGGTTCCCTAATCTTGCCATTTCTATCCCTCAATTTCTATCTTAACATTTTTTTGCTAATCTATTTCTCCTGATCTTTTAAAGTTACATTTTATTAAAGCCAAGGATATGGGTGGGGGTAAACATGGATTTAGAGCAATTAATGTAAGGTGGTGGGATTAACATAGTCCCTTGAAATGTAATCACTGAAAAACTGACAAGTTTGTGACCATTTCTGCAGGTTTTAGTTCAGCTTCTTCAGACTGTCACAGATCCAAAGCATACCCTCTCCTATAAATTATCATGATGAAATTAAATGTGCCCCAAATATTTAAAAACAGAAATTTGGCGATAAAATGAAGAGCTAGTTTCTCGCAGATAAAATCAAGAAATTCTCAACTGTATAGAATAAATGTTTAGATGGATTGATTTTTTGTTTCTCACACAAAGCTGTGCTATTGGCATGGCATGTGCGATGAGAATTATGGTGAGGCTATCAGCGCTCACTGTTATAATGGAGGAAATCTGATGGAAATTTCTGGAGTACGCACATGCACAGTTAAACATGGAAATCTGGAAGTTGCTGTCAGAGATACCCTGCTGCTCCACAGAGTGTGCTGTTGCAGTACCTTGCCCATAGACTCAGCATTAAATTGACTTCAATGGCATGAATTTGTGGCACTTGCCCTTCGGTTCCACACTCAAAACGGTTGAAAAAGTTAGAGCTGGTGCATTCAGGAGTTTTTAAAGGCATGGTAAGTGCTGAACAGCCTCTCTGGCCCTAAAAAAATAATTTTACAAGTGTGGCATCTCATTCCCTCAGAAGAAAATTAGCGAGGGAATTTTTTTAAATTTAATAAAATGCATTTATTTTTACTTTTTAGATATGTCTCTCTTTCATTTCTCTCCCTTAATCCAGTCTGTCTTTCTCAATCTTTATTTTGTTGTCTGTATATCGTTTGAACCTAATTTGTGATTCCTGGTTTATGCTTCCACCTTGGGACTACTTCGAGGTCTTGCAACACTACTCTTCCCTCGTTCCATTCTCTTAATATTGTCAATGCTACATCACCTCAAGTGGATTCTCTTCCCATTCCCACATGGGTTACATGTGCCTTGGCTCCCCTTTAAGTTATTTACATGCTGCCCTCAGTGACATCATTGGGAAGCATGGGGCGAGCTTCTACATGTAAACAAACTACCCTCTTTTGTGACAGCTCCATCAACTCCAAGGATGTTGCCATTCTTTCCTATCTGATAAGATCTGGATGAACCATTGGGCTAGATTTTACCAGCCCTCCCTCTCGGAAAGGGCTGGGAGGTGGGGGGCGAGGAGGAGTGGCGTGCCCATTGTCTTACCGTCGCCATGACATTTTACCAGCGGCGGGGTAGGTGGAGGATGGCCTTCCTGCCCAGAGGCCAATCGTGCCACTGAAGAGGCCAATTAAGGGCCTCTTCCCACCGCTGCTGGCATTTTACCAGTGGCAGGTGGGTCCTCCACTGTGTGAGAGACTGCTTGGTGAACCCTGGTAGTCTCCCTGTTGGTTTGGGGGAGGAGGTCCCTCTGTGCCCTCTTAATTGGGCACTCTGTGGCTCATGGAGGGGACGTCCAGCAGCAATGGCTACTCCTGCAGCCACACCTCCCCCTGCCCTCATCAACCTCTCACCCTCTACCCCCTGCCCTCGCCGGGGCCAGTCAGGCAGGCCCTGGCAACCCATGACCCTACTCACCTTGTTGCGAGGGCAGCGTTCATTGCTGCATCCTCTCAGCTGGCTGCAGTCCCATCAGTGGTCACTGCTCCCAGTAGTCTGCTGAGAGTGAAGAGCTGCTGGCCCTCCGATTGGCCAGCAGTTCTTGGAGGTGGGCTCTCGTCCCTTAAAGGGACTGAAGCCCTGCTGGAAACTAATTAGTTTT
Source organism: Heterodontus francisci (assembly GCF_036365525.1). Lineage (NCBI taxonomy): Eukaryota > Metazoa > Chordata > Chondrichthyes > Heterodontiformes > Heterodontidae > Heterodontus > Heterodontus francisci. The sequence continues at coordinate 30,151,901 of NC_090400.1, read as the reverse complement.
TGGATTGGTCCAAAATGTGGCTTGGAGTCCTGGAAACGGCCGAGGCAGAGTTTCCCCCAGCTTTCAGGACCGTCATTGGGGCTCCCGCCGTCCTGACAAAATTCAGCCCATAATTTCCTTCACCTAGTGTCAGCAAAACCAAAGCCCCTCAAATACTCTGTTCTTCTGGTCTTGAATTAATCAACCACTTCTGCTCCCACCTCAGGCTGAATCCAGAGAAAAATGAACTTTGACATACAGCTCTGGCCTATCCAGAATTCTGTGGTTCATATCCTCACACACCTCAATGCACGTGTACCTCAAACTTGACTACAACTCACTGGCTTGCTATAAACTAGAAAAGCAGCCTTCAAATTCCCCATGGCAATGCTGTGCCACTTCCTATCTTGTGAATCTCCTCCAACTGTATGTCCCTCCACATGTGACTCCTCTGAAACTAACTTGCTTCTCGTTCCCCACTCTCTCCCTTCCACCATCAGTAGTCTGTCGTTCACCCTTTCCATCTGGAATTCCCTCATTTCCCTTTTCGCTCACCATCCACATCTCCTTGTCCATCTCCCACACTACCCTCACTTTTTATCCCTGGAAAAAACTTTCCTCAGCTCTCTCACCAACATACTTTAACTTCCAACTCCCTTTCCTGTGGCACCCATCCTCGATGATACCACTACTTTTGTTGGCTTACCTCCTCACTGAAACATTGCTGTTACCTCCAACCTGACTGTCTCCCTGATATAGGTTCCCCCCGCATTCCCTAAAGTCAGAGCATTGCAGACTTGAGTGCACCTGGTTGTTCACATCCCATATCTGACTTGGCAATCTTACAAGGGGAGGAGGAAGTGGCTGAGGCTGCTATGCATATAGTCAGAATCCGAGGAGATAACATGGCCCATAAATTACTTGTACTTAACATTAAAGGCAGCTCTAATGATCCATGGCACCAATACCACCACCCTTGACTCCACAGCCATCTTTCAAATGATGTCAAACTGTTGGTCTGACATTGTCATAGATGATCCAGAATTTGATCGAGTTGAGCATTGGACAGATCAAAGCAGTCTTATTCGGCTGCTGCTGTAATCTCCATACTCTTACCTTTGATTTCATCCTCCACCCCGATGCTTTTTTTGAGGCTGTACCAGTTGGTGCAAATACCAAAAACCCCATATTCTGTCCATGATCAAGATGACCTATTTTTGCCTCTGTAATATTATCCAGCTCCACTCTGACGTGCTCTCCAGTGCTGCTGACGCATTTAATATCCCTTTACTTGAAAAAAAATGTTTCAAACCTCATTGTGAATTCATGCGCCACTGAAAATTACCTTTTTCCTTTATTTGCTGTCTCAACTTCTTGAAAACTTTGACAGGCGACTGTTGGAGACTAGTCAATCATGACATTTAATTAGGAATGAGAGAAGATTTGTAGACTAAAAATATTAAAAGGTGTCGGGAAATGGGATTAGAGTAGGTGGCTTTGATGTGGAGTTGGCACTCATGCCAGCATAATGGACCAAATGGTTTCCCTCAGTGAGGAAATTCTTTGATTATTCCATATTATTTCCATTCTGCATGACTTCGAAACTACTTCTGCTCAAATGGACACACAGTTTGAAAGTTCTAAAAATTAGGAACGTGGCCACTGAAGCAACAAACAGCAGCTTAAGGATTTGTATCTTTTTCCCAAAAAATACATTAAAATTAGGCAATAAAGAAAAACAGGTCATTCATTTCACGCCTGCCTGTTTTAGATTTTGCCTACCTATTCCTTCATAGTTTAACATTTTTGAATGCCCTTATTCCATTCAACTTTCCTTTTCCAGGTCAGATTTAGGACTTGCAACCCTTCCCTATCAAAGTCTTAAAAGTTATTTCATTCTGAATACATTCAGCACGCAGGGTTTAGTTTCCTCCAGTTTCCTGCAATGCTGTACATCTAAGTTCTTTGTCAGATCTTCTAACTCCTTCATTTGTGAAGAGTTTGCTAACATTTGCATCAGTACCTGTAATTATATTGAACAGTTGCAACATATGTCCTCTCAAACTAATGCACTTTTAAAAGCAGAGCAGTTGCTGTTGTAACCTTGCTTCATAATTCTTTGAACTTTGTGCGAACATCATCCTTGGTATATCTTTCCACACAGTTCAACATCCTTTTGCCTTCTCTTCTGTCCCACAATCATTGCTTTTCTGGCCCTAAACAACACAGAAAATACTTGGACGCAGCATTGCAGTACCATTTACATGAGATTGATTATTCCCTAGTATATTCCATTACTTTTGTTGAACTTGGACAAAAGGTAATCTTTTCTATCTTGATATTCTGTTCCAATGACTTCGAACTGATAAAAATTCAAATCACTTCCATTATTGGACCCGGTCCTCTGGACATTCTCCAGGATCAGTGATTACAGAATTGTCCCAACACTTTCATTCAACCAAGACAAATAGACCATATTTTTCCAGCAAATGTTCAGATATCTCTGCAGCCAAATTGAAGTGTGCGGGAATCGAGATGAAAGTAAATTGTAAGATAAGAAAAAAAATTCATTTAAAATGATTATTTTAGAGAAATGAGTGGTTTTAATGCTTGTCAATATTTTGAGCCATGACTTTTTTCAAAGGGAACAGTTATTATGAAATGTAAAGGGACAAAAATCCAAATTAGGCCCAAAACCAGGCACGGGAATTGTGAAATGCGATTACCCCATTCGCAGTTTCGTTGAGGCAGGCAGCATACAAACAAATGTTGTGCTGTCTGCTCATCAACATGTTTGTAGTGTGCAACCCAGTATGAAGCAGGCTGCACACTCAACGCAGAGCCCAGCAGCGTGCATGGTTAGCACAATGCACAGCTAGCCTGGACCTCTTAATGATAGTCCGCTCTTCTTAAAGGGAAGGTGCATAAAGGCTACAGCAGCTGCTGGAACAGTGTCATGAAGGCTTTGGTGGAAGGAAGAGGACTGGTAATTTATTATTTATTTAGAGATACAGCACTGAAACAGACCCTTCGGCCCACCGAGTCTGTGCCGACCATCAATCACCCATTTATACTAATCCTACATTAATCCCATATTCCTACCACATCCCCACAATTCCCCTACCTATACTAGGGGCAATTTATAATGGCCAATTTACCTATCAACCTGCAAGTCTTTGGCTGTGGGAGGAAACCGGAGCACCCGGCGAAAACCCACGAGAACTTGCAAACTCCACACAGGCAGTACCCAGAATTAAACCAGGGTCGCTGGAGCTGTGAGGCTGCGGTTTTAACCACTGAGCCACTGTGCCGACCAATGGAGAAGCAGAGCAGAGATAGGGCTCCCAGGTTCTCAGATGTGGCGCAGGCAGCCTTACTGATGGAGGTCAAAAGGAGGAGAGAGGCCGTGTTGCCACGGGGATCAAGAGGCACTCAAGTCATACACTGTGAATGGATTGGAAGCAGGTGGCCAGGGAGGTCAATTCGCAGAGTCTGGTCTCTACGACCAAGGTTAGTGAATGCATCTTCAAATGACATTTCCTACCCACCACACCACCAACCTCTCACACTGTTCCATGCGCCACAGCCCCAGCACTCACCCATCAACAATCAGAACTCATGCCGAACATTCAGATGCTTTACCTCACCCCCATACACTTACCAATGCTGCCAGCCTTACAACCACCTCTTGCAGCTTCCACATACCTCCAGCTATTCAGTTATGATTTGAATACATTGTAACGCACTGCATTCTTCACTCTCTCTTTCAAGTTGCACATAACTGCAGGGAACAGCAGAGAACCAATGGGATACAGGCATACCTGCCTGTCCTGAACCCTTTGAAGGAGACAGTGCTCCACATCATGGACCGGCTCTGACTGAGGCATCCCGTGTCACCACGAACATTCAGGATGGCAGTTTGTTCCTGTCTTTTGCCCCTTCTGAAATTCCACTTGCCCTCATCCTGCTATCTGACATGAATTTCAAGCTGCAGATAGTGTGACAATGGACCTCTTGCTTTTTACCTGCCCCCACCCCACCCCTTCCCTCACCCTGACCCTCCCCTTCTGCAGTTTTGCGTTCAAATACCCAAGATTTTCCAGCTGGTCGGTTTGTGCAGCCTCACCATGAAGGGCGAGAGCAACACCAGATCTCTGATGAAGAAGCTCAGTCATTTGATCCAACACTCACAGCCAACGGCTCACATACTGGCACTGCGCATATGTTAGAGGGTAGTATGGATTCGGGATCAGCATGTTGTGAGTCACTGCGCTGGAGTGATCTGCAGCCGGGGGGTGGGAGCGGGGAATGGTAGCCCGCCTGCCAGCTTGGTCACGATGAGTTTTGCTCCAAAGGATTCAGATGAGGACTGCGATCCAGTAGTGTACAGCAGAATGCTGATGGACATGCTTGGTGCATTGACAGGCCTGACACAGAGCTTCATGTCATTTTTCAGGAACATTTTTCAGCCCTGGGGGATTGGCAGTGATTTTGTGGTGCATGAACCTGCTGACCCCTCTCAGAATTGCAACATTCATGTTCCCACCACCTCCCCTCTGCCAGTGCTTTTGCTGGTGCTCGCCCAGACTGCTGCTGCCCATGTTGAGGTGGTGCAGTCCGAAGTCAAGCCCTCAAGGCCCAGAGCGGTTCGAAGTCTCCCCCAGTTAAGGTCAGCAGCCTTCCACCAGCCACTGGGGTAACACTGTGGAGGAGCCCTAGGCCAGGCACCTGCAAGACACGAAGTAAGGGAATACACAAGGGTGAACAGTTCATTTTTATATGTATTATTAGAAGTGCTGTTGGATAAAATTGTTATAGACGGTTTATTTAGTAGTGGCTTTTATTTGAGGATTTTCGCCAAGAGGACGCTGTGTTGGGATATAGCAGAGGGATTGAATGGCAGGGAAATATGGAGCAACTGTGATGTGGGGATGAGATCTCTGGAACTGGAGTCTGAGTATCTGTTCAAGGACAGCCTGTCTGGACTGCAGGGGTCCCAGATGCCTCCTCTTCCTTCTTCCTGAGGTGCCCTCCAAAGGCCTGGTGGCAAGGGCTGTGCCCTCATGAGAGTGAGGCTGTGGAGGACACAGCAAGCCACCACAAACTTGGAGATGCCCCATTGAGCAGTCCAGGCATTGGAAACGTTGGTTCAGGATGCCAATGGTTTGCTTCATGCCATTGCTGGTGGGTGAATGGCTCTCATAGGAGCGCAGTCCACACAATGTTGGGTGGCGGAGGGGAGTCATGAGCCAGGTGGAGAGTGGGTATGACTTGTCACCCAGCAGCCAGCCTCTGGTTGTTCTTGGTGGCTGAAAGATGGCATGAATGGCTGAGCCATGTGGTCGCTCCTCCTGCTTCTGTCTAGTAGGAGGGAAAATGATTAAGTCTCCTGTCCTGTACAGGGCTTCAGTTACTTGGTTGATGCAGCAATGCATGGTAAACTATGAAATATTTGAAATGTCACCTGCTCCCATGTGAAATGATCCACTGGTGTAAACATTGAGGGTTACAGTGCAATTCTTGGCCACTGGCAGTGCCATCCTCTCCCTGCTATGTGGCTATAGGTCCAGTTGTAGGATGTGGCACAGTTTAGTGATCACCTCCTTTGTGAAACAAAGCCACTGCTATGGCTGAGGTGGAGATAGGAGAAGTGATCTCTGATGACCCTTGTTGGGTACGGCTGCCTTTTCAGAGCCCTCCCTCTCCACACAGTTTCCCCTCTTTGCTGCCTGTGCTCCAACTCCAAGTTGTGCTGCAGTCTGAGAGGGACTGCAACGATAGCCCCCATTACTGAAACCAGGCTTTCTCCTAACAGGTCTTCTAACTCCTCAGATCTCCTTGTCAGAGCCCAGCACCACTCCCTTGTGAATCCAAAACCTTCTCTCAACTCCTCCAGTAACAACACACTACTTCCACTCACTTTGCGTCAGCAAAAGAAAGTCAAAAGCACCTCACATGAAAGTTGAATGGTGATCCTTTTAAATAGCACTAGTGGAGGGTTCCTAATGCAGTTAAACACATGCTAAACTGGGAGCGATTAAGAGAGGGCAAGGTCCAAAATAACATTAGGCGGCAAATCCGTATTGACGCTGTTTGACATCACGAGCCACTCACTCTGCATGGTTCTGGTGAATGCACGGCAACACCCGCCAGCGCCCTTACAGTCAGGACACACTGTGCGGGCCATGGCGGAAGTTGCTGGTAGCCTTCCAGACGACATTTTTAGAGTTTGAACTTCCATAGCGCTGGCAGCAGCGTTGCTACAGAGCCAAATATTGTGGTTACAGTCTTGCAGATTGAAATAGAAAAGACTGCTCATTGTACACTCTGAAAGAACCGTTGACCAGATTTTAACAGTTCCATCACTAGCTGACTGCCGTCTTTCACTTCCAAAAGCCCTTTCCATCTCTTCTGTACAACTGTCATTGTTTTTTATATTTCCTCTGATCATTCCAGTACCTCAAAACCTTGTCATCTGTTATTTTCAGTCTCTGTTTCTCATATATACTGTTACGACCAGGTGAGAAAGAGGTCTAGGGTTCCCTTTCAGCCTTCACCTGGTCTTACTGTAACAGGGTTTAATTTTAAACACATCGTGTTTTTATCTCCCCCTTGGTGAATCCTTGTTCACCACTTTCCAATTATAAGGCAAAAAGAACAGCACAAACAGGCTTTCTCAGGTTTAAAGAAGAAAAGTTGAAATTTATTAAACTTAAACTCTAAATTGGTTAATGCTTACAGATACATGCCGCGCCCCACGCTAGTATGCATACACGATACACGCATGCAAATAGAGACAGAAAAGTGCAAAAGAAAAATAAAGTGGAAAGGTTTGAGGCAATATCTGAAGAGTTTTTGTTGTGGTTCTTCAAACTCACTGTAGAGTCCTTGATTGTAGGTAGATCTTGCTTTTCATTGGCACCCAGTATTCTTCTTAAACCTTGTTTGCTGTAGGAGACTTTTCTCCCTTGGGGTTCATGTGTCTTCAGTGGATTCAGAGGCTTGTGAAAAAGAGACGGGAATAGACAGGAGAGCGATCTTCTCAGTCCAAGAGCAAACAGACTTTCTGCCCCAACTTTTTGTACAAATTCAAAAAACTCGGATTGCCCAGCATGTTAGTCATGTGACTAGCTGGTTTGACCATGTCTGTTTGTGTATTGGGCCATCTTAGTAGTCAACCTGGAATGCGAGCTCCCCCACCTTCAAAGTCTGGTGATCAAAAGTCCATTGTGGGTTGAATATCAGGGAATGGTTGCTTTGTCCTTCCAAACACTGTCTGTTAATATGCAAATGTCTTTTCCACTCACAGCTGATCTGTATAACACATCTTCTTCACTCCAGTAACAGTTTAAAATCAATGTTCATGACAAAATTAATGTGCCTCATTCTCAGCTGGTGGGGGCCTAGCATGAAAATGCCCTCTTGATTTCTAAAATTCTATTTGTATCACATTTTACGATAGCTCTTTCCTTGTCTTTGTCTCAGGTTGACCTATCAAGACTGCTGCCACATGCTGCACTGTTAGAAATGGGATATGATGAACAAAAGTATGGCTCACAATGGAACCACAGACAGCAATTGTAGAGTGGTTTCAACCATGCTAAGTAGCTTGGTGGGGAGTAAGCCCTGTGCAGTCAGGTCTGTGGAGGGAAACGTTTTTTATTGGTGGTGCAACTGCATCCAGTAATGGAGACTAAGGAAAAACCTGTGGTGGGGGAGGATGAGACCTAGTTGTACCTCAGATATTTGTCTCCAGTTTTGAAGAAAAAAGGTTCTGGTCATCATATTAACATTTTACATTCTTTTACAGGTTGTGGTATTCCAGCTGTTCTGCTGGTTTAGAGCGGCTTACATTGCATGCTATAAAAAAATGGCCCGAGTTCCAATTGAAATTGCTTTGAATCTTACGTGCATAATTGATTTAATGGGGAAGTCTCAGTGCAAGTATATTTTTATCTATTGTTCTTATAACTTGTTGAAATTCCACTTCCACTGTGGTGTTTACTTTCATAGTACTTATTTGAACATCACAATATGTCATCTACAGTGTTTCAGAGTACAAATCAATGGCATTCAGATGGTATGCTGCAGAATTTCCTGATGCAGACCAATATTCATAACAATGGCTTTTGCAGGAACAAATGGTTTCTTAAGTCAATTTTACTTGATAATATCTAGTACCTAAAGAATAATAAATAAAGAAAGCTCCCATGTGACTATAACCCAGAGTCAAAGATGTGAGTTGTTTTGCAGTCTGGTGCCAACATAGACGTTTTGTGAAAAAAAAGTCTTTTTGTCAGCTCTCCTTGTCTTGGTACCTGCATATACAGAAATAAAAAGCAGTCACTTGAAACAGCAGAGATAGGATCTAATCAGCCATCGCAATGTCCATTTACCACACATTGTAACATTTCAGGCGTCTCTCAGCCTGGGTCTCGGAGGTAAAGCTCATGTCATCCCTTGCATTTTCCCTTTGTACACATCATTTCCCGGTGAATGCAGGATTTATTCCCGAACTAAACCCTTCTTGACAGGTTTGTTATCTGCTCACTCGGTCGGCAAGCCCCAGAGAGTATAGTATAGCTGTTAGAAGATGACTAGAAAGCAGGGCAAGTAAATGCCAACAGAGCTGTGAAGGGAGGATATTATAGCTGCAAGGGACCTCAGAGAGTATCGTCTGTCTTTTATGTCTGCTTTACAGTCAAGGCACCATGTAAAGCAACAGTCCTTTCTGGTCTAAATATGATATTGATTGGAAAGTATTTGGAAACTGTTTTTATTGAAGGCGACTGACAAGGATTCAAACTTTGTTTACACATCCTAGCAGATCCCTTTGTATTTGCGCTCTCAGGCTTCTCGTATTTAACCACTTGCGGTGTGATTGTTGTAATACGGGGCAAGTTAGTCTTACTTACCAGATCCTCTTCTGGCCTTTGGTCCTGAAAGTCCATTAGTGTTTGTATTGTGTTACTATACAGAATCTAACACATGTCTCCATTTACTCCTTTCATCTAACTCCAGGTTTTCAGCAGATGCAAAGTCTTTGTTTGAATAAGGTCCATAGGGTCTTGGTCGATCTGTAGAAGTAATCATATAATTTCCTTTTTCCTGGAAAATGTGGACTCCAGTGTTTTGCTTGCAATGGAACACTACATCAAAATTATTTTAATACATTTTTGCTATTAAAGCATTAGTCATTGATCTGCCACATCTCCGGTTCAAAATCTAGCCCTCATATTGAATACATTAATATTAAGGCAGTGCAAAGGGTCTTAATTTTCCACCCCTGTCGCCTAAATGAAACATGCCTTTGTGCTATTATTATTTTTGCCATAACCTGAAGCAGGGTTACAATTTTTTTAAATGTTGGAGTATTTTGAAGAATTATATATGGAATTAATTTACAGAATTAAATTCCATGGTAACAAGCTGGTATCTGAGGAAAATAGTGCAGCACTGTGTCTGTTTTATTAGTCATCATTTTAAAAAGTTCCTTTTGATTAGATTTAATGAAGAACAGGAAGCAACAAAGGAAACAGAAACTGACCTTTAAAAATATTATCGCAATTTGCAAGAGAGTCATACAGTAAAAGAATGCTTTTTTATGACTTGGATCTATCAGCAATTATTGCAGTTATACTCTATCTGGTAACAGTGCAGATATTAAATTGAAAACTTACTGTAAAGAGATGCGTCTGAAATGGCTGTATCTGGAAGTCATGTTGATTATTTGGTGAAGATTTTAAGTGATGTTGTGGAACTTTTGAACCTTTTGGGTTACCCTAAGCCATTTAGTATTAAAAATAGCATTGGTTAGAAGACTGAGTAATGCAGTATTTGTTCTTTCATTTTTGTTTGCTGTTGGCTGTAAAGATTCTATATGAAGTGAGTTTGGGTTCTGAATGCAATTTGGCATTTAGTTGTCCTCTTGCTGGTAAGTATGCCTGGTGTGAAAATGAAAAAATGCACTTTAGTGTAGTGTACTTCTAAGGTAAGGTACATTGTTGAGTCTATAAAGGGAGTTTTGATCTGCATATAACTATAAAAGTAAAATTGTGATGAGCTCTGATGATGTGGTGCATTAATATGCTTGTGAGAAATAAAATATGAATGAAAGCCTCAGCTAGTGTTCGTACTTGGGCCTCTCCCATGTGGTGAATGGCTAAATTTATCTAAGTTTTCCACTTCAGCGCTAAATGGAAGAAAGATTAACTGGAGTTTATGTCAGCTCTTACTTCAGATCCCTAGCTCCTGGGCAGGCGGATCTTTTCTTCAGTAGGGAATGCTGGGAATAAAAATCAACACATGTACAGATGCAAAATTTTGATCAAAATGTCAAACCAAGACTCTGCCCTCTCAGATAGGTGTAAAAGATCCTATTCCACTATTTGAAACAGAACATAGGAATTTGCCTGTGTCTTGGCCAACATTTATCCCTCAATGAACATCACTTAAAAGAAACAGATTATCTGGTCATTTATCTCATTTGTGGAACCTTACTGTGCTCAAATTGGCTGCAGTAATTTCCTTTATTAGAACAGCGGCACATAATTTGGTAGCATTTTATTGGTTGTTCATGTTAAGGCCTTTTAATCTGATGTATTTTTATGATATTTAATTTACAGAATTTTCTTTGGTCTTTATTTGCTGTCCAAATCTTCTAAAATATTTTTGACATTGTTGACAATTGACTTTCAAAATGCCAGTTGGACTGGTGGTGCAGAAGTTACTCCATAGTATGTTGCTGTGGTGGATTTAAAACTGAAAGTGAGTGGGCTGATTGGTGTTGTCTGGTGAGCAGATGGTTTGCTGCAGTGTTTGTGAGTTTAGCCTTTGCTATGGGGAGTGGCCGGCTTGACACATTTTTGCTTTGTCTGGGTTGAGGTTTGCTGCTCAGCCATTATGTAGTGTAAAACAGAAAAAGAGATGCATTTCACAGTATTCAGACTTCTCTTGTTTATTCGGTTCCTTTCATTTGCATTGCACATTAATAGGGTGTTCAATTATCTTGCTTTGAGGAACAACATCACATTCTTTCGCATGACCGAAATCAGAAAGAGAAGTACTTAGTAGGCCTGAAGTACCCATGAGCAATGCCCTGGCTGATCAGACAGTCATATGTTAGTCAATTTTTATTCAAAATACTAGTGATACCACTGACCCTTTGTAACCTGACATATTCTGACAATTACGTCATCGTTCTAAAGGTGCCAAGAATAAGCCATCCGTTGTGAGACCACATGTGTGATCTAGCGACACACATCATCAAGGTGTTGTAGGCAAGCTGTGTGTTGCACCTTAGCCAAACCATGCCTGTGTGAGAGGGATAAATATTGTCACGAAGGATAAAGTGGGAATTAGTGCTTCCCAGCAATTGTCTGTGGCCCTGGTGATCACATACTTGAACTCACAAGAAAGCATGTTTTTATTTTAAACTAGCAAATTTGTTGTACTAAGCCTGGAACTTCTCCAGGTGCTTAATTGCCATTCCGCCAGATGGAATTGTGTACCTTGCGTGCTGCAGAACTATACCAGTTATAGAACATAGAACATAGAACACTACAGCATAGTACAGGCCCTTCGGCCCACGATGTTGTGCCGAACCTTTAACCTACTCTAAGATCAAACTAACTACCTACCCTTCATTCTACTATCATCCATGTACCTATCCAAGAGTCGCTTAAATGCCCCTAATGTATCTGCTTCTACTACCACCGCTGGCAGTGCATTCCATGCACCCACCACTCTCTGTGTAAAGAACCTACCTCTGACGTCTCCCCGAAACCTTCCTCCAATCACCTTAAAATTATGCCCCCTGGTGATAGCCCTTTCCGCCCTAGGAAAATGTCTCTGGCTATCCACTCTATCTATGCCTCTCATCATCTTGTAGCCCTCTATCAAGTCACCTCTCATCCTTCTTCGCTCCAATGAGAAAAGCCCTAGCTCCCTCAACCTTTCTTCATAAGACATGCCCTCCAGTCCAGGCAGCATCCTGGTAAATCTCCTCTGCACCCTCTCTAAAGCTTCCACATCCTTCCTATAATGAGGCGACCAGAACTGAACACAATATTCCAAGTGTGGTCGAACCAGGACCTTATAGAGCTGCAGCATAACCTCGCGGCTCTTAAACTCAATCCCCCTGTTAATGAAAGCACAGTGGCGCAGTGGTTAGCACCGCAGCCTCACAGCTCCAGGGACCCGGGTTCGATTCCGGGTACTGCCTGTGTGGAGTTTGCAAGTTCTCCCTGTGTCTGCGTGGGTTTTCTCCGGGTGCTCCGGTTTCCTCCCACAAGCCAAAAGACTTGCAGGTTGATAGGTAAATTGGCCATTATAAATTGTCACTAGTATAGGTAGGTGGTAGGGAAATATAGGGACAGGTGGGGATGTTTGTTGGGAATATGGGATTAGTGTAGGATTAGTATAAATGGGTGGTTGATGTTCGGCACAGACTCGGTGGGCCGAAGGGCCTGTTTCAGTGCTGTATCTCTAATCTACACCATACGCCTTCTTAACAACCCTATCAACTTGGGTGGCAACTTTGAGCGATCTATGGACATGGACCCCAAGATCCCTCTGTTCCTCCACACTACCAAGAATCCTGTCTTTAAGCCTGTATTCCGCATTCAAATTTGACCTTCCAAAATGAATCACTTCACACTTTTCCAGGTTGAACTCCATCTGCCACTTCTCAGCCCAGCTCTGCATCCTGTCAATGTCCCGTTGCAACCTACAACAGCCTTCCACACTATCCACAACTCCAGCAACCTTCGTGTCATCGGCAAACTTGCTAACCCAGCCTTCCACTTCCTCATCCAAGTCATTTATAAAAATCACAAAGAGCAGAGGTCCCAGAACAGATCCTTGTGGAACACCACTGGTCACTGAGCTCCATGCTGAATACTTTCCATCTACTACCACCCTCTGACTTCTATGGGCCAGCCAATTTTGTATCCAGACAGCCAACTTTCCTTGAATCCCATGCCTCCTTACTTTCTGAATGAGCCTACCATGGGGAACCTTATCAAACGCCTTGCTAAAATCCATATACACCACATCCACTGTTCTTCCTTCATCAATGTGTTTTGTCACATCTTCAAAGAATTCAATAAGGCTTGTGAGGCATGACCGGCCCCTTACAAAGCCATGCTGACTGTCTCTAATCAAACCATGCTTTTCCAAATAATCATAAATCCTGTCTCTCAGAATCCTCTCCAATAATTTGCCCACTACCGACGTAAGACTGACTGGTCTATAATTCCCAGGGTTATCCCTATTCCCTTTCTTGAACAAGGGAACAACATTTGCCACCCTCCAATCATCCGGCACTACTCCAGTTATTGATTGGATTAAAATAAAAGCAAAATACTGCGGATGCTGGAAAACTGAAATAAAAACAAGAAATGCGAGAAATACTCAGCACGTCTGGCAGCATCAGTGGAGAGAGAAGCAGAATTAACGTTTCAGGTCAGTGACCCTTCTTCAGAACTAGCAGATATTAGAAATATGAAAGGTTTTAAGCAAGTAAAGTGGGGGTGGAGCAAGAGATCACAAAGGAGAAGATGTGGATAGGACAAGGTCACAGAGAATAACTGACCAGAAGGTCATGGAGCAAAGGCAGACAATATGTTAATGGTGTGCTGAAAGACAAAGCATTAGTACAGATAGGGTATTAACGGACTGAAAACTGAACAGCCACAAGTACAAACATGAAAAAAGCAGTGGGTGGGCAAACTGAACAAACTAAGATAAAATAAAATAAACACAAAAAATATATAGAGACATATAAGATAATCAGAGGGCTGGACAGGGTGGATAGTGAGAGCCTTTTTCCTCGGATGGTGATGGCAAACACGAGGGGACATAGCTTTAAGTTGAAGGGTGATAGATATAGGACAGATGTCAGAGGTAGTTTCTTTACACAGAGAGTAGTAGGGGCGTGGAACGCCCTGCCTGCAACAGTAGTAGACTCACCAACTTTAAGGGCATTTAAGTGGTCATTGGACAGACATATGGATGAAAATGGAATAGTGTAGGTCAGATGGTTTCACAGGTCGGCGCAACATCGAGGGCTGAAGGGCCTGTACTGCGCTGTAATGTTCTATGTTCTATAAAAAAGAAAAAATAACTAAAAATAAAAGGAAAATGGGGGGCCCGTCATACTCTGAAATTATTGAACTCAATGTTCAGTCCGGCAGGCTGTAGTGTGCCTAATCAATAAATGCGATGCTGTTCCTCGAGCTTGCGTTGATGTTCACTGGAACACTGCAGCAATCCCAGGACAGAGATGTGAGCATGAGAGCTGTGGGAGGAGTGTTGAAATGACCAGCAACCGGAAGCTCGGGGTCATGCTTTCGGACTGAGCGGAGGTGTTCCGCAAAGCGGTCACCCAGTCTGCGTTTGGTCTCCCCAATATAGAGGAGACCACATCGTGAGCAGTGAATACAGTATACTACATTGAAAGAAGTACAAGTAAATCGCTACTTCACCTGAAAGGAGTGCTTGGGGCCAGGGATAGTGAGGAGAGAGGAGGTAAATGGGCAGGTATTACACCTCCTGCGATTGCAAGGGAAGGTGCCGTGGGAAGGGGACGAGGTGGTGAGGGTAATGGAGGAGTGGACCAGGGTGTTGTGGAGGGAACGATCCCTTCAGAATGCTGACGGGAAGGGAGCGGAAGATGCATTTTGTAGTAGCATCACGCTGGAGGTGGCAGAAATGGCGGAGGATGATCTTTTGGATATGGAGGCTGATGGGGTGGAAAGTGAGGACAAGGGGAACCCTGTCGCAGTTCTGGGAGGGAGAGGAAGGTGTGAGGGAAGAGGTGCGGGAAATGGGCTGGACACGGTTGAAGGCACTGTCAACCATAGTGGGGGGGAATCCTCAGTTGAGGAAAAAGGAAGACATATCAGAAGCGCTGTCATGGAAGGTTGCATCATCAGAGCAGATGCGTCGGAGACAGAGAAACTGGGAGAATGGGATGGAGTCCTTACAGGAGACAGGGTGTGAAGAAGTGTAGTCGAGATAGCTGTGGGAGTTGGTGGGCTTATAATGGATATTAGTAGACAGCCTATCTCCAGAGATGGAGACAGAGAAGTCGAGGAGGGGAAGGGAAGGGAAGTGTCGGATGTGGACCATGTAAAGGTGAGAGAAGGGTGGAAATTAGAAGCAAAGTTGATAAAGTTTTCCAGTTCGGGGCGGGAGCAGGAAAGGGCACCGATACAGTCATCAATGCACCAGAAGGGGCGGCACAGTGGCGCAGTGGTTAGCACCGCAGCCTCACAGCTCCAGCGACCCGGGTTCAATTCCAGGTACTGCCTGTGTGGAGTTTGCAAGTTCTCCCTGTGTCTGCGTGGGTTTCCTCCGGGTGCTCCGGTTTCCTCCCACATGCCAAAGACTTGCAGGTTGATAGGTAAATTGGCCATTATAAGTTACCCCTAGGATAGGTAGGTTGTAGGGAAATATAGGGACTGGTGGGGATGTGGTAGGAATATGGAATTAGTATAGGATTAGTATAAATGGGTGGTTGATGGTCGGCACAGACTCGGTGGGCCGAAGGGCCTGTTTCAGTGCTGTATCTCTATAAAAAAAAATAAAAAGAGTTGGGGGAGGGGGCCTGAGTAGGACTGGAACAAGGAATGTTTGACATATCCTGCAAAAAGACAGGCATGACTCGGACCCATGCGGGTACCCATAGCAACACCTTTTACTTGAAGGAAGTGAGTGGAGTTGAAGGAGAAGTTGTTCAGTGTGAGAACAATGTGGATTAAGCTGCCCATGCTGTGCTGCAATCCACCTAAATCTCCAGCGTTTCAAACATTGTGCAATGATAAGGAAAATAGTTCAAATTTGAGAAGTTGGAAAATAAAAATAAAAATGCTGGAAATGCACAGCAGGTCAGTCAGCCTCTGAAAGAGAAAAGAGAGGTTAAAATTTCAGGAGGTGTGGGGGGATCCTTCAGAACTGCACTGAATTATACTTGAAACATGCTTGGACAGGACAATTGTTAAAATAAAATGTTCATTTGGTTAGAAAGATCTGTCCAGCGATGTGACAGTTCAGGATAACTAGGATGGAGCTATGCATGGGAGTATCATAAAGGTGAAACATAAACCTATCCTTTCTCTTTTTATAGCTAGCAACTCCTATTTTGTGTATTTGCACTTCAGACGGCCAATCATTTGCAGTTGCCTTTTTATATAGTGTAACAACTGATCACAGATTGGCAGCTGTAATGTTCCTTCACAGCCAGCAGTACCTTGTTTATTGTGCCTGGCTGCAAATGGGAAGTTTAGGCCCAGGAGAGGGCTCTGTGCATTCATGTGTAGATGTATGGGCACAGTCCACCTTCTCAAAACAATTTTTGCTCTCTCAAAATAAAGCTCAGGCAGGGGTTGTCTACTTCCTCAAGGCATTTAAATAATCTCTGAGTATGATTGTGAGGTGTCTAAATCTAACAAACTCACTGCCCCTGAGCAATTTGTAAACGTGGTTTGATTCTTTGCATTGTTAAACACAATGGTACAAGATAGCTTCCTCCAAAGAGTCTCTTGCTGTTCTACTCTGGGCCCAGGCCAGGACTGGATTCTGGAGTTCCACCCTCACTTTGTACCAATGCAAACATGGCAATACAACTGCAGACATAAACGGTGGATGCTATAATACTTGCACTCGGTACATATTTGTAACAGCAGATTTAAGTGTTTGCCATGGAGAAAAAGGGTGCAAAACTATACACTTGAAATGGTGTTAGATCTTAAATGAAAATGCTTCCTGGTTCCCTCCAAACTTTTTTATCTATGTTATATTTATGCAAATTGCCGTCTCCAAATGTGGACCATTCCCAATGATCCAAAAGTTGCAACTTAATGTATGTAGTGCATGGAAGAAGAATGTTAGAGAACTAACAATCAACCATTTTACTGGAATAGTTTTCACTGGCAGCTGCACAGGCCACCCACCATGTACCCCTGCTCTCTGTAACAGACGGGGGAAAAAACCACACTACCATACCATATAATTCAGGCCAAAACTACAGGTCAAATTTATTTAGAAGAATTACAATTACACAGAAGCAAAACAAAATAAGTATTCATGGCTTATAAAAACAGCAAATATTGAATAAGTCCACAAGAATTAGCTCTTCCACAGTCCAGTGCAAAGCAAGACTCATAGAGAAGTGACTTTGGTAAACTTCCTGATGAGATGTTTCTATGTAGAAGGCCAGAGTATCATATCTTGCTGATGTCCATGTCTTCTGCTGAAACTGAACTGAAAAGACATCTGAACTGGATATGGGAAGAAGCCAGCTGTATGTTTATATTTATATATATATATATATATATATATATATATATATATATATATATATATAGATGTATTAGTCCAGTGGACGATGGAAAATAACTACAGGCCATTCAAGTTCAAACCCACAATGAAACATCCTGAGAGTTGAGTCACTTGATGAGCAAATGTTCAAACCTTTCTCCAGGCAATGCTTTGATGAGGTTTAATCAGATTATTTTAGGACAAGAATGTTTTGTTCTATCTGATCTACAAAGATCCTGGCCTGGGTCCAGGTGATCCCCAGCACTTGTCCTACATTCTGTGACCAGCAGAGTACATCATCATCAATCTTAAAACTAGTTAGTTCAAAAACAATGACATTAACCTAAATTAATAGCTGAAGTAATTAAAATAAGATATATCATATTGATCTTACATCTTTTGAAGCTGGATGGAGCTCTGCTTCTCCTAGAGTGAAGTTGAACCATTAAATGAGCTGTAACACTAATCATGGTATTTGAAAATCTAATTTGTTCCATATTTGCTTTTAGTTTTATAGAAGTATCTCACTGAAACACAGAGAAAGATTAATTTGACATTGAAAGATGGCTACCCATGAACAAATTGTATTTGTACTGTACAAATGTATGGGGAAATTGGAACCACACTTTTATATTTTCTAACTTAACTTGTTTAATTAACTTAATTTGTTTAATCCAAGTTTACATTGTTTAATTTAGCTTAATCTCTTCTCTAATTGTGCATTCTTAATATGAGAATATCTTAAAAATATACTTGAAAATTATTACAAATAAACTGACTAGCTGGCATGGTTGCTGCAGTATATTGGAGCACCAAGGTACCTTTTCTAAATAAACCAATACGAAGACAGGGTTGCCTCAGTGTCATTAAACAACAAAATGCCCTTTTTTAAAGGGGTGCAACTAATAAAGAACTAAATCATAAAAACACTAAAGAAACTTATAAACTTAGCTGTTGTTTATAGTATCCAGTATACATTCTAGTCCCTGTGGCGTACACTGGTCATGGAAGGTCTCCAGTGTACCAGCAGACACTGTGTGCTGCTGCTGTAGGGCTGTCAGGGAACAGAAAAGATCGCAGAAGAGAGGCAGACCATCCCCTAAGCTGCATTTAGTGTGTATCTGTTGGTGTCCAGCTTGGCCAGGTCTGGGAGCAGACCTATGAGGAAGTTTGTCCTCAACCCCCACCTCCCCTCCCACCATCCCCACCAGGTATCCAAAGTGGGACTTGTGAAGCCAGATGTTGAGGAGCAGCCCCTTCAAACAGTGAAAGAGGAGCTGCAACCTTGCACAATACAAAAAAATTATGAAAAATGGTCTCGTCCTGACCACCTAAGTTGCTGGCTGACTGCAAAATAACTTTACAACCTGTTAAATGGGTCTGTTCCATGCAACACTGTGCGCCTTGGATCCCCAGTGGTGCAAGGGAGGACTCCTGCATCGAGTGGCTCTCTATTGTCTCTCCATTCCCTGCCCACTGCCCCCACCCACCTCTGCCAGAGAGCAGGATGGTGTCTGGATGTAAGATGAGAATGAGTAAGTACCGGCTCAAGTGAATGAGAGGCCTGCAGTTTGATGCCCACTTTGTTGGATTCTCCAGGCTTTGTCATACTGCTATGGTTAGAGGCTGAGCCTCTGGAAAGAGGTGTAAAGCATTGGTGTAATTAGCTAACAGCCAGGCACCTGCCAGCCATTATGCACTGTCAAAACAACTGGAATTAAGTTGCAGGAATGTTAAGGCAATCAGATGTATTGTTAATGAAAAACTGGCAAGAGCTAGTTCTACAATCACAACTTTAGGTTATGTGTTTTACCATGTGATGTTCAAAAATATAGACAAGGAGGTGTAAAGAATCTGCTGAGTTTTTTTTCTTTGGCCTCCTTGTCTCAAGACACAATGGGTAAACACCGAGAGGTGGTCAGTGGTTTGTGGAGCAGCGCCTGGAGTGGCTGTAAAGGCCAATTCTAGAGTGACAGACTCTTCCACAGGCGCTGCAGATAAAATTGGTTGCCGGGGCTATTACACAGTTGGCTCTCTTCTTGCAATTCTGTCTTTTTTCCTGCCAACTGCGAAGTCTCTTCGACTCGCCACTCTTTAGCCCCGCTTTATGGCTGTCCGCCAGCTCTGGCGATCACTGGCAACTGACTCCCACGACTTGTGGTCAGTGTCACAGGACCTCGTGTCGTGTTTGCAGACGTCTTTAAAGCAGAGGCATGGATGGCCGGTGGGTCTGATACCAGTGACGCGCTCGCTGTACAATGTGTCCTTGGGGATCCTGCCATCTTCCATGCCGCTCACATGGCCAAGCCATCTCAAGCGGCGCTGGATCAGTAGAGTGTATATGCTGGGGATGTTGGCCACCTCGAGGACTTCTGCGTTGGAGATACAGTCCTGCCACCTGATGCCAAGGATTCTCCGGAGGCAGCGAAGATGGAATGAGTTGAGGCGTCGCTCTTAGCTGACATACGTTGTCCGGGCCTCGCTGCCGTAGAGCAAGGTACTGAGGACAAAGGCTTGAAACACTCGGGCTTTTGTGTTCCATGTCAGTGCGCCATTTTCCCACACTCTCTTGGCCAGTCTGGACATAGCAGCGGACGGCTTTCCCATGCGCTTGTTGATTTCTGCATCGAGAGACAGGTTTCTGGTGATAGTTGAGCATAGGTAGGTGAACTCTTGAACCACTTCCAGAGCTTGGTCGCCAATATTGATGGATGGAGCATTTCTGACATCCTGTCCCATGATATTCGTTTTCTTGAGGCTGATGGTTAGGCCAAATACGTTGCAGGCAGCTGCAATCTTGTCGATGAGTCTCTGCAGACACTCTTCTATGTGTGATGTTAATGCAGCATCGTCAGAAAAGAGGAGTTCCCTAATGAGGACTTTCCGTACTTTGGTCTTTGCTCTAAGACAGACAAGGTTGAACAACCTACCATCTGATCTTGTGTGGAGGAAAATTCCTTCTTCTGAAGACTTGAACGCATGTGAGAGCAGCAGGGAGAAGAAGATCCCAAACAGTGTAGGTGCGAGAACACAGCCCTGTTTCATGCCACTCGGTAGGAAAGAGGTCTGATGAGGCACCGCTATGCTGAATTGTGCCTTTCATATTGTCATGGAATGAGGTGATGATACTTAGTAGCTTTGGTGGACATCCGATCTTTGCTAGTAGTCTGAAGAGATGACGTCTGCTGACGAGGTCAAAGGCTTTGGTGAGATCTATGAAAGCAATGTAGAGGGGCATCTGTTGTTCACGGCATTTCTCCTGTAGCTGGCGAAGGAAGAACAGCATGTCAATGGTGGATCTCTCTGCTCGAAAGCCGCACTGTGCCTCAGGGTAGACACGCTCAGCCAGCTTCTGGAGTCTGTTTAAAACGACTCGAGCGAATACTTTCCCCACTATGCTGAGCAGGGAGATTCCACGGTAGTTGTTGCAGTCACCGCAGTTACCCTTGTTCTTAGAGAGGGTGATGATATTGGCATTTTGCATGTCCTGTGGTACTGCTCTCTCATCCCAGCACAGGCAAAGCAGTTCATGGAGTGCTAAGAGGTATAGCAGGCTTGGTTGGCACTCTTGATTATTTCAGGGGTAATGCCGTCATTTCCAGGGGCTTTTCCACTGGCTAGAGAATCAATGGCATCACTGAGTTCCGATTTTGTTGGCTGTTCGTCCAGCTCATCCATGACTGGCAGAGACTGGGCTGCATTGAGGGCGGTATCAGTGACAACATTTTCCCTGGAGTACAGTTCTTGGTAGTGCATTGTGAATAGCAGACCTTAATACGGGATACAAGACAATGCAGAAAGAGAGATGTATTCAATCGACTCTTGTGCCCTCCCTCATGATCAATGTTACAGCACCTTCAGCAAAGCCTTATAAACAAATATGACCACATAAAAGGAAAATGATGGAATTTTGCCCTAATTTTAAAATAATCTTTCCACAAAAATGAATGGGGTCCATTATTTTTAAATATGTGTATGACTGTATGAGAGATTGTGTTGAATGGAACCATTTCTTATTTCTGGTGCTTCACTTTATATTTGGTTTGGAATACTTTTTGAAGTCAGTTCACATGAATACAAAATGGATAAATTAGAAAATGACACGTAATCATATAATTCAAAATAAAATGGCTTCCTTGCAGATTTTCTAACTATATATCATCAACTGCCTATATATGTTCTTCATAAATTTGACATAAATTTGTCAAATTTATATTCCAGAAGGAAGCAAATTTGGCCTATCATGCTTGTGTTACGACTGGCAGCTCAAGACAAAGCCCCCAATCAAATTATATGATTCTGATTGTGGTGGGAGAAACGCATTGTTGATTCAGTCCCACCCCTCCACAGATCGCCTAACATATCACTTTAAACTTTCCAAATTAAAGAAAACCACAGCCAAATTGGCCATCTATTAACCCCCAAATGAGGCGAACCAAACTAGGTGTCTTTAAATCAACAAATTAACTGTTCAATTAGAAAAACTAAATTCTTAAACACTACTAAGATAGGGGAGGTGGTGGCGTAGTGGTATTGTCACTGAACTAGTAACCCAGAGAGCCAGGGTATTTCTCTGGGGACATGGGTTCGAATCCCACAACAGCAGAAGGTGGAATTTGAATTCAATTAATAAATCTGGAATTAAAAGCTAGTCTAATGATGGCCATGAAACCATCGTCAATTGTTGTAAAAACCCATCTGGTTCATGCATGTCCTTTAGGGAAGGTAATCTGCTGTCCTTACCTGGTCTGGCCTACTTGTGACTCCAGACCCACAGCAATGTGGTTGACTCGTACATGCCCTCTGAAATGGCCTAGCAAGCCACTCAGTTGTATCTAACTGCCCTGAAGTCAATAAAACAGAATGAAACCAGACGGACCACCCGGCATCGACCTAGGCACTGACAACGGCAAACACAGCCCTGTTGACCCTGCAAAGTCCTCCTTACTAACATCTGGGGGCTTGTGCCCAAGTTGTCCCACAGACTAGTCAAGCAACAGCCTGACATACGGAATCATACCTTACAGACAATATCCAAGACACTGCCATCACCATCCCTGGGTATGCCCTGTCCCACCGGCAGGACAGACCCAGCAGAGGTGGCGGCACAGTGGTATACAGTCGAGAGGGAGTTGTCCTGGGAGTCCTCAACTCTGGACCCCATGAAGTCTCATGGCATCAGGTTAAACAGGGGCAAAGAAACATCCTGCTGATTACCACCTACCGCCCTCCCTCAGCTGATGAGTCAGTACTCCTCCATGTTGATCATCACGTGGAGGAAACACTGAGATTGGCAAGGGCACAGAATGTACTCTGGGTGGGGGACTTCAATGTCCATCGCCAAGAGTGGCTCGGTAGCACCACTACTGACTGAGCTGGCTGAGTCCTAAAGGATATAGCTGCTAGACTGGTATGCGGCAGGTGATGAGAAACCAACAAAAGGGAAAAACATACTTGACTTCATCCTCACCAATCTGCCCGCTGCAGACGCATCTGTCCATGACTGTATTGGTAGGAGTGACCATCGCACAGTCCTTGTGGAGATGACGTCCCGCCTTCACATTGAGGATACCCACCATTGTGTTGTGTGGCACTATCACCGTACTAAATAGGATAGATTTCGAACAGATCTAGCAATGGAAAACTGGGCATACATGAGGTGCTGTGGGCCATCAGCAGCAGCAGAATTGTACTCAACCACAATCTGTAACCTCATGGCCCGGCATATCCCCCACTCTACCGTTACCATGAAGCCAGGAGAACAACCCTGGTTCAATGAAGAGTGCAGGACGACATGCCAGGAGCAGCACCAGGCATACTTCAAAATGAGGTGTCAACCTGGTGAAGCTACAACGCAGGACTACGTGCATGCCAAACTGCAAAAGCAGCATGCGATAGACAGAGCTAAGCAATCCCATAACCAACGGATCAGATCTAAGCACTTCAGGCCTGCCACATGCAGCCGTGAGTGCTGGTGGACAATTAAACAACTAACTAGAGGAAATGGCTCTAGTAGCCATATAAATACCGTGGCTACAAGAGCAGGTCAGAGGCTAGGAATCCTGCAGAGAGTAACTCACCTCCTGATTCCCCAAAGCCTGTCCACCATCTACAAGGCACAAGTCAGGATTATGATGGAATACTCTCCCCTTGCCTGGATGGGTGCAGCTGCAACAACACTCAAGAAGCTCAACACTATCCAGGACAAAGCAGCCCGCTTGATCGGCACCCCATGCACTAACACCATCTCCACCACCGACGCACAGTGGCAGCGGTGTGTACCATCTACAAGATGCACTGCAGCAACGCACCAAGGCTCCTTAGCCAGCACCTTCCAAACCCGCGACCTCTACCAACTAGAAGGACAAGGGCAGCAAGTGCATGGGAACACCACCACTTGCAAGTTCCCCTCCAAGCCACACACCATCCTGACTTGGAACTATATCGCCATTCCTTTGCTGTCGCTGGGTCAAAATCCTGGAACTCCCTTCCTAACAGCACTGTGGGTGTACCGACCTCACATGGACTGCAGCGTTTCAAGAAGGCAGCTCACCACCACCTTCTCAAGGGTAATTTGGGATGGACAATAAATGCTGGCCTAGCCAGCAATGCCCACATTCCATGAATGAATAAAAAAAAAAAATCAACAACATCTAAAATAGAAAAATTAATGCCATTGCAATTTACGCTCCTGCTGAAGTGGAATCTTCCAATGTGGAACAGTCCAAGGTTGCTTGAAGTCCTCACAGCCGTCTGATGGGAGAAAAGAAAATGTCCAACATCCGAAACTGCAGCTCATCTTTCGTCCAGCAATGAATTCAGCTGATCAAACACTCACAAACGTTTCAATGAATCAATTTGGCTTTAAGAATTTTGAGAGGTAAAAAAATGATCAGTGTAAAATTCACCTCCCTTCAGTTTAAATTATCAAAGAACTCTGTTGGATTCCAGCTGTCTGTCTGAGTCTGTTAACTGCGTCTCAAAAGCCAGTCTTTTCAGCTAGTTTCAAGCATCAATCGACAACATTGTATCTTTGTCCTTGTTCTGCGAATGACAGTATCTTACGGCAACAAGAATGCACATTTGAAGCTGGCTGTGTCCTTTGGCAACGAGAGTGCATTCTTTGACTCAGTTCCTGGAACTTGTTGCCTTAAAGCAGTACTGATCCTTTTCCAGCCTTAAAGGCACACCACATACTTCCCGGAAAAGAAAACAATTCTACAGGATCATAACAATTAAGCCAGCGCTGCCTTTTCAACTGGACAATCTAAATGTAATCCCATTTCTGTTTCTTTCTCTGCCTCCTTTTATACTCTTTACAAATACCTTGCCAATTCCATAGATTTTATTCCAATAGTCACCTGTGGTAAAACATTTCAATGGAAAATCCATATTTACAACATCTACCACATTTCTCCATCATACAGACCTTTCCATCTCCCCCTAATATCACTTCTGCTTCAGTCCATGTGTTGGTGATACCCTCATCCCATGCCTTCAGATCCATCAATCTACTCCTTTTCTGGTAGGCATCCCATCTTCCACACTTCACAAACTTCAGCTCATCCAAAACTCTGTTGCCTGTTTCCTATCCTGCGTCAAGTCTTGCTCATCCATCATTCCCCTGCTCTCTGACCTATATTGGCACATCATCCCCCAACAGTTTGAATCGAAAATTTTCACTGTGTGTAAAGCCCATCATGGTCTCATCCCTCCCTATCTCTTTACCCTCTTACAATTCTCCCAGAAGTTGCTGTTCCTCTGACTCTGGCCCATCTATGTCACCCCCTCCCTTTGCCTCACCATTAATAGGTGTGCCGTCAGTCACTAGTTTCCATACTCTGGAATCTCCTGCTGAACTCCTGTAGCTCTCCACTTCTCTCTCCTCCTTTAAATCCCTCCTTGCAGCTCATCTCTGACCAAGCTTTTGATCACCTTTCCTAATAGCTCCTCCTTTGGCTTGGTGTTGATTTTTAGATGACATCTCTGTGAAGAGCTTGGTGCGTTTCTCTATGTTAAGTGCCAGCCCTGGCTCAGTTGGTAGCACTATCGCCTCTGAATCACAAGGTTCTGGGTTTAAGTACCACTACAGGGCTTGAGCACAAAAATCAAGGCTAATACTCCAGTGTAGTAATGGGGGAATGCTGTACTGTTGGAGGTGCCATCTTTCAGATGAGATGTCAAACCAAGGCTCCATCTGCCTGCTTGGGTGAATGTAAAAGAACCCATAGCACTATTTAGAAGAAGAGCAGGGGAGTTATCCCCAGTGTCTTGGCCAATATTTAGCCCTCAATTAACATCTGGTCATTATCACGTTGCTGTCTGTGGGAGTTTGCTGTGTGCAAATTGGGTGCCGTGTTTCCTACAGTGCAATAGTGACTGCATTTCAAAAGTATTTCATTGACTGTAAGTTGCTTTCAGATGTCTGGTGGTTGTGAAAAGTGCTATATAAATGCAATTCTTTAAAGTCTTTCTTTTTAAAAGCATCAAATGAATTTGTGTTGTTTTTCAGCATCTGCTCCATTCTCACATGCTCAAGGCTAAGTGCTGTCTTCCCTTTTAATAACATGTTATTTCTTATGTGCTTGCGGTTTCCCTATAAATTAACAACCATACTTGTTTCACACACCCCTCTTAGCCGTTCTAATCTGTCTTTGCTCCATTTCTGTATCTTTGCTCATTGTTTTCTTCTATATTATATCCATATATTTATCATAAGTTTCTTTTCCATCTCATTTTTGCTCTAACTTCTCGATCCATTGGCACCCTAGCTTTTGACAAACTCACTTTACATTGCATTATATTTCATTGTCATCCCAGAACCCAGTAGACAATTTTCAGGAAAGTGATAGTACTGTTAGGTGTAACAGTGCCATCCCTTTTTGTTCAGTCTCAATCCAATTTACCAACCTTCTCACCATGTCATAACCTTTTCACAAGCACATTTAATGCCTCTCAGATCCATTTGTATGCCTACTTCAATGGACTTTGACAGCAATTATTACACAAGTCTATTATCCTCCACAGGGAAGTTGTCCTGGTGTACTGGCTAATATTTATCCCCCAACCAATATCACTAAAAACGGATAATCTGATAATTATCACATTGCTGTTTTTGGGACTTGTGTGTAAATTGGCTGTTGCATTTTTGACATTACAACAGTGACACTGGGGGGTGTTTTATCAGCCCTGCAACAATGGCATTCGTGGCGGGCAGGGTGATTTAATTAGGCGTGAGCTGATATTTTGATTTCCCGACGGCAGTATTTTTCCTGAGATAAAGTAAGCAACGTGATTCAACCTGTCCTGTGGTGGATTCCAGCTTTCCATACATTTGCATTAGCATGGATGCTCATTCCCCTATAGTTATTTCACATTAAGTCCTACCTGCGACATTATCTCTTGTGGCACTGGTTCATGTTCATTTAAAGACAGAGTGCACCAGTCGGCTTTGTGCAGTTGTGCCTGAGGTAAGTAGAGGCCAACATTGGAATAGGTGTTTGGCTCCAGGCTCCTGACTGATTGTTTTGCGGTGATGGTGGGGAAGGCATGGGGTGGGAGGGGGTACACGATGGTGTATCGGGTGGATGGAGGTGCGGGGGAGGGTATGGTATAATGTTCATGTGTGCTAGATGTTTTCTTTGCTGCTGTTGGGTGGGGGAGCTGGGTGGTGATGATGGAGCGATGAGTAAAGGAAAGCTGGAATTTGGTGCTGGGGTGTGAGAGAAAAAATACAGGATGAGGTAGGGTGATAAATAAAAATGATTGAAGCTATATTAATCTTAAATCTGTGCAAAGGAAAGGAGAACATGCAGACTGCTCAGCATCCATGCTTGCAATGCAGAATGCTTTCTAGCCCTGCTGCTAATGGTGCTTTGCAGAGTGACGGCAGGATCCACCAATGGAAAGCCATCCCCACTGCATGATTGCACACGTCTCTCCCATGCCCGCCGCCGGAACATAAATTGAAATATGTTATTACGCGGGAACTGACAAAAACAGCAGAAGTGAAAGTGCCGCCAACTTCCGGTTCCACCGTCAGAAATGCCGCATAAAATATCGCCCAACATTTCAAAAGTACTTCATTGGCTGCAGAAGTGCTTTGGAACATGCTGAGGTTGTGAAGGGCACAATATAAATGCAGTTTTTTTTTCGTAACAAAAAGTTCCCAACTCTGATTTTAACCTATTTTCCCTGATATTCAATCCTGTTCACAAAGGTAAACAATTTGCCTGAATTAACTTTGTGTGACTTAGTCTTTTTCTTTCATATCACCCCAATGTCTCTTAATTGAAGCAATTTCTCAGATAGTTCACTTGTCTTAATTATCATGGAAAGAGTAGTCCTTACTTTTGCAAAGCTCTGAATGCGGTGTACCAATTTAAATTGATGTAGCTGAACAGCTTCTAACCATGTAATTACACTTGCATGCCATGTCTGCAATGAATACTTTATTGACATCAGAAGCAATCCTTTATTTAGAATTGAAATGATTACTGCGTAGTTGTTGACCTATTTGGCTATACACGTGACATAATTGTCCAGTTGAATTTATCACAATTAGGAAACTATTTCTTTCATGTTAATGTATATAACAAGTTTTGTTACAGTACGTTAAGTGTGTCCATTCAATGATAGGAAAATGAGAAAAAGTCACAGAAGACATCAAGGAGCTTGCAAAAAGATAGAAGACATGAGCAATGGTTTCAAAGTGAATTAGGTTTCGATATCAGAACAAAGTTGATCATGCTGGTCCTGCTGATTTATGAAATTGCCATTCAAACTTCTTGTAACACCATTGGACTTTGTATTATAAAAATTCTCCAAAGTTGTGGATTAAATATGGGTGCTTCTGGATGCAAACTCAAAATTCGAGTTCCTTCAAATGAATTCGTCAGTCCAATGGGATTTTATGTCCGTTTGGAAACCCCTCTTTCCAAAGGGGAAAAAGATTAGCCTAATTATAATTACATGGGCATTGATAAAACAGGAAGTGCGATGTCTTTTTGACAACTTATAAAAGCCTGTTTTTCTGGGTTTAGCCTGAAGAACTGAGGTACCTACAGAAAAATAGGAGGGATAGACTGAATAATTAAGGCCAGTCAGTCTAACCTCAGTAGCGGAGAGGGGCCTGGATAGAGTGGAGGTAAAGGGCATATTTACCATAGCAGAGAGGTCAGTGATTAGGGGCCATAGATTTAAAGTGACTGGTAGAAAAATTAGAGTGTTGAGGAAAAAAATTTTCACCCAGAGGGTTTTGGGGGTCTGGAACTCACTGCCTGAAAGGGTAGTTGAGGCAGAGACCCTCAACTCATTCAAAAGGAGTCTGGATATGCACCTCAGGTGCTGTAATCTGCATGTCTATGGTCCAAATGTTGGAAGGTGGGATTAGAATAGGTGGATCATTTTTTGGCCAGCACAGACACGATGGGTCAAGTGACCTCTTTCTGTGCCATGAACTTTCTATGATTCTAAAATTGGTCGTGAATCCTTTGCCCATGTTCTGCATCTGAATAGCACTGCCCTGGATTTTCTTTGACATTTTTGATAATTACACATGACTGCAACTGAAAAGGATGCAGCAATGTAAATGTCATGCAAATGAATATCAGTTTTTTGCTGTCACTCATTTTTCCTCTAATAGTGTTGGGTGCTATCTGTCTTAAGGGATAAGCTGGTATTGCCAAGAACAACAGCAAAAACTTGCATTTATACAGTGCCTTTAACATAGTAAAAAGTCTCAAGGCATTTCAGAGGAGCATGTGGCACCAAACCAGACAAGGAGCTATTGGGCTGGATTTTGTTCTCCCCAGGTGTCCGGTTCCGTGGCGGGGGTGGCCTGAGGATGAGGCCCGCCACGGACCTCGACGCTGTGAGGGCCTGGCCCCCCCCCCACCCCCCGCAACTGGGCGATGCGACCACAATTTAAATATTCAAATAAATAAAATTATTAAATTTAAATAGACTTAACTGCGATCTTGAGGGCCCGCCGCGATCTTCAGCGCAGTGACCAGCACTCCCACGTCTTCAGATCCCTGTCCGGGGAAACATGGCACCACACTGGTGGGGAGTGGGAAGGAGGTACATTTATCAGTGCGGGTGTGGGAGGGGAAAACGGGGTCAAATATATGTAATGGGTGTTGGGGATGGTGGGAAGGGTTGAACCTTAAACTTTGTGCAGTTTTGGCAGGGGGGGGGAAGGTCAGATGTAAAAAGCAAGTGTTTTGGGGGGGAAGGGCAAATAGTTATTGTAATTGTTATGGGGAGTGGGAAAGGGGCGTTAGAAATTTATTTATTTAATCTTGGGGGGTAGGACTTTAAAAATTTAAATTGGGCAGCAGGGCACGCTGCCCTTTAAAAATGGCACCAGCACCTGGCACAGGCAGCTGACGCCATTGCCGGGGACGGACAGCCTGCCCCCTCCACGAGACTGGGGGGGCGGGGCCACCCTGGCTATTTAAATGAGCCGCCGCACTTGAGATTGCGGCTGCTCTAAAGCGGGCTGCCATTTTTTGTGCTCGCTGCCAAGATCGGCGGCGGGCTCTTAAAATCCAGCCCATTAAGACTGAAAGCTTGGTCAAAGAGGTGGGTTTTAAAGGAGTGTCTTAAAGGAGGAGAGAGAAGCAGAAAGGTTTAGGGAAGGAATTCCACTGCTTAGGGCCTAGGCAGTTCTTTATTTTTGGAGTTTTGAATTAAAAATGGTATTGCTCCTTCAGTCCTTTGGAATGTTGTTTGTCTCCATTGAAAAGTGGAATCGACTATTTCCAGCGTTCATTGTGGATGCCCCCTCCTCCCCCCACTTTTTGTAATATGGTTTTCTTGGAAGCAGACGAGCAGCAATAATAACAAGCCCCCATGATATTTTCTGAAAAGATTCGCCTGAGCCACGAACAGCTATCTCTCTACCACAGAGAAGCAATCTCCTCTCCCGCTGCCTATATACCATTCTTCATGCTGCCTGAAATAAAAAGAGAGGCCTCACAGTTAAACTAGCACCATTTAAGAACCATCATTCTTCATTGCCTGTTTTCCTCTTCCTCCATCTGCTAGGCCCTCTTACCTCCAAGGTAGACCGCTAGGGAGCCTGGCCTGCTCCTTGGCACTCGGCACAAACTCATTCAACACAAACCCCCCCACCCCGCAGCTCAACAACGGGACCCAACTTTAAATATTTAAGTAAAGGGGATAGGCATATATTTACATACCTTTCACAGCAATCTTGCTGGCTGTCTGCGGTCTTCCATGTGATGGCCGGCACTTACACCTTCACTTTCCCATCCAGGGAAAGCTGGCACCACCGAGGTGGGGAAGGGGGGGGCTTGGGATTTTTAGTGGTGGGGGGGCGTGGAAACAGGGAACAGGGTCAAATCTGCATGTGTAATGTCGGGGAGGGGGGGCAAAGAGTGATCTCTGCATTCGATGCAGTTGGTGGTGGGGGAGGTCACATATTAAATACAAGTGTTTTGTGAGGAGTGGGGGGGGGGAGCAGGGCAGCCATTTATTTTCTTTGTAGTGTGGAGGGGTGTTACGGGCCAAAAATCAATTCAGTGTTTTTTTGGGGGGTGGGGTGTGTGCAGGCTTCAATTGTGCAGGTCTGGCAGCTCTTCAAAAATGGCGGCAGCGCCTGCGCAGAGGCAGCTGATGCTGTTGCCTGCGTTGCAGAGCCCACCCCCACCATGTGATTGGGGAGGGGGGTTGGGGGGCGCACCGCCCAGCGTGTGCAGATGAGCCGCTGTGCACTGCATGGCGGCAGACTGCCATTTTATTCCCGGCGCTGCTCCCGTCAGCAGGAGATTAAAATTCAACTTCTCGGGTGTGCTGCTCTCACAGTGTCTGCCTGGGAAATCAGCCATATATATTTCTAGCAGAGAAGAAAACATTTGTATTTCTCCGGTACCTTATCACACCTGTTGGAAATATCCCCAATGTTTCACATACATTAAATATATTTGCATTGCAGTTACTGTTGTTATGTAGGAGAATGGAAAAGCTCTTTTGTACACATTAAAGACCCAGTGGTGATAGTTCCCAACACTTCTAACTTGTTAAACTACACAGGAACACTGAGACATACCAAATTCCTGAAGGTACAATACTTAGAGAGTACAGTAAGGACATATTCAGTTCACAAAGGTTGCAAGTATCCAATTTGGAATGAATTTCTTCCACAGTCTCAATAATCTGCAAGGCTTTTGGACGAACATTTTACATTGACTTTGCAATGAGGCGTTTGTAGGTAGATTGCCCCATCTGTCCTCTTCTGCCAAATTATGTGTTCATCACCTCATTTTGTTGACTTGCCAACATCCTTCTAGATGGCTGACCCTCATCAGTCTTGCGCAGGCTTCAGTTTATCCAAAACACTGCAGTTTGGATCCCCAACTACACTAAATCCCACACTCCCATCATTCCTGCCCTCCGAGTTCCACTGACTCCCTGTGTCCAATATTCCTATGGGCCCAGTGTACACCCATGTTCTCCTGTGTCCTAACTCAGTGATCCCTGGTTGCTTTGGGTGCATGTACACATGCTGCACTCATTTAGCACCTCAGTCCCTAAGTTCCATCAGTGGCTGCTTGTTCACACTAAGTTGCTGTATTCTAGAATTTTCTACTCTGTTTTCTCCATGCTTCAAAAATCTCCCCCACTTTGACAGTGCATTTGCTTCCTCATCCTAGCCCTTCCATTTCCCTTTCGTTTCCCCATGTTTGATGTTCAACACACCTCTCTCCTCCTTATTGTAAGGTGCTCTGAAGCAGCTTCCTGCACATCAGGAGTGCTCTATATAAATCCCTATAGACTGCAGGAAGATATCAATGGACTGGTCAAGTGAGCAGAAAAGTGGCAAATAGAATTCATTCAGAAGTGTGAAGTAATGCATTTGGGGAGGACAAACAAGGCATGGGGATATACAATAAGTGGTAGGATTCTGAGAAGCGCAAAGGAACAGAGGGACCTTGGAGTGCATGTCTACAGGTCCCTGAAGGTAGTCGGACTGGTAGATATGGTGGTCCAAGGTCTAAAGCAGGTAGGTTATGATAGAACTGTATAAAACACTAGTTAGCTGCCGCTAGAGCACTAGTTCTGGTTGGTGCATTACAGGAAGGAAGGTACAGATAAGATTTACAAGGCTTTGAGCAATTGAAAGGGGGGATGGGGAAAGAAGAACAAAAGGGAAGGTGTGTGATAGGGCAGAGAGCAGGAGAGATTAATGACAGATGTCACAGAACAAAAGGCAAAGGAAGTGCTAACAGTTGTGGTAAAAGACATAGCATTAGTGCAGAGAGAGTGTTAACGGCAGAATAACTAACAGCTCTGTCCAAAAGCAAAAACATGAAAAGCAGGTTAATTTCAGGCACATGGTTAAAAAAAAATGTTTTTTTAAAAACCTTTTAAAAAAATTTAAAATGGCAGTCATGTTCTGAAATTGTTGAACTCAATGTTGAGTCTAGAAGGCTGTAGAGTGCCTATTCAGAAGATGAGGTGCTGTTCCTCAACCTTACGTTGAGCTTCATTAGAAAACTGTAGCAGGCTAAGGACAGTGATGCGGGCATGGAAGCAGGGTGGTGAATTAAAATGACAGGTGACCGGAAGCTCGGGGTCACGCTTGCGGACTGAGCGGAGGTGTTCTGCAAAGCGGTCACCCAATCTGCATTTGGTCTCCCCTATGTAGAGGATACCGCATTGTGAGCAGCGAATACAGTATATTAAATTGAAAGAAACACAGGTAAATCACTGTTTTCACCTGAAAGGAGTGTTTGGGGCCTTGGATGGTGAGGAGAGAGGAGGTAAAAGGAAAGGCATGACACCTCCTGTGATTGCATGGGAAAGTACCATGGGAAGGGGACGAGGTGTCGGGGGTAATGGAGGAGTGGACCAGGGTGTTGTGGAGGGAACGGTCCCCTCAGAATGCTGACAGGGGAGGAGAGAGGAAGATGCATTTGGTGGTCGCATCATGCTGGAGGTGGTGCAAATAGTGGAGGATCTTCTTTTAGATGTGGAGATTGGT
The DNA here is from genome assembly GCF_036365525.1 of Heterodontus francisci. NCBI lineage: Eukaryota > Metazoa > Chordata > Chondrichthyes > Heterodontiformes > Heterodontidae > Heterodontus > Heterodontus francisci. The sequence goes on along the minus strand of NC_090400.1, from coordinate 30,118,591 downwards.
GGGGTTGAAAGTGAAGACAAGGGGAACCCTGTCGCAGTTCTGGAAGGGAGGGGAAAGGGTGAGGGCAGAAGTGCGGGAAATGGGTCGGACACGTTCAAGGATCCTTTGGAGGGGAATCTTTGGTTGAGGAAAAAGGAAGACACATCTGAAGCGCTATTGTGGAAGCTTGCATCATCAGAACAGATGCATAGGAGACGGAGAAACTGGGTGAATGGAATGGAATCTTTGCAGCAGGCAGGTTGTGAGGAAGAGTAGTCGAGGTAGCTGTGCGAGTTGGTGGGCTTATAATGAATGTTAGGCAACAGCCTAGTCCCAGAGATGGAGACAGAGAAGTCAAGGAAGGGAGGGGAAGTGCCTGAGATGGACCATGTGAAGGTAAGAGAAGGGTGGAAATTGGAAGCAATGTTCGTGAATTTTTCCAGTTTGGGTTGAGAGCAGCAAATGGCACTGATATAATCATCAATGCACTGGAAAAAGTATTGGGGGAGGAGGCCTAAGTAGTACTGGAACAAGGAGTGTGCAACGCTTTTGGTAGGTTGAGGGAAGAAAGTTGGCCAAGATATCAGGGAATATCTCTCCAGTGCAATACTGAGGGAGTGCTGCACTATTGGAGTTGCCATCTTTTGGATGAGATGTTAAACCGAGGCCCCATCTGCCTGCTCGGGTGGATGTAAAAGATCACATGGCACTATTTCAAAGAAGAGCAGCGGAGTTCTCCCCGGTGTCCTGGCCAATATTTGTCCCTCAATCAACATCACAAAAACAGATTATCTGGTCATTATCACAATGCTGTTTGTGGGAGCTTGCTGTGCACAAATTGGCTGCCACGTTTCCTACAACAGTGGCTACACTTCAAAAGTATTTTATCGACTGTAAAGTACTTTGAGATGTCAGATGGTTGTGAAATATGCCATATACGTGCAAGACTTTCTTTTTGCTCAGTAATTCGAACATCCACTGGAACACGCATTTAATGTGTCTTCCGAAAGATATATATGACAACTCCATCAGTAATACACTGCCATTTAGCTTAGATAATGGTTACAAATTCTTGGGAGGGATCTGAACCTTCAATCTTCAGAGGTGACAGTGCTACTAACAGAGTTTGTGCAGTGCAGAAAAAAGTCATAATTACACTAATGTTCTAATTATTCTACAGTGATGATTGTGCAGTGATGAGCAGCCTACAATACATGATTATCCTAATCATGGGAATGCTGTTGAGTTGGTGGCTGACAATGGAGCATACACTGATAAATTAAAAAAAACCCTGTCACTGCCATTTTTAATGCAAGTGGTTGGTGCTGGTGATCCTTGTACTGCTGACAAGAGGACTGACTCCAGTACATGTTGTCTCTCAGTTAATGTATGTCCTTGTTTGTAGCTGTGCACATAAAAACTATTTAAACGAATGCACACTTTTCAAAAAAGGTCACACAGCACCCACAAAACTATGTGAAGGTTTAAAAAAAAACAAAGACTTGCATTTATGTAGCGTCTTTTACAACCTCAGGATGTCCCAAAGCATTTTACAGCCAATGAAATGTAGTCACTGCTGTAATGAGGATACACAGCAGCTAGTTTGCGTACAGCAAGCTCCCACAAACAGCAATATGAGAATGACCAGATAATCTGTTTTTCTGGTGTTGATTGAGGGATAAATATTGGCCGGGACACCGGAATAATTTCCCTGCCCTTTGTCGAAGTAGTGCCATGGGATCTTTGATATCCACCTGAGATGGCAAACAGGGTCTCAGTTTAATGTCTCATCCAAAAGATGGCACCTCCAGCAGTGCAGCACTCCCTTGGTACTGCATTTGACATGTTAGTCTTGATTTTTGTGCTATGGTCCTGGAGGGGGACTTAAACCCATGACCTTAAGACTCAGAGGCAAAAATGTTACCAGCTGAGCCACAGCTGATTCAGGACACAAGTACCTTGCACATCAGTGTATCTCTGTTAGGTAAACATTCATGTCACAGTCCATGTTAACTTTCTGTGGGGAAAGGAAAATATTTTAATACAGTACAGATGTTGAACATTACATATACATACCTACTTGTATAACTCTGACAGCCTATCTCATGTTGACTGATTAATTATGTTTTAAAGCACAGTGAGGGTCTATTGACTTTATTGTAAAGTCAATGGCGAGAATTTTGCCACAATGGCTGAGGTCCCGCCGCTGGGGCCAAAAGTGGGAGGCGACCCCGCTTTGGTGAGCAGCGGAACCTACACAGGCATCTTCCTAGTGGTAGCTAATTAACTGGATGCCACGGGGGTCGCCGCCCCTATTGAGGATGGCGGCCTGCCCTCCAAGAGCTGCTGGCCCAATCAGAAGGCCAGCAGCTCAGCAGCGCCACTCTAAGTGGTGGCCATTGCTGAAGTTGCAGCTGCGAGGAGAGGGCGCCTCAATGGCTGAGGTACCCTTGAAGGGAGGGTAAGTATTCCTGGGGGACTCCGGAGCAGGCCAGGCAGGGCCTGGCGATTGGTGGGGTGGGTGCCGTGAGGAAAAAATGCCCGCGGAGGCTGGAAGTGGCCCTTAATTGGCTACTTAACTGGCTCAATTGGGCTTCGGGCGAGGGATTGGTCTGCCACCTTTACCGTCACTGGCAAGAGACATGATGGCAGGAAGATGAAGGGGACGCCACCCCTCCCCCCACCCCCCTCGTGCCATTTTGCCAACCTTTCCACCTCCCAGCCCTTCACCAAAGAGCTGGTAAAATTCAGCCCAATGAATCTGTTGCGTGCAAACATATTGAATGACTATGTTTAACTTTTGAGGCCACTTTGTAAGTGAGATGCTCACAAGGCAAGCTGGTTGAAGCATGATGTGTTATTAAGTACTCAAGAGGGTATTTATGTGATGTTGAACTATCCATGTAAGTGGGTTATCAGATTGCGGTGACGAGAAAATCGTTTAATGGCGGTGCTCACTGAATAGTGTTTGTATGGTCAGCGCACTACACCTTATCACTTAAATAATCAACTAACCTATTGGAGTATTTTTAAAACATTCAGCATCAAACTCATGTGAAAGACAGCTTAGTTGCAGGATATCACATGTTTCTGGGAAATATTTATGTACATTAATATAAATTAACCTCCTGAAAATTATAATTTGGTGACTATTTGATTCAGCCTTTGTTATAGATTTAGAGTGTGTTTCAGTTATTACCACCAGCATTTGGCTCATGTGTACTGTCACATCGAAACCATGCGTTGTTATGGTTGTGCTCAGTAACCTCCGTCTCAGGTGACTGATAATTTTTCTTACTGCCAGTGTTCACAGGATTCCTGTCCTTGCTCATTGTGTCTTCCATTATGTCTCTGACATTTGAAGCAGTACTTAAGGGAGTGTTGCACTGTCAGAGAGTGCTACATTTTTAGATGAGGTGTTAAACTGAGGCTCCATCTGCCCTCTCAGATGAAAGTAAAAAATCCCATTTAAAGAAGAGCAGGGGAGTTCTCCCACCGTCCTCGCTAATATTTAGCCTTCAACAAACACTTAAAGCAGATTGTTTAGTCATTTATTTTGTTGCTGTTTGTGGGACCTTGCTGTGCGCAAATTGGCTACTGTGGTTTCTATATTACAACAGAAACTACACTTAGAAAGTAATTCATTGGCAGTAAAGCACTTTGTAATGTCCTGAAATGCAAGCCTTTTTCTTTTTGTCTTTCCCATTTGGGAATGACCATGGTAGAGGTTCTAGATTGATCGGTGAACATTAGCCTCTCAGGGACACGATGTGATGGTTAGAGTAAAAAGAATCGAGGATAAAGAGTTTCTCCAAGTGATCATATTATGCCACTTGAATAATAGTCTGAGACTCCCATGTTTAACCCCGAGTGCTCCAAGCCTCTAGACACAACAGAAAGTTGGTCAGCTATGAGCTTCAGTTTCATTCCGTGCTTTGAATTTCTTTACATCATCAAAGGTGAAGCTCATCAGTTTTTAGAGTGACCAACTCTAGTTGGACATATTTCTGGAGATTTCATTACAATCACCCCACCCAGTCAAACTGCCTTTTCCCTCCAAAATTATTGAAACAAAAGAACATTGATAGGAGTAGGCCATTCAGCCCCTTGAGCTTACTCCTCCATTCAATTAGATCAGAGCTAATCCGCACTTCAACTCCATTTACGTGCCTTTGCTATCAAATACTTTTAATAAGCGTGTTCAAGGAAAATGAAACAAAACATAATTTTTTTTAATGCCCCTATGACTTTTCTCCCAGCAGCAGTGCCCAGGAGACGAACCTTGGAGATTCCTGGACAACCCTGGAGGGTTGTCAATCTAATGGTTTTTTCAATATACAGATTTTGGTATCAGCCTTTTTGAATATTTCAGTGACTACCTGTTATCATTGAGAGTGCTTTGGGGTGAAATTGGTAAGTTGTTATATTTAGGAATGTTTAAGTGTAATGGTCTAAGTTCGGGTATTTCAAACTTCTGTACAGAGCACCATCTGCAAGTTTTGAACCACCCCTGTGCCTCCTTTTGAAAAACAGAGTCAAGTATCCAAAGGAAAACAATGCTATTATTGAAGAAATTATTTTTTATTAGCATACAACAACAGAATTCATGTGCTGGTAAGTCAATAAATACAGAAAACTTATGGCAAATGAGAGAAATCTGTTGACCTCAGATTCCCCGAGAGTTCAGGCTTTTCCTTTTGAAAACCTTTGGGGCCTGATTTTCATCTGTTATATGTCATGAATGGGTTCACATGGGCACATTGGAGTGGAAAAAATGTGCAGAGAGCGAGAATAATCATGTCTGCCTATTTCTTTCTGCGACTGATGGATTTCCAGCTGTCATTCACATAAGCACAGTAAGCTCCCACTGGAAAGAGGCAGGAGTCTCATTTTAAAATATTAATTTGCAAGTATATGGAATTTCAAAAGGAGTTTGATAAAGTACCACATAATCTACTTGTCAGCAAAATCAAGACTCATGGGATCAAATGGGTAGGGGCTGCGTAGATATGAAATTGGGTATGGGGCAGAAAGCAGAGAATAGTGGTAAACCATTGTTTTTCAGACTAGAGGAAGGTATACACTGATCCCCCAGAGTTCAGTGTTAAGACCACTGTTCTTTGACACATTATTGACCTGGCCTTGGGTGTACAGGGCATAATTTCAAGGCTGCGTTTACTGATGACACAACCAGTAGGTGGCGCAGTACTAGCACATGTGCAAATACAGCCTCTTCCACTGAAACATCACTGTCTGCAACATTCAGGCAGCTGCCAGGATTAAAGATGATCCTGCTCAATTTATCACAGAAAAACAAATTCAGCCCAAAAATCCCCTCAATGGCTGCCATCGCCACCTCCATCCCACCCCCAACAATCCCGTGCGCTCTCCTGCCATTGCACTTCTCTCTATCGGTCCCTCCCCCACCCTTCAGCCGCTCGCTGCAGACCTCGCCACTGCTCCCCCCTTCCCCTCCCCTTGGCCGATTGTTCCGCACATCTCGCTTCCCGCCACCACCACCCCCCACTGCCCCGCCTCCCCGCTCTCTGGCCACTCACTCCCTCTTCCCCCCCCCCCCACCCCCCACAAGCAGCTAGCTCTAGGCACACCGCTCCCTCCTCTCAGCCACTCACTCCCACATTCAATCGTTCTCCGTGCGCCGCCTGAAGAAGGAAGGTGGGCCGCGAGGTGTGACGGGCGATGTAGGAAAGCAGCATGGCCGAGAGCTAGTGGCTGGAGGGGTGGGGGGGAGCGAGCAGCCAGAGAGCGCGGGGGACGGGGCGAAAGCATCGAGGTTTGGAGCGACTGGCCGATGGGGAGAGCGAGCAGGGGGAGTGAGTGGCAGGGATTGAGCTCCAGCCTCAAAGTCCCACATTCAGCCGCTCGATGACATTAGCGTTATGTGATGACATTTTCCCGCACATGCGCCAATTAGTCCTGGCAAGACGTAGGCTGCACATGCGCGGCATCTCACTGAGAGCAAGAGACCGTTTGCGCATGTGCGCAGCTTGGAGCACTCTGATGACGTCGGCAGGCTGCTGGTTGTCAGGAGTCACTTTGTAATTGCAAAGAATGCAAATGACATGAAACTCAGAAAAGACAGTGGTAAGCCCGCTTCCACCTGGCCTGGGGATCCAACCTGTGTTTTGCGGGTCTCCGGCCTTTAATTGTTCTGAGGCGGGACTTCCACCCACTTGAGGCAGGCAGTCCTGCCGAATAGAGCTGCCAGCCATAGTCCCAGCAGCGCCACCGGGAGCAGTGGCGACTGCTTGGACTGCAGTCCAGCTACCCGACGAACATGTCGGGGAGCCCAGAACCAAGGTTTTGGTTTCCTCGGCAAGGGTGATTGGTCAGGCCCCGGCAAGAAAAGTGTGGTTGACTGGGGGGACATGGGTGTGTTATATGTTGGGGGTGGTTGGGGCAGCAGTTGGGACACAGGGTGCCCGATCATGAGGGGCCCCCCCTCCAGGCCGTCAGAGAGCCGCCTGCTTTTGTCAGGTGGCTTTTCTCAGGCCTGGGACACCTGCTTGCCACAGATAAAATCCCCATGGTGGTGGGCGGAGGCCCTTGAGTGGCCACTTAAGGACCTCGATTGGCCTAGGACGGGTGGGCCGTTTTTCCACACTGCCGCCCTGCCTAAAGTGGCAGCAGAGGCGGGAGCGGGTTGGGAAGGGCCCCCTGAGCCTCCTGCTCCATTTTATGCCCCCCCACCCCCCCCCCCCCCGCTCTTTGATGGGGAATAAAATTCAGCCCATAGTCAACAGTGAGGAGGATAGTAACAGATTTCAGGAAGCCATAGATAGCCTGTGAAATGGGCAGACACATGATGGATGAAATGTAATGTAGAGCAAGGAAGATAGGCTAAACCATTATAAAACACTGCTGAGGACCCAGCTGGAGTGTTGTGTCCAGTTCTGGGCACCATACCTTAGGAATTTTATCAAGACTTCAGAGAGGGTGTAGAGAAGATTTAGTAGAATGGTACCAGGGATGAAAGACTTGAGCTACGTGGAGAGACTAGAGAAACTGGGGTTGCTGTCCTTACAGTAGAGAAGATTAAGGAGCGATTTGATAGATGCATTCAAAATCGTGAAGAGTTTTGAGTGAATAAGACGATCTCTTTTCAGTGGCAGAAGAATCGGCAAACAGAAGACACAGATTTAAGATAATTGGCAAAAGAACGAGAGACTAGTTCTGGATTTTGTTGAGGTCCTGATGTCTGGATCCGTGGCGGGGGAGGTATGTGGGGGATCGGGGGGGGGAGTGGGGTGCGATTTTGGGGCCCCACCGGGGTATTATGCTTGGTTGCCATGTGGTTGATCACGGCAGCACCCGCTGGCAGGAGAAGAAAAATCAACCCTAGATGTGGAAACATTTGTTTACACAGTGAGTTGTGGGCTGGAATGCACTGACTGAAAAGGTGCTGGAAGCGGATTCAATAATAACATTGAAAAAGCAATTAGATAAATCCTTGGGAAAGTAAAATATGCAAGACTGTAGGGAAAGAGCAAGGGAGTGGGACTAATTAAATAATTATTTCTAAGAGCCAGTATAGGCATGATGGACCGAATGGACTCCCTCTGTGCTTTATCAGTCTATGATTTTATAATGGAGACAGGATGTTGTCATTGTGACATCCCATGATTTGAGGTCACTGAGGCTGTTTCTATTTTGAGTTCAAGCGACATCCATATATAGCGTGTGTCCAGGAGACCTAAGCAGCTGCTGTCGGCGGCTTTTAAAATTAAAGGCTGCGTTTGCTGACAACGCCACCACTAGGTGGCGCTGCAATAGCACGTGCGCAAATGCAGCCTGTGCCACTAAAACGTCACAGTCTGCGCCGTCAGGCAGCTGCCAGGATTAAAGATGGCGCTGCTCAAATAATCACACGATGGCAACCTAAACGCATGGCAGCACACAATGGCTGGAGGGGAGGGAGTGAGCGGGCCTGGGAGGGGAGGGAGCAAACGGGCCGGGGAGGGGAGGGAACAAGCGGGCCAGGGAGGGAGCGAGTGAGCGGGTTGGGGAGGGGAGCAGGGGAGGGAGCGGGCGGGAGGGCAGTGAAAGAGAGGGCGGGTGGGTGAGCCAGCGGTTGGGTGTGTGGAAAGTGGGCGGTGAGCGAGCGGGCCGGGGGCTGTGAATGAGCAGGCGGGGGGGTGAGCGAGCAGGCGGGCAGCGGGGATCGGGAGCGGGCAACAGGAGGAAGGAGGAGAACGCATCCGCCACCAGCAAGGTCTTCGGCCACGCTCTCCCCGCACCCGCTCCACAGACCCCCTCTCCCCCCACCCCTGCTCTCTCCCCCCACCCCTGACTCCCCTCTCCCCCCACCCCTGACTCCCTCTACCCCCACCCCTAACCCCCTCTCCTCCCACCCCTAACCCCCTCTCCCCCCACCCCTAACCCCCTCTCCCCCCACCCTTGCTCTCTTCTCCCCCCACCCCTGCTCTCTCCAGCCCGGATCCCCCCACCATCTGCCTGCGTTACGCCTGATGTCATCTGCACATGCGCCAACCTGTGGTGGCACTGCGGAACACAGCGCATGCGCAGAGGGTAGGAACCAAAATTGGTGCAGTCGGATGGCATCAACTGCTGGCTGCGTTGTCAGTAATCACTTTGAAAATTAAAAGGCCAGAGGGGTGACAATCTTGAGTTTCACTTTGGAGTCAGTTCCATTCAGTTGTTTTTTTACAGGTGAGAATTGTGGCCCGGGTTCTTGAATTCTCAAATTTTGCAGAAACCTAAGCAATGGATTGCCGTACCAATCTAAATACAATAGGAGAGGAGAAGTGATGGAAGGATGCCAGGTAGCTGAAGACTATTAAAAAGAAAAAATTTGCATTTGTATAGTGCTTTCCATGACTGCCGAATGTTTAAAATCAAAGCACTTTACATCCAATGAACTACTTTTGAAACCTAATCATTGCATTAAGGTAGGAAACATGGCAACCAGTTTGCATAAGGAATCTCCCACAAACAGCAATGTGATAATGACCAGATAATCTGCTGTTTAGTGATATTGATAAGGGATAACTCCCCTGTTCTTCTTCTAAATAGTACATGGGATCTTTTACATCCTCCTGAGCAAGCAGATGGGGCTTCAGTTTAATGTCTCATCCAAAAGACTGCGCCTCTGACAGTGCAGCATTCCCTCAATATTGCACTGATGTGTCAGTCTTGATTTTTGTGCTCAAGCCCTAGAGTGGGATTTGAACCCAAATTCTTGTGACTCGGGCAAGAGTGCGACCGACCTGAACCACAGCTGACACACAGTTGTTAATTTAATGTTGGTAAGAGAATCAGAGGCACTAAAATTGTACATGGACGAAGTTTAAAACCGTCTAGTCATTTGTGCCCATAACTAAGGGCGTGGTATGTTGTTACCTGCTGAGATTGCATGTTGTTTGATTATGAAATCATCAACTGATGATTTGTAAAAGCAATGCTGCAACTTCAGAAATGCTCATTTATACATGCTAACATGGGTATGCAGTTGGGTGAGTTTTTAATCAGTTCAATCCTGGCTTGTCAGTTGAAGCTTGTAGGAGCAACCGATGTCTTAAAAAAAATAAGATTTCCTTTTGTGTCAGTGTATTATGCAGGGATTTACTGATAGGTATATGTACCTAAACAGCTTTTATGGAAGACCTTTGAAAAAGATATACACACTTGAGGCTTTCCCACAACTTGGTGCTATATTGAATACTCTCCCTGGCAATAATCATGAAAATGGCATTAATAATTTACTATTATAATGCAAAGGTTCTCCTCTTGGATAATTCAAAATGACAATGGAGCAACTGATGGGAAAACAGTCGCAATTATAACCCAGTGCATGCTTATTTCAGAAAGTGGACCTCTGAGGAGAAGGCAGAGTTAACTATTCATAAAATAAATTTGTAGGAGAAGTTGGAAAAAGGAGAGGAGATATGTACCAATGAAAAGGTGGAGCAAGGAGGCATAAAGTGGGAGTTGTGAACGAGTAACACAGGGAGTGAAATTTGGTGAGCTAGAGTACAGAACGGCACAGCAGAGTGTACAAGGATATAGGGAAAAGAGAAGAGTGTGGGGAAGTGAAATGTGTCATGGAACTAACTTTCAACAATGGATCAGTCTGGTTTTGTTCTGGCTTGGGGGTTGCCTTTGGCAACCTGCCAGCTAGGCTGTCTCCAATGAGGTGGATCCTTTGGGGTTGCTATATGTGGGGTACATTTGATTAATTTAGAGCACACCCAGTTGGTGAACATGATGAAGGTTGTCAAGGATGCAGCATGGCAGCAGATAGAGAATTTAAAGGAATGGCAATCAGAGCGAGCAGTCTGTAGTTGAGTTTGTAAAGGAGAACCACTGGACAAGGAATGGCAGAAGAACAAAAGGAAACATGGATTATGATTTGGCATTAAAGGTTGAAAACTGATAGCAGAGTTTATGAGGCACTGTTGTTTACCAGAGATAGTTGGCACCAATCTGAGGTGTTATGATCAACCTGTTTGAAGTGTATGAACATGTCAGAATGAACAGTTTTATAGAAGACAAAGTCGAGGAGGGATATGAAATAAACTACTATAGCATACAGAGTTGGTGGCTCAGTGCAGAGATGCTGATTGAAAGTGTGAAATGAAGATAGGGATTTGGGGGAACATGGATATGGAGATTCTTAAAAGAAACCTCAACGAGAGGAAAAATGGCTGGAAGTAGGATGAAGAGGATTGAGAGCAAAATCAGAGTGTTGCCATGGATTGCTGACTCACACAAGAAAAGGTTTAGAGTAACAATAAGTGTGCTTAGATTGGTGGGGATGGCAGCTGACATCTGTAGTATCTATCCCCCTCTTCCCCACCCCCCCCCCCCCCCCCCCCACACCCCCAACCACCCCAGGCAAAAGGGGTTGTGTTGCAGGGACTGAAAGTAGAATGATGCATCAATGATGTCTGGCAGCAGCTGATCACCTGCATGGTGGAAGAGGTGGCAATTTTACAGCTTGTTTGGTGTCAGAGTATTTCCCCACAGATTATAACTTTATGTTTTAAATTCTGCAGACCATTCTATATTTTTTATGACTTTGTTTTTGGGATGCGGGTGACATTGGGAAATCAGGATTTATTGGCCATCTTTTAGTGGGTGAGACTCTAGACCAGACCAGTTAATGTAGCAGATCCACCTCCCTGAAGGATGTTCATAAAACAGTTGAGTTTTTATGACATCCTTACAACTTTTGTTTCATTCTATACTAAAACTATAATTTGAACAAAGTGACGGCAATCGGCTGTGAAATAGTAAATGAATTTTTAACATTTATTTTCAAACAATATTTTTAATATTACAGCACAATTAAATAAATCAACCACAGATGATAACTAAATGATACTATGGACAATTGGTCATAAAAGGAGACTGCTCTTGAACAATTTGTCCTTGATGGAGAGCTAGATTCACACAACCTTTGAGCAATCAAGACAACTTCTCCAATCCCTTATTTACTTTCTCTTGTGTACTTGCTTTTATATTTATGGTTTCTAAATCCAGTACTTGAGAATAACACATTATGGTTGTCTGTTTGGGAAATCTCATTTATTGTAGAGAACTCTTGAGTAAAATGATATAGCAGCAGTATGAATGATATTGCAAGGGCGAGCCTTACAAAGGAAATAGGAGCCTTTGGGTTTAATAATCTAGCTAGAGGTATTAACAGAGGGGAGGTGTCGTGGCAATCAGTCGTTACATTGGGGAGTGTGCCATTGCAGAATGTTCCATCTGGGTGATGTCAATCCATCCCACATAGTTATTACAGAATGCATTAATGAACAGCATAACAAGAAAATGGTAACAGTAGAGCAATGTGAACAGTGAGAGAAAAATAAGCAGTGCAATTAACAAAAAAATTTTGCCTCTAAGGTTTAGTTCCCCTTTAAGTGAAGTAACCCATACCTATTTGACAAGAACTAAAGTATGCCTCATAATTGCCAGAGCAAAGCTTTTTATTCACATTGCCCCTGTGAGAGAGTGTTGGATACTGGGAGCAGGTTTACCTACTGTAGATAATTAGATGGTGTCTTATGGGAACTATCCTCTATTTCCTGAGCACTGTACAGCTCATTAGCTTAACTCTCAGTGGTGGAGGGACAAGTAGAGACCATTTCATTAGCAACTCCTTGCACATATAAATCTTAAATAGAAGGATTACATTAGATTACAGTGACACAATGAACCCAGGGAATTTCCTTTGCTACCTCCTTTGTGTATGTCTAGATGGAACCATAAAATCCAAAAGGAAGATTATTTTAAATGTGTGCAATACCAAACTGATTTTTGAGGGATACAAGATGACGCATCAATGCTGGAAGGATTTTGTACAATTTTGGGATTGGGTCTGTCAAAGTTAGATGAAGATCTTTTCGACTTTGTCAGTGGTCAGTCATTTCCTTCCCTCATATCAGTTCAATCAAAGAAGCAAGAATTATTGCCTCTGCATCACAGTTGATAGTGCTCCTGCAAATTCAAACGTTGATCACTAACTCTCGTTGTTAATGTATTTATTCCTGGTCTACAATTTGGAAAATAAGATGCTGTTTGGTGGGCCTTTGCTTGCAGCACAGCCTTCATGGAGGAGAGCTGTCAAGAAGCTCACAGCTGCAGGGACCCGGGTTCGATTCTGGGTACTGCCTGTGTGGAGTTTGCAAGTTCTCCCTGTGTCTGCGTGGGTTTTCTCCGGGTGCTCCGGTTTCCTCCCACAAGCCAAAAGACTTGCAGGTTGGTAGGTAAATTGGCCATTATAAATTGTCACTAGTATAGGTAGGTGGTAGGGAAATATAGGGACAGGTGGGGATGTTTGGTAGGAATATGGGATTAGTGTAGGATTAGTATAAATGGGTGGTTGATGGTCGGCACAGACTCGGTGGGCCGAAGGGCCTGTTTCAGTGCTGTATCTCTAATCAAATCTAAAAAAAGCTGAGAGCAGCTGTGTGCCAGGAAACTCTAGATCGGCCATGGATAAGAAGTATTTTGCTTTTGTAGTAATCCAGAGGCCTGGACTAATGGTCCAGAGATGAGAGTTCAAATCCAACTGCAGTTGGGGAATTTAAATTCAATTAATCTGAAATAAAAAGAAGCTAGTATCAGTAATAGTCACCGTGAAATTACTGGATTGTCATAAAAACCCATCTGATTCACTAATATCTTTGTGGGAAGCAAATCTGCCATTCCTACCCAGTCTGGCCTACATGTGATTCCAGACTCTCAGCAATGTGGTTGACTCTTAACTGCCTTCTCAAATGGCCTAGCAATCCACTCAGTTGTCTTCAAGAAGGAAGCTTGCCACCACCTTCTCAAGGACAGCTAGGGATGGGCAATAAATGCTGGCTTAGCCAGCGATGCCCACATCCCATGAACGAATAAAAAATACTCTCTCTAAATTGCCTTTAGACAAGCTAATTTACTAAATAAGAATAAGAAGGTTTTAGAGTTGCCATATTTCCTAATATTCCTTCGTCATCTTTAATCTTCTCAATAAATTGAATGTATTCGCAGCAAAGTTGCCACAGCAATATCCAGATAACAGAGCATTACTATGGAATTGTAAAACCAGTGTCTGTCTCCAGCTGGAGACAACAGTCTATTTTGTGAGGCGGTTTAAATAACTTTTTTTTAAAATTGTGAATTGCGACCTCAATGAAAGAAACTCAGTGGACCTCACACCTTCAGTACAGTTATAAATCTCTGCATTGGTCAATTGCCTTTAGTGTAGTTTAAGTGATAGTTGAATACAGTTCAGAGCCCTACAATTGTACAAGACTGCTCTTGTGTCTGGTAGAGCTTAAACGGTGCAGCAGAATCTAAACTGCTTTCGAGATGTAAACTTTTTTTGTCAGGGACAACATTGTTGCTCTTTAAGATGATGGATTGTTTCCTTTGGCTAAAGTCTGGCTCTCGAATTAACATTATAAAGCCTCAATCTTTTGTGCATTAAGTATTCCCTGGAGCTGCAGAGGGATATTATACAAAGAAATGTTGCATGGAACTGTCTTCCTTCCATTTGCCTTGGGGGCTGATTAAGAAATCTGTTTTTACTGTGAGAGTGTTGTGAATCTTAGATGTTAAGAGGCAAAGACAAGGTTTCAGTAACAAAGGAAGTAGCTCTGTACCCCAGAGTTGACAGTCGTGAATCAACATGCTATGCTTCTCTATAAATTATAGTGAAATCTGTCCATATGATTACTTTTAAAGTTCTACCCTTCTCCTTTCACTGGCTTCCAGCAACTAATTATAAATTTGAAAGTGGCCTATGTTACAAAGCGTCAAATTCCCTTTATGAATGCATTTGTCTTTTAACATTCCACCTGGTGTCAAAAACATGACTCTAGTCATGGGCAACAGCCAGAGTTATTCCAGGTTCCTTCAGAAAAGATGCAAAAGCTATAATAATAGAAGCTGTTTAAATAAATAGCAGGCTTAGTTGAACAGTCATTTTTTTTCTGGAAACCAGGACGTTTCTCCTAAAACCACGAGGCCGTGAGTGAATGCAGCTACTTGTTGATGTGACAAATAGGAAGATGATATACTGGCTCAGAGTCTGCTGTGCATCTGATGGGGTCTGCCACGAGTTAGACTTGTAGTTCAGGTTTTCAAATTTTTTGGTGTGGCACCTTGCTGAAAGTGCGAGCTGCTGACAGGCATAGTGAGGGAAACTGGGCATCTGGAACCTGAGTGAAGAGGGCAAGCAGCTGTGTATCTCCTTCACCAATCGGAATGAAGGTTTGAGAGGTAAGCAGAGGAATGACTGGGAAGGAAGTATAAATTAGAGTGGTTCAATTCAATGTAAAAATCGGGTGCAGAAAGCAAAATAAAGAGCAGGAAATGAAGATTAGATAGACAGCGAAAGGAAAAAGAAAAGTAACAAAAAATTTGAATTTTAAATTTGTCATTTTTAAAATCTTTGAAACCAATTAATACCTGAAAGAATGAGACACCCTCTTTTAATAGTTAATTTTCTGTGACACAGAGGTTGATTGGCAGTAATTAACAGTTATCGTGTCTTTCAAAGGGTAGTTGTGTTTATAATGACGAGACTTAACTTTCTATGGTGAGTTTCGTTCATATCCAGAGCATAATTACTGTACCATTTATGCATAAATATTGGTGCATCCTTATGCTGAGAGCAAAGTTACCTATTATATGACTTCAAAAATTAACTTTAACCGGTGGTATTTCCAAGACAAGTTCATTATTTCTATGGCAATGGGAGATGTTTATCCTGTGTAGATTCCCTTTGTTTGTTTCACTACCTCAGTTCTGATTATTAAATCAAAAGTTACCTGATGGTTAGGCTTAGCTGCTTAATAAAATAAAAATTAATCAAAAAATTCCAGAAATAGTGGCAAACCAAGGGTCTCGTGGAAATCATAGAATGGTTACAGCACAGAAAGAGGCCATTCAGCCCGTCGTGTCCGTTCTGGCTCTCTGCAAGAGCAGCTCACCTAGTCCCACTCTCCTGCCCAAAGAACTTAGGTTTATTATTCTTGGTAAAGAAAAAGTACTGAAAGTAATAATGGGAGAATTCCCCTGGAACGAATGGCCTGCATCATAGGGTTTTTAAAGAGGTAGCAACAAAGATAGTGGATGCATTAATTTTGATCTTCCAGAATTCCCTAGATTTTATAACAGTCCCCAAGGATTGGAAGGTAACAAATGTAACCCTACTATTCAACAAAGGAGGGAGAGAGAAAACAAGAATCTACAGGGCAGTTAGCCTGACATCAGTAGTAGGGAAAATACTAGAATCTGTTATTAAAGAAGTGGTAACAGAGCACTTAGGAAATCATATTATGGTTAGGCATAGTCAGCATAGACTCATGAAAGAGAAATCCTGTTTGACAAATCTGTCAGAGTTTTTTGAGGTTACAACTAGCAGGTTAGATAAGTATGAACCAATGGATATAATGTATTTGTATTTTCAAAAAACATTCGATAAGGTGCCACACAAAGAGTTATTGCACAAAATTAGGGCTCATGGGATTGAGGTAATATGTTAGCATGGATCAAAGATCGGTCAATAGACAGAAAGCAGTGAGTAGGAATAAAGGGGTCATTTTCGGGTTAGCAGGCTGTAACCAGTGGAGTACCCCAAGGATCTGTGCATGAGCCTCAGCTGCTTACAATCTATATCAATGACTTAGATGAGGGGACAGAGTGTAATGTATCCTGGTTTGCTGATGTTACAAAGTTAGGTCGAAAAGTAAGCTGTGAGGAGGACATAAAGAGGCTGCCAAGTGATTGATATAGGTTAAATGAGTGGGCAAGAACATGGCAGATGGAATATAATGTAGGGAAGTGTGAAGTTATCCACATCTGAAGGAAAATAGAAATTTTTTAAATGGTGAGATACTGGGAAATGTTGGTATTCAAAGGGAGCTGGGTGTCCTTGTACTTGAATCACAGAAAGTTAGCATGCTGGTACAGCAAGCAAATGGTACGCTAGCCTTTATTACAAAGGGATTAGAGTATAAGAGTGACTTGCAGCAAGTCCCATTCCCCTTTATCCCTGTGTTCGCTGGCCTACATTGGCTGCAAGTCAAGCAAAGCCTTGTTTTCAAATCCCTCCATGGCCTCGCCCCTCCCTATCTTTGCAATCTCCTCGATCCCTGGAGCCCTCCAAGATATCTGCGCTGCTCTAATTCTGGCCTCATGACCATCCCCGATTTTAATCACTCTACCATTGGTGGCTGCACTGCAGTTGCCTAGGCCCTCAGCTCTGGAATTCCCTCCCTACACTTCTCTGCCTCACTTGCCTCCTTTAAGACGCTCTTTTAAACTTACATCTTTGACTGAGCTTTTGCTTATCTGACCTAATGTCTCCTTATGTGGCTCTTAAGAAAACTTTTGGTTAATGTCAAAGATTGAACAGTTGTCATGACTACAGCCAAGATAATTTGCACTGGAGGATATGCAGTATATACTCCATTGGGCAGTTAAACTGTGGCACAGTGATAGCGTATTTCTTTCTGTGTTGGTAGGCCGTGGGTTCAAGCAGAATTCTGCAGGCTTGAGCACAAAATCTAGGCTGCCACTCCAACGCAATACTGAGGGAATGCTGCACTGTTGGAGCCCTTGCCTTTCAGATGAGAAATTAAATGGAAGCCCCGTCTACTCTCATACATGGCCGTAAAAGAACCCAAGGCACTCTTACAAAGAAGAGCAAGATTGTTCTTCCCAGTGTCCTGGCCAATCTATCTCCCTCAATCAGATTTTCTGGTCATTACCATATTGGTGTTTGTGGGACTTTTTGCTGTGTCCAAATTGGCTTCCGTGTTTGCTACATTACAACAATGACTACACTTTATTGGTTGTATCGAACTTTGGGACGTCCTGGGTCATAAAAGGCATTAAATAAAGGCAAGTCTTGATTTGTTTTTTTAAACTAGGTTTAATAATGGAGACTATACCACTGTTTACTTACTACCATTACCTACTGAGTGACAACTTATCAGAATTATGCTGTATAAAAGCTGTCTGATGACCACATCACATCACCCCACTCCACCCAGCCAAGCACGTAAAGTACATAGCAGAGTAACCCCACTAATATCTGTTCCACCAGTTTAAAAAACGTCACTAGTTAGAACCTTCCTATGTCTCCATGTTCCCACATTCAGACAAGTGTAAGCATCAAAAATTCAGCTTTATCTCTCCAAATACCTACCTGCAATGTGGTTAGCACACAGAATTAAACTAGGCTAGCATGCTACAGGAAAACAATTTAGAATTGTTCACATACCTAGACAGGTCATTTATTTCATTACTAATTACCTCAGTTTTAGAAATTTGACAATATATTTGCTTGAGAGATAAATGCAACATTTTTGTTTTCAAGCTTGCACACTGACTATCAATAAATGTGCCTGCATCACTTTATCCAGATACCTTTCACTACCGTACAGTGTAACATAAATTGAGGAATGAGAGGGTCCTGATAGGACAATAGTCAAAGCTTTGGGTCTGTAGTATTCTCTCTCTGCCAGTTTGGTGACACTTCCAGGACCTTTTCCTGGCCTGCAGGCTTTTACAAAGAATGGCTTTCTGTCTTAAATACTGCAACCTGTGTGCTAACAGCCCTGATCATTTCTAAAGTACCGCAAAATGCCATTATTTGTTACCTACACTTTACAGACACCTTACGTAAGGAGCCAGTTTGCCACAGTCCAAAAGATGATTCTGTAGCATTGTATTTTTCTAGATAATGAGAAGCTGTTTTGTAACAGTGTTATTATGTTGGGCATTAAGAGATAATGGCACTGTCAAACTCACATCTTGCAGTTGAATAGAGTCTCTGTGTATCTCAGCAGGAAGCATCAAGAATCCTAACCAGGTGGAAGCTCTTGCAAAATAGCTTCACTCAGATGTAGCTTCTATGCTCGGTCAAAGAATAAAGTATTTTAAATTATTCGTAACTCATTGTTTCTACCAGTTTGCTAATGATAAATTTATTTTTGCATTAAACAGAAGGGACGTATTGGACAATAATGTAGTTTAGTAGCTTTGGCTAGATTGCATGAGGCATATGCATGTGATTTTCTCTGGAAGAGCAGTGGTCCATAAATACTGAGGCAGTCTTCTCTACAGGGTTTTTTTTATCAAAGAAACTACACTGGATAATGTGCAAGCACAATTGAGACAGCAAGCTGCATCAGAGTGATAGCAGTGCTAAGCACAGTTAATAGTCAATAGCACCCAGTATCCAACTGGCGTAACACATCACTGCTTTATGGTAAGGCTGACTGGATGCTTCTATTAAAAACACCTAACGTTGTTACCGCACATCAAGAAATAATTGCAAACTGGAACATTGCAAGTAATAACTTTGTCAAGACCTATCTGTGCATGAAATATTGAAAGGGAAATTAGTTGTTGCAGGAGCACAAAATCCTCCAAACATTTCAGAGATTTTTTTTCGGGGGGGCGGTGGATGGGTAATGGCGAATAAATTCCATTGATCAACAGCAATGGGAATAAAGCTTTTGATATTCACACAAATGCCATTAAAAGCCTAACATTAAGCTGAACATTTCCATCACCTGAAGCTTGCACCTTGTAGCACGTGACCATTCACACATTGAATTTCTTTTGAAATACAGCAACTGTTACTTAGGCAAATACATTAGCTGTTATACCATCAACCATGTTCCACAAAAAACAATGTGATAAATGGTCAGTTAACTTTTTTTTTCATGGTATTAATTGAGGGAGAATTGGTGGCACAGTGGCGCAGTGGTTAGCACCGCAGCTTCACAGCTCTAGTGACCTTGGTTCGGTTCTGGGTACTGCCTGTGCAGAGTTTGCAAGTTCTCCCTCCCTGTGACCGCGTGGGTTTCCGCCGGGTGCTCTGGTTTCCTCCCACAGCCAAAGGCTTGCAGATTGATAGGTAAATTGGCCATTGTAAATTGCCCCTAGTGTTAGTAGGTGGTAGGAGAATTGAGGGAACTTGGGGATGTGGTAGGGAATATGGGATTAATGTAGGATTAGTATATATGGGTGGTTGATGGTCGGCACAGACTCGGTGGGCCGAAGGGCCTGTTTCATTGCTGTATCTCTCTATGACTCTAATTCCATTCAGGACATGGAGAAACGCTTTGAGTAGTGCCACAGAAACTTGAGCGCTCACTAGAACTGACTGGCCAGAAGAAGTTGAACATCTCATCTGCAAGACAACACCTTTGACAATTTTGGACTCACTTAGTGCTGTACAGGAACCCAAATTATGAGCACAGGCCTTCGCATGTTACCCCCAGCCTTCTGACACAGAGGTGGGAGTGCATCAACTGGGCCAGGCTGGCACACTTTTCCCTTGAAAGTTAACGTATAAACACTCTGACTTCACAAAACGATCATTGTTAATTTTACTTGCAGATCGCCGTTGGGTTCCACAGGCAGCCCAGTGAGCAACATTCAAGAGCATGCTGGGAGCTATGTTTTACAGATACAAAATAGAGTCTGACAACCCAAAACTATTGGGGATTGGCTTCATAAATAGGAGTGTGTGTTACACTAAACTGAAAATGCACAGTTGTTCAATTTAATATGCCCATTGGATTTATTCATGGGGTTGGGGGGGGTGGTGGTGGTGGGGGGGGATGCTAAACTGGATAGCTCCTAAAAATAGATGCAGGGATCGCAATGCACGATTAACACTCGCCCCTTGTTCCCTATGCAGACAGCCTGCCAACTTTGTGCTGACTGCTGATTTGAATGATCTCTGTCCAGCCAGCACTAAATGTGCTGTTCGTTGGCTGGGTGCATCAGCAGGGCGCCACTATCATGAATAGCTAGCACAATTAAAGCTACCCTGCACCTCTTAAAGAGGAGGTGCATATTGGCTGGAGCAGGTGCTAGGAAGCGTAGTTTAAGAGGCTCTCCTCACTCTGGGAAAGAGTGAGGAAGGGCACACCGGGGTGAAAGCAAACTCCATGTTTTTCTGATGCTGTACTAGAGGTCTTGGTGGTGGAGGAGATGGAAAGAAGAAGAAATGTCCTTTATCTGCAGGGGGTGAAGGAGGTCCTCCAGTCATCAAACCCTGAGGTTCTGGATGCAGCACTGACCTCAAGGTCAAGGCTGGTGAATGCATCTTCAAATGCCATATTCCATCAACTGCATCAGGAGCCTCAGCCAATGATCAAATCACCATACCCTCCCATCACTTACCTACCAACAGTCTCTATCAATCAGGACTTGTACCTAACATTCATAATGTTCACCTCACCCTCACACACTTAGCATTGCTGCATGCCTCACATCCGCCTCTCCCAGGAAGCACGCATTGCCAGCTATTCAACCATCACAGCAACATCAGCCAAACAAATTGCATAGCACTCACTGACACACTTCCCCTCTCTCTCTGTCTCTTACAGGACAAGGTGGTGCAGACTGAAGGTAGCAGAAGCTAGCTGGAGGGGGACAAGCACATCTGAATGTCTTAACGCCATAGAAGAAATGGTGTTAACCATTATTGGGATGGCCGTTGCTGAGGCTGTGGCCAGCAGTGGGGCTGAAACCTTAGAAGATGGCAGCATCCTCATACCTAATCTTCCTTCTCACATCCCACTACCCCTCATCACAAACTCTTCTGATTTGCAAGGTGCAGTGGCATCAGAAAGTACCTCTTACTTGCCCTCCACTCCACACAGCACAAACTTACCCTTGTGCCTTTTTCCTTTCAGATACCCAAGAGATTCAACCTACCCAGGCAGTGGAGGAACATAAAGAAGACAGTGATGATGAAGACACAGCACCATTATTTGATTTCACACTCGCAGCCACCAGCTCAGATACTGACACTACATGTATCTTGGAGGATAGCATAGAGGCAGGATCAGCATGTGGTGAGACACCAGGTGTGAATGGGCTGCAGGGAATGCCAGAGGAAGAAAAGCCAAAGGGCAAGTTCTCACAGGGCTTCTAACTGTAAAGGTCTCCAATGAACACTATAATGGGGCAGCCTGCAGAAGAATGCTGATGGGTATGCTGATTGGGAAGCCTACCAGATTTCCTGTGGTCAGTGTCAAGGAGGATGGAGGAGTCCAATGCCAACTTGACACAGGGCTTTGTACAGAGCAGGGATCCACCTCCAGTCACACACTTGTGGACTCATCCATGATGCAGCGTCTGATGGCCGATGTCGCAGTTTCCATTACAGCACAGGCAGCGGCACCCAATGTCTGAGTTGCTGCAGTGGAAGCTCAGACTGCTGTCATGCAAGGTCAGACTGCACCATCATAACTGTGGATTACAGTGTGTAAAGGGGCTTACAGGGTGTCACAGCAGCCAAGCAATCTGTCTTCCAGCGTATTACTGGGATTAGTGAGGTGCTGCCCTAGCCGAGTGGCGGTGGCTCCATCAAGCACGAACCAGCTGTCCTCTTTCAGGAAGGCAGCATTCATCTAACACCCATCACTCTGGTAGTCCCTTGGCCTGTCAGGCAACCAACCCAGACTGCTATTGCATGGTGCAGTCCATAACTGGGCAGAGCTGCTCCAGACCATCCTCCAAGGCCATCTGTAGTATCCTCCACTGAAAGTCAGCAGCCTTCCACCAGCTATGCTGCAGCTACTCGGGCAGCACTGTGTTAGGACACTAGGATAGTCACAGGCACATGGAAGACAGGCACTAAGGGAATAGACAAGGGTGATTATGACTATATGGAATGACTTGCAATGTTTCATTTTGTAGTGGCTTTTATTTTTGCATTGTGGCCAAGCAAATGTAGTGATGGTCAGTGACAGAAGGGAGGTTAGCTGTAGAACTGTTGGTGAATGGGGAATTGGGGTTGCAGTTACTGTTAGCGCAGCCGAATGTGTTCTTCTTGGACAGCCCAACCAGAAATGAGTCATTCGGGTTGCCGCCTCCTGTTCCCCCTCAGGCTTCTGCTCCTTAGCTGCTTGCTGTATAGCTGGTGGCAAGAGCTGTCCCTTTTTGATGACGAGGTTGTGCAGCTGATCACCATGAATCTTGATATCTGCTCTGCCAAGTACTGCAGGGCTCCTCCAGACTGGTCTAGGCAGCAGAAGCGTTGTTTCAGCATGCCAGTGGTGGTCTCTATCTCATTTCATGTGGCAGCATGGCTTTCATTGTGTGCATGCTGTGCACGTGTACATGGGTTGTGCGCCAGAGTCATCAGCCATATAGTCAGTAGATAACCTTTGTCACCCAGTAGCTACCTTTAGGTTTCCTGTGGTGGCTGAAATACAGACTGCCACAGAATGAAGGCATCATGACTGCTGCCAGGATACCAGACATTGACCTCCGGTCACGGATCAGCTGGACCTTGACGGAGTGGAATCCCTTTCAGTTTCAGTTTAGTGCAGACTTCATAAGCAGCTCCCACAAAGTGATGTGTGTGCAATCAATGGAATCCTGCACCATGGGGAAGCTTGCAATCCTCACAAAGCCACATGCTTGCACTGCCTGCTTGTCTCTGACAAGAGACTGAAACATAGTTAGCTGTCTTTGAATAGAGTCGCAGTGACCTCCCATATACAACAGTGAATGGCAAATCACAAGATGTTACAAATATCTCCAGCTCCACCCTGGAAGGAGCCAGACTCATAAAAATTCATCACCTCGGTTACCTTCACAGTGACGATCTTTGCCCCGCTCTGAGGTTGCAGTTGTGGCTGCAGCAGGGTTTCAGTGAGGACGTTCTGACTGGAGCACAGATATTGTACACATTGTTCCTCACTGAAGTTCAGGTAGGAGATTTTCTACCTCCACACCTTGGGTGGATATGGCCTCCTGCTGAGCACATTTCATCCCCCTCCTTTTCCTCTGACCTGTTCCAACAGCTTGTCCTGCTCTGCGTGGCCTCTGTTCCTTCTCCAAGTAATGCTGTATTCCAAGGGGAATGTAAACTACTGTACCCATGTCTGGGAACAGCATTGAAGTCAGCAAAAGTCCTTCAGCACCTGCCACATCAAAAAATCAGAGTGTACGCAAATGCAGAATAATTGACTTCATATACTTTACGGACAGATATATATTTACACCAAGTTATTCTTATTTCTACCATTCTTTTGCCAGTGCCTCGCTGTGCTGTAATTAAACCTGACCTGATGCTGTGCCAAGGTGATACCTGAGGACCAGGGAGGACAATGGTGTTTGCCGGCTATATGATGTCATGAGGCTTGTGGAGGTGGGGTGGGGTGGGGTGGCCCTTGTGCCTAGTATACGACCCAGGTGGACTTTTCTGCAGGTTACTCTACCATTGTTGGTGTGTGAACACCCTTATCTTGTATCCTGCCACCAACATGACAAGGCATTTGACGGGGCTGACTGTAAAAGTGGCATGAGCTGTCATCAGGAGTGAGGATGGCATCATGTAGCCAACTCTAGTCATACCACTTGTGCTGGCTCCTGAGCATGACCCTGAGAGATATTACCCCAAAGCTCTCAAAAGCCATGTTCCATTGTCTTCTTCAAATGGTGATCCAGGACTTAAAGGCCAGTAATGACACCATCCTTTTTGGATGCACTGACTGGTCTGAAGGCCTCTCTATCAAGGGGATGGATACAGATGTTCATTTAGTTGTTGTTATA
This sequence comes from Heterodontus francisci, assembly GCF_036365525.1. Taxonomy (NCBI): domain Eukaryota; kingdom Metazoa; phylum Chordata; class Chondrichthyes; order Heterodontiformes; family Heterodontidae; genus Heterodontus; species Heterodontus francisci. Next base: position 30,094,537 of record NC_090400.1, on the reverse strand, counting down.
CTTTTGAAGTCTTGTCTGATCATGAAATAAATAGAAACCAGCTGTAATTGAAATAGCTAACAATCTGTATGCTATAAATTATTTTTTCTGATTAAAAAAAAAACCTGCTGCAGGTTTTAATTGACATTAAAAGTGGCCAAATGGAGAGTAAGAAAACACATGGAAAAGGTGAAAGTCAAGACATGATTTGCAACCTCATACATCTCATACCATTTTTGTCACCGTCATTGTTGATATATCTTGCTATCGATGCAGTGGTAAACATCAGAACCAATCACAAAGCCCCCCAATCTAGCTCAACCATTTCAGGAAAAAACCCCTTTTCCATCACAGTACTCAGTTTCTCATATTCATAATCTATGAAAGGTCTTCCTTATAGTGTGTACTTCATATAAGTATCACACTTGCTTCTTGTGACACTTCAGCCCTCACATTTCAGACACCACTCTATAGCGTAAACTCTGATTCGCTATTCGGAACTCAGCTAATGTAGTAAGGATATCGTCTTCCATCCCACCTCCTCTGTTGTTAATTTGTCAACTAACTGTTGTCTTAAATATATTGTACTTAACTAAAATATTCCCAATGGGCTATTTCCTGAAATGTTTATTATTCATAGGCTTCAAACAGTTACATAACTGAAGCTCCTCCTTTATTAAAGCTTTAAAACTAAATAGAAGCTCACTGCACATTCCTTGGGTTTTCATGCTTGATTTATTATTCGTCTAATTAAAATGTGGTTACATAACCTAACCACTGTCATTCATGAAGATAAATCTAAACATATTCATAAATACTTTCAGGGATATTTTTCCCAGACTTGTCAATCATAGCAATAATAGGTGATCTTTATTGATTATGAGTAAACATCAGCAATGTTTTACCTTACTTTATACAGGAATGAGAGTATGATGTTGGAATGTCCTATATAGATACCTTTGGATAGGTAATATGAAGTGGTTTACAATTACAAAGTCCTTATATAAGTTTCATTTCAAATTAAAGCATCTTTATTCGTTCATGGGATGTGGGCATCACTGGCTAGGCCAGCATTTATTACCCATCCCTAATTGCCCTTGAGAAGCTGGTGGTGAACAACCTTCATGAACCGCTGCAGGCCTTAGGATGTAGGTACACAACAGTGCTGTTAGGAAGGGAGTTCTAAGATTTTGGCCCAGCGACAGTAAAGGAATGGCGATATAGTTCCAAGTCAGGATGGTGTATGGCTTGGAGGGGAACATGCAGGTGGTGGTATTCCCATGCATCTGCTGCCTTGTCCTTCTAGGTGGTAGAGATCACAAGTTTGGAAGGTGCTGTCACAGGAGGCTTGGTGAGTTGCTGCAGTGCATCTTGGTGAGTTGCTGTAGTGCGTCTTGTAGATGGTACCACATTGCCAATCAAGCAGGCTGCTTTGTCCTGGAAATTGTCGAGCTTCTTGAGTGTTGTTGGAGCTGCACCTATCCAGGCAATTGGAGAGTATTCCATCATACTCCTGACTTGTGCCTTGTAGATAGTGGACAGGCATTGGGGAGTCAGGAGGTGAGTTACATGCCACAGAATTCCTAGCTTCTGACCCGCTCTTGTAGCCACAGCATTTATGCTAGACTGGGTATGTGCTTGGTCCAGCTCAGTTTCTGGTCAATGGTGAGCCCCAGGATGTTGATAGCGGGGGATTCAGCGATGGTGATGCCATTGAACGTCAAGGGGAGATGGTTAGATTCTCTCTTGTTTGAGAATGGTCATTGCCTGGCACTTGTGTGGCGTGAATGTTACTTGCCACTTATCAGCCAAAGCCCGGATGTTGTCCAGATCTTGCTGCATCTGGACATGTATCTAAGGAGTCACGAATGGTGCTGAATATTGCGCAATCCTGCAGTGATGTCCTGGAACTGAGATGATTGACCTCCAACAACCACAACCATCTTCCTTTGCGTTAGGCATGACTCCAACCAGCAAAAAGTTTTCCCCCTGATTCCCATTGACTTCAGTTTTGTTAGGGCTCCTTGATGCCACACTCGGTCAAATTCCCCCTTGATGTCAAGGGCAGTCACTCTCACCTCACCTCTGGAGTTCAGCTATTTTGTCCATGTTTTAACCAAGGCTGTAATGAGGTCATGAGCTGAGTAGCCCTGGCGGACCCAAACTGAACATCAGTGAACAGGTTATTCCTGTGCAAGTGCCACTTTATAGCACTGTCAGCGATCCCTTCTGTCACTTTACTGATGATCGAGAGTAGACTGATAAGGCAGTAATTGGCTGGGTTGGATTTGTCTTATTGTTTGTGGACAAGATATACCTGGGCAACTTTCCACATTGTTGGGGAGATGCCAATGTTGTAGCTGTACTGGAACAGCTTGGCTACGGGCACAGCTAATTCTGGAGCACAAGTCTTCATTACTATTGCTGGAAGGTTGTCAGGGCCCATAGCCTTTGCAGAATACAGTGCCTTCAGCCATTTCTTCATATCACATGGAGTGAATCAGATTGGCTGAAGACTGGGACCTCAGGATGAGGCCGAGATGGATCATCCACTCCGCACTTCTGCCTGAAGATGGATGCAAATGCTTGAGTCTTGTCTTTTGCACTGATGTGTTGGGTTCCATCCTTGAGGATGGGGATATTTGTAGAGCCTCCTCCTCCTGTTAGTTGTTTAATTGTCCACCACCATTCAACAGTGGATATGGCAGAACTGCAGAGATTAGATCTGATCTGTTGGTTGTGGGATTGCTTCGCTCCGTCTATTGCATGCTGCTTACGCAAGTAATCCTGTGTTTTAGCTTCACCAGGCTGACATTTCATTTTTAGGTATGCCTGGTACTGCTCCTGGCATGCCCTCCTGCACTCTTCATTGAACCAGGGTTGGTCCCCTGGCTTGATGGTAATGATAGAGTGGGGGATATGCCGGGCCATGAGATTACAGATTGTGGTTGAATACAGTTCTGCTGCTGCTGATGGTCCACAGCGCCTCATGGATGCCCAGTTTTGCATTGCTAGATCTGTTTGAAATCTATCCCATTTAGCACGGTGGTAGTGCCACACAACACGATGGTGGGTATCCTCAATGTGAAGACGAGACTTCGTCTCCACAAGGACTGTGTGGTGGTCGCTCCTCCCAATACTGTCATGGACAGATGATCTGCGACAGGTAGATTGGTGAGGATGAAGTCAAGTAGGTTCTTCCCTCTTGTTGGTTCGCTCACCGCCAGTCTAGCAGCTATGTCCTTTAGGACTCGACCAGCTCAGTCAGTAGTGGTGCTACCTTGCCACTCTTAGTGATGGACATTGAAGGCCCCCACCAAAAGTACATTCTGTGCCCTTGTTACCCTCAGAGCTTCTTCCAATTGATGTTCAACATGGAGAAGCACTGATTCATGAGCCGAGCTGGGGGTGGGGGGACTGGTGGGATGTGGGTAGGTGGTAATCAGTAGAAGGTCTGGGACATTGCCTGTAAGGTAGGATTCGGTGAGTATGACTATCTCAGGCTGTTGCTTGACTAGTCTGTAGCATAGCTCTCCCAATTTTGGCATAAGCCCCCAGATGTTATTAAGGAGGACTTTGCACGGTCGACAGGGCTGGGTTTGCCGTTGTCGTTCTCAGTACCTAAGTTGATGCTGGGTGGTCTGTCTGGTTTTATTCCTTTTCTTAGACTTCATAGCAGTTTGATACAACTGAGTGGCTTTCTAGGCCATTTCAGAGGGCTTTTAAGAGTCAACCACATTGCTGTGGGTCTGGAGTCACATGTAGGCCAGAGCAGGTAAGGATGGCAGATTCCCTTCCCTAAAGGTAATTGGTGAACCATTAAACAGGCAAGATAAATTTGACGCATTAAATGGGCAAGCATGCCCATGTTCTGTTGCATTTAGTTGGGAAGAATGACTACTTTTCTGCTATGTTTTGTAAAACTGAAGCATGTAATTCTATGACGGCAGTGGTGATATCCTTTGAAAGAATTCACACCAACAAGATCTAACTTGCGGACTTTTTCAGTGCCCCGTTCCTTCCTAGCATTCAATTCTGTTTGTCACATTTTTTAATACTAAATGCACAATTCTAGGAATCTGACATGAAGGGCAGGATTTTCCCCGTGGGCTTCAGGACCTCGATGTCAGGGTCAAATGGAGGTCAGAACCCCGCATTCTGTGGGAAACCATCACTCACCTGTGATTTTCCCCTAATTGGCCAATTAGTGGCCAGAGGGAGGGCTCGCTGTCCAATTAAGGATGATGGGCAGGCTCTCGAAGCTGGAGGGCCAATGGAAGGCCCTCCAAATTGGAAGCAGCACGAGGCCATATCAGGTAAGTGTGAGACCGTGCGCTTCAAAATGGAGCTGCCTGCTCTCCACCTTTTTCAAAACGAAAGTAAAAAATTTCCGTTGCAGCACTGAGGGGGGGATCCCATTCATGGGGTGGCCTGCGGCAGCTGCTGAACCCAGATAGGCAGGGAGGGCCTCGAAGCCTGCCTGAAGCACTGCGGCCTGGTCTGCCACCAGAAGGCAGTTAAACGGTCCCTACTGCGGGAACTCGGAGGCCGACTGGAAAATTCCAGTCAGCCTCCTTCAATAGGCCTTGAGTTACTTCAGTTGGTTACCTGCCACTTGTAGGTGGGGAGCGTTGCCACCAACCCCCCCATCCCGACTCCAGGAAAATGGCATTTGGCAGGATGGAGCCGTGGAACTGGCACACTGGCCGGCAGCACTATTTCTAGCGCCCACCTACCTCCATTCCTAGCCTCAACGGGGGCTGAAAATCCTCTGCAAAAAATCAGTTTAAACTCTTCTATCTTATGCAATTAAAATTCATGTCCTCAATGTGAAGGACAGTGTGCCAACTCACTGGCACACAGGAATACCAGGAGGGCCAAATGTCATTGTCTATACCAGTCTCTGTTTTAAATCCTCCAGCTGCATAAAAATAACGTTAAAAATCAGCAAGTCTGGAACTGGAAGTAAAAATGAGGTGCATCTTCTTGAGGGTTATTTGCCTCCAGATAATCCACAGTGGCTGCAGGTACACTGAACTATAAAATAAATATCCTGTACTTTTCCATGCAGTGCTGATCCCAGCCTACACATTCTGGTTACGTATATTTGAGGATCCCTGTTTTTTTGATTCCAAACAAGAGAATGAGATAATTGGGCAGTTTTGATACTGTTGGCTGTGCCCTGTGTTGTGCCAGATGTCCTGCCCAAAACAGCTTATAGGATGGCTGAGAATGCTTCATGTTCTGACTGATGTGACACTGTGTACAACCTCCTGGCTGTAGTATGAGACTTTTAATTCAAGCATGTCTTGCCGATATGTGTAGCCTGCACTGAAAGAGTTAAGCATAATCCAATTAAACTAGAGTGCCTACATGGCTGCAAGCATCTGGAAGGAGAGTTTTGATCAATATTTTACAATATTCACTCCCCTTCCACTCCCCACCCCCCCCCCCCCCAAAAAAACCCCAAGGGCATAACCCCTCAGAATTGCCACAGTGTAAGCTTTTGTAGGACACTCGTTTGCATTAGGTTGGTGACAGCAGGCAGTGCTCAACTCCCCTGTGACAGGATCTGCTCAGATTTAGTCTTTGAATGTTGCAAATTAAATTCCCTCAACAGGCCTCTAATCATTCTTAGCAGATGGGGCTTGCGCTCAATTTTGAATCCACAGGAAATTTAATGGTTATTGTTTCTGTTTAAATAGGAGATTATTGCATTTTAATAAGTTCTCTTTGGGACTTGCCACAACAATAGAGCGTCATGAATTACAGTAGATAGCTGTTAGTGCATGCTGGGGAAAAATCAAGTCACTGAGTGTGACAAGTTGCTTTTTTCTCTCTCTCTCGCTCCTGCCATCCGCTCGGAGTGTATTTACCACCAAATTAAGTTTGCGCTGTGGGGATAATATTTTTTATCCTGCCGAGGGGGGAATGCGCTTGTATGTGGATTTTCATTAAAATGACACATCTGTTCAGCAATTTCACAAAGTAATTCTGCTGAAAGTTTTATCAGCTAATTTTAATTATTCACTCCAGTGGCTTGAATACAGGATTCATCATGTTGAATTAATACGTTCTGTGTGAATTTCAAAATGAGGGGAAGCGATCATGGAATTGAATTGTCACGCAATGCAGATTAAATTCCGGCGCTTCAGATTCTTTAATTAGGACACGGCTGGGGTCTTTTGTTTCAAAGGTATTATTACAGTGCCAGCAAACCTGGAGGCACCCTTCCCAGTGTAGGTAAAGACGATGGTACAGTTCTGAGCTCTGTGTGCAGCCGTTTATATAAAGGATTCATTTTTTTTTGACTAAGATCCAAATTTGTTTATAGTGCCCAGTAGCCCCTCGCCATAATGCTGTCTCACAGTACTCGGACACACATTATGGCTCCCTTGCTAGCAGCAAAGAACTGAGGCCCCTGAGTTAAAGTTCTCCCTGTGCTTTAATATGCTTTCTGTATGTCTCCCAAAGGTACCATTAGAGTGGGTCTAGCACTTATACAAGAATAAATCCTATTTAGTGCAAAGCTAGTTTCCAACGGGATTTTCTATAAATTATTAGGTTGGGGGGTAGGTGGAAATTGAGACATTTTGGTCGGGATTTTATCTGGGCCACGTGGGGGCGGTCTCAACCACAGGCTACAATGCCGGCGAGAGCCCCACGCCACCTCCTCTGGGGAAGGCCTGCCAAATCAATTGCCAATTTAAGTGGACAGCGGCTGGCCTTCCCCAGTATTGAGGACCCCGGAGGCAGAAGTCCCACTTGCTGAGAGCTGTCGGCCAATCAGAGGCTGGCAGCTCTTTAACTGAGCAGTGCCACCCCAGAGGTGCTGGCTGCTGCAGGTAATGGACTCACCCGAGGCGCTGGACCCAGGCCACAGGTAAGTCAGGGTGGAAAAGGTTTTATGGGTGGGGTTCAAAGGGGAGGGGGTGTAGGGGGTTGGTGGCAAGGGCAGGGGGATCGCTCGCAGCAGCCACCCAACCCTCTAATGCTGGATCCCTCATTCAGGCACCATGCCTTTTAACGAGGAACACCCCCCCAAACCCCCAGAGCTGGAAATCAGACAGCATGGGTGTGCTTGGCATGCTCCCCATGCAGCTACAGGCTCGGCCGCTACTGGGTTAATTTTAGCGGTGGAGAGGGAGGATGAAGCCCTTAATTGGGCATTAATTGCCCACTTACGGGCCTCAATTGGCAGCAGGGTGGAATGGCCAGTGAACAGCTTTCCTGTTCCAGACAATTTTGGTGGAGGCCCCCAAACCTGCCATGTGGAGAACATAAAATTGCCCTCCTTGACTGTGTTTTGGTGCCGAACACTTTTGGGCTTCTCCTGTGTAGCTTGTTTCATTTTTTTGTAAGTTATTTCATACTTGCCCCCATTCCATACCTCCAGGTTTGTCTGTGGTATACACCATACTCGAACTAAGACGGCAGCCTCTGTCAATGGCAGGTAGGCTCTTATTCGGCTCTTAGTTCTGCTGCTCCCTCCTTACAAGGTTTCAGCTTGTTGACGTTACTCTAGCCAACTAGGGATAAAGCTATCTTAGATCTAGTATTGTGTAATGAAGCAGGGTTAATAAGCATTGTCATAGTAAAAGATCCACTGGGAAACAGTGATCATAATACCATTGAATTCCATGTTAAGTTTGAAAGTGACATGCTCCAATCACAAACAAGAATCTTAAACTTAAAGCCAATTCCGTAGACATGAGGGGAGAACTGGCTAAGGTAAATTGGGTAAGTAGACTAAAAGGTATGGCGGTAAAGGAACAGTGGGAAGCCGTTAAAGAAACAATTCAAAATATTCAACAAAAATGTATTCCTTTGAAAAACTAAAGCTCAGCCAGAAAGATTCATCCATGGCTCATTCAGGAAGTTCAGGATACTATTAGATTAAAAGAAAAGGCTTACAATGTAGCAAAAAAGAGTAGCAAGTCTGAGGATTGGGAGTGTTTTAGAAACCAACAAAGGGCCACCAAAAAGTTGATAAAAAAGGAAAAAATAGAATATGATTGTAAATTAGCCAGTATCATAAAAACAGATTGTAAGAACATTTATAGGTATATCAAATGGAAGAGTAGCTAAAGTAAACATTGGTCCCTTGGAAGCAGAGACAGGAGAGATTATCATGGGGAATGAGGAAATGGCAAAGGCATTGAACAAATATTTTGTGTCTGTCTTCACAGTAGAAGACACAAGTTCCATACCAGAAATAGGCAGTAACCTAGGGGCTAAAAAGAGTGATGAAATTAAGAAAATGAATATCAGTAGAGAAAAAGTATTGGAGAAACTTGAGGGACTAAAATCTGACATCTCCAGGACCTACTGGCCTACATCCTAGGGTTCTAAAAGAGATAGCTGCAAAGATAGTGGATGTGCTAGCTATGATTTTCCAAAATTCCTTAGATCCAGAAGGATCCCATCAGATTGGAAGTTGGCAAATGTTGCACCGCTTTTCAAGCAAGGAGGGAGAGAGAAAAAAGGGAACTACAGGCCAGTTAGCCTAACATCAGTTGTTGGGAAAAGTCTGGAATCTATTATTAAGGAAGTCTTAGCAATGCACTTAGAAAAGCATAGTATGATTATAACAAGTCAACATGGTATAACCAAAGGGAAATCCTGTTTGACAAATTTATTAGAGTTTTTTAAAGATGTAACTAGTAAGGTAGATAAAGGGGAACCAGTAGATGTAGTATACCTGAATTTCCTGGATTTCCAAAAGGCATGCGATAAGGTGCCACATGAAAGGTTATTTGGCAAGATAAGGGCTCATGGAACTGGGGGTAATATATAAGCATGGATAGATGATTGATTAACAGACAGGAAGCAACGAGTGGCAGAAAAGGGCATTTTCAAGTTGACAGGCAATAGTCGAGTGCTGCAAGGATCAGTGCTATTTACAATCTATATTAATGACTTAAATGAAGAGACAGAGACACAGAGTAATGTATCTAAGTTTGCTGATGATACAAAGATAGGTGGAAAGGTAAGCTGTGGGCAGAACACAGAGAAGCTGCAAATGATATAGACAGTTTAAGTGAGTGGGCAACAAGATGGCAAATGGAGTATAATGTAGGGAAGTGTGAATTAAGAAACTTTGGTCGTAAGAATAGAAAAGCAGAATATTTTAAAAATATTGTCCCTCAAACTTTCAGTGGCGTTGAGGACCGCTACCTCTCGCCTGTGTATGTCCACCAGTTCCACCTGGCCTATCCTTGAGGGAAGCGTTGGGGTAAAACATACTGTACTATTCTCTAGATGGCACTGTGTCCTACCATGCCAGAATGATGTCTGGGAGGTAGTCACACAATATTTCCCCTTACTCAACTAAGCCAACCGGGTTGGACTCATAACCACTGATACCGCCCATCTGTTGCATTAAAACCACAGAATGCTTCCTCAGTGGCATAGACAGGATGTGAACACACTATAGTCAATTCTCCCATACAACAGCCTCTCAGTGACGTTCCCAGCATTACTTTTCTAGAAAAGATCGCATCAGGGTGAATGTGCTGATACACAACATGGTGGTGTCCTTCCCTCATTACTCCAATGTTCTGTACAAGGTATACATCCTTAGGTGCATGATTCACAGTAATAATAGATATTGCCAGTACCATTCCCAATAACATTCCCCCCTTTTCAATACAGTTAGTATTAGTAGCATACACATATGTTAATCCCCTGAGTTGGCAACCGGTCAGATTGGTGGGGTTCAAAACCAAATTCTTAACCTGACCCTTACTGATCCAGAGAGGTACCTCTCCTTGGTAAATATGCCTCAGGTTTTCCCGGGTCTGTTCGATAGCACAACTGCCATAGATAGAACAGGTGTTGTTCATAGCTGTTCTCTTTCCTGACTCCTCCACTTCCCTACACAATTTATTGATTGTTTTTGCATGATCCTCCATGGTGGGCACCAACTATTTAACCCATCTGGTCAGACTTTGGGCATTCTGGAACCCATCTGTTTGGATCTTTTGTTTGTCCCTTAGAATTTCTTTCAGCTGAATGCTAAGAGTCCTAACCTTTTGGACAAAATTGGCTATGTCTAGAGTGTTTACTACTCCTGCCCTGGTAATAAAACCTGTTATTACATCATTGACCAATCCTCTTTTATTCCTTCACAAATTTCCCTAACACCCCTGTCTCGGCCAGGTCACATGTCTCCGAGCCCAGACTCCCTCCGGAGCTCTGGCCTGGGATCCCTGTGCCTGTGTTTCCTGTTCAATCACTCGTTTCACCAATCTTTCATATATTCGAGTCAGATTTGAGTACCACAGGAGTAATCCCAAATCTGAGATGTTTAGGACCACGGGTACCAACTCATGGTGTATATTATCATACAAAACTTTATTCGTTTTTGTCAACACTAGTCCATTCTCTGGTCCAAGGCTTAATGTTGGGCAAGGGGAATCCGTTAATTGCGTTGGCAGTGTTTTACCTTTACTCATTCTTGCCGATAAACAACACTATTATCGGTTTACCCCTCCCATTCTGGGGAGGATCAACCCGCCCCCTGGTCTCACGCACATAAATTGGACTTTACAGTCACTCTTGCTGCAGGGCTCTCTCATGGAGAGCAGGAGGGGGTATTCATCTGTGGAGGGGACCTCGATCTTGTTTCCCCCTGGACACTTGACACATACCGATTGCCTGATGGTGATGTTCACCACAATTGTGCTGGTTGTGTCCATATTGCCTTCGTAGTTGCCATCGATCTTTATGCTATCTGAGCTTTCGTTACTACAGCAATTTTTTTTTGTGATTAATATGTACTGAACTTCCGCCTGTCCCCAATTCCAGTAGTATCAGTATGGGGAGTAGTATTCTGCAAGATATAATGGGTCTCTCCAGTCGTCACTGATCAGCTGTGATTAATTCTGCAAGACAAAATATTTACATGTTGCTAAGGCTCCTTTACTCTAAAGCCTTGCCAGAGGGGTTAGAAATCCATAAAGAATTCAGCCCAGTGCTGCGGCTTTCGCCATTTCCGGTTACTTTGATGGGACCGAAAGGTTGGAGGGGGATCCTCCCCACAATCGCTGTCATCCTCATCTGTCCCATGGGGTATCGGAACGGCATCTTCTCCCAACCCTTCTGATTCGTTATCATTGTCATCCTCGTCCCAACCTAATGGGCTTATCGAGGAATCGGGTTCCTTTCAGGGTGTGCTGCTAGCCACCTTTCCCTTCTCATGGGTTGGCAGATGCACTTTCTTAATTTGGTTAATGTGGAACCATTTAACATGTTTGGGCGATTGAATGGCATAAACCATAGGACTGGCCTTGTCCACAATGTGGTATGGGCCTTTGTACAAGGGTTCAAATACTCCCACCCTTGCATAGTTCCTTAACATGACCTGATTCCCAATGTCCAGTAGTTTGTTCTGCCGATGTGTCATCCTGAAATTACTAGCCGCAGTTTCATGCAACAATTACAATTGGTTCCACAGATCTCAGGTGAATTTATGTTTTAGTTACCTCCTGGGCCTGCTGTTCCGTCAGTGTGGGTATCAACAGGTGGGTGGGGTACGCATGGGCCTCCCTGTCACCAATTTATGGGGGGAATACCCTGTTCCTTTGGACTTCTGTCCTCTGATATACATGAGGACTGGAGGCAGTTCTTCATCCCATCGCTGGGACCATCCCTCCAATTGTTTATGCAAAGCTGCTTTAATGGCTCTGTTCATGCATTCCACTGTCAACGATGACTGGGGCTTGTGTGACACATACCATTTTCCTTCTATCCCCAGCAATTTTAGAGTTGCCTGCATCACCTGTCCGGTGAAGTGACTTCCCTGATCCGATTCCACTGTATCAGGCAATCCCCATCTCGAGAACACCTCCTTGACCAGAGTCCTAGCAGTCCACAAAGCTGTGGCTGACTTACCGGGGAAAGCCTCCACCCATTTAGTGAAATTGTCCACTAATACCAAACAGTGCTTATTTCCCCTTTTGGTGCTGGGTAAGGGTCCGATAAAATAAATCTGGATTGACCGCCAGGATCCCTCCACCCTTCGGGTCACTCCCAATTCTGCCTTCCTTTTCTGGGGATCTGGGTTATTCGCCAGGTATACCAAACATCCCTTCACATAACTCTGTATATCTGATCTCATCCAGGGCCACCATCCTACTTGTTTAATACGTTCCCAGGTTCCCTCACTTCCGAGTTGCCCTGCGCCAGGGCCTCCGTGGGCTAACTGCATCACTTCTTGTCAGTACCCTTCGGGCACCACCCCCTTGTCTCGCTTGAATAGCATGTCTTTCCTCACCATGATGTCACTCGCCTGCCATGGTCCTTCCAATTCTTTCCCTTCTTGTTTTGCCCTGATGATAGCCTTCAAAACTGGATCCTTATGTTGGACCTCCTTGAGATCGGGGGTAGGGGCACTGATGCGGCCTCTTGCTTGCCTGTTATGGCCGCCACCATTCTGGATTCATAGGGGTCCCAGGGATTACCCTTCTGGGCTCCCTCTTTTGCCAGTTCATCAGCCCTTCTGTTTCCTTCCCCATCATCAGATTCACTATCACTAGCGTCCACCAATCCTCCCATTGCATATACTATGCCCTTAGTTCATTTCAGCACCTCCCTCAATCTGCACACCTCTTCCTGGCAAGTACCACGATTTCCCTCTTGATACAGACTATGCTGTTTCTCCTTAACCAGGCACTGGTGTGCAACCTTTAGGGCAGCGCATTTTCCCTCAGCTTCTTCCGCCCTGCAGTGTTGAGTGTGTGCTTCCTCAGACCAGGAGTCACTCTGGTGCTGACTCTCAACAAACTGTAGTCGGCTACACCACTTTTCCTTTTCATGCTTTTCCAAATCATCCTTGTGACCTTGTTGCTCCTCTTCCAATTCTGTTAGTAATCTATTCACTACCGCTTCTCTCTCCTCTAACTTCTGTCTTAACGTCTGCATCTCCTCCTGGTCATTTTGTTCCTTTTGCCAATAAACTATCAGCCAGACGGCCCTTTCTATGGCCAAGTTCCGAGTGGACCCTGGTGTCCACTCAACTGCCTCCTGTACCGGGTCCTCACTTTAGAGGATGATCTGCACCCATCGTTCCCTTGAGGGGCACCTTTTTCCCTCTGTAACCTTGTACTAACTCGTCCATGGTTAGTCTAGTCATTTCTTTACCTTCAACCTCCTGGCTGGCTCTCCAATTAATCTGTAAATCCATCCCCGCTACTGGTCCGGAGGTTCGCTCTGGGTATCAATGACTCAAGACTACCAAATTATTGTTCACACATAGCACGTTTATTCAGCGTTTCAAAATCTTATCTTCAACAGAGATTATACTCACACATCCACGTAAGCTAGGTTACTTAGGTTCATCCGAGAGTCGGAACAGAGCAGAAGATCAGTCCTCCCCTTCCGATTCTCCAAGTAGTCAATCAGACTACTTAGTCCTTTGCTAGCTAGCCAGCACTTCTGAGCACCCTTTCTTATATCCTGTTTCGTGCATGCTGCCTGCGTGATCAGATGGGCTGGACCTGACTATCCGATGTACAGTGATTGGTCGGTCAGTTGTTGGTAACGGTGTGGGTGAGCTACGTCAGCCACAGTTGGTCAACCTTTCACCGGTTTTGACATCTGCTTGTTTTGGTAGCCTCACCCCTCAAGTTTCGACCACATTGCATAGCTAGTTCTCTGTACTTCATCCCTTGTCTGATAACAAGATATTACCTCACTCCACTGACCCCCGATCTCCAAGCAACCAGCCCCACAGAGCGTCTGTTACAAAGTTAGCAACAGGTTAGACATGACTTCTTCAGACCTTGCAGGTTTTAGTACATTTACTTCTCCTTTAGCAGTTTAGTTACACCACATCGCTGCTTCAACACATCCCACTTACCTGCTGTGGACACTTGTTTACCTCATATAGCCGCACACACTATTTCCCCACGTACCAGGTTACATACAGTTCACGGGCTGGGTGGTGGTCACCTACACTGTCTTTCTTGAATATTGTAAACAAATCTTTCAGTCGTCTCCCAGTAGTTAAATAACAATGCCTTTGATATGTGTTCACTGACATCATCCTTTCTCATTGTCAGAATGTCAGAAAGTTCAGCTGTTCTCAGTAAATATTTTTTAAAGTGTACATTTTGAAATGAAATAAAGATAGCACAATCCTGAATTTTAGTAGAATTATGTGAAGCATTTCCCTTTTATATTTTGTGATATTACATAAGCTCTGAGATTGTGTGACTGCTTTGTGACTTTCAGTCACAGATAGATTCGGTATTCCTGTACTGACCTCTGTCCAGCTTGTGTGTTGGCCAGCATCATTCTTAAGAAAGGATCAGAGAAAATCATTTTTTAAGCTTCACCAGGACAGCAGAGAGTGCCTAGACTGGGACACTCCCTGGCAATCATGAGAGATCAGGGCTTCGAGATGGCATCTAGCAATTGGGAGGGAAGGAGGCAAGGATTGGGGCTTGGCAGGGAAGTTCATGGGGCAGTCAGAATTGACAGGAGGCTTGAAATTGGAGCTTGGTGGAGAGATCATGATCGGAATAGAAGGGAAACCAAAGGTTTCCTTGAGAGGCCGGTGGGAGCAGCACCCCTATTCCTCCTGGCCTTCCAAGAAACATAAGCCTGTTGGAGCCGAAAGCTTTTGCCTCCATTTAACATCTGGGTTTTCTGAGCCCTGAGAAACCCAGCCAGTAACAGCTAACTGCACTGTGGGAGCTTGATTTAAATATGATAATAAAGTGTTCCACCTCTCCAAGACGGGACACTCGCATGTCTCACAACCTGCCCCTGTAAAAATGTCAGCAGGTGTACACAATTGGTTGGGGGCGCATTCCCTAATTTTGATTTTTAGCACCTGCAACCCCCTCCCCCTCCCGCCCCACCTCATCGACCCTCTCCAGTTGATGTTTTTATCACAAATATTTTCCAACATACCTTCTGAAATGTGAGGGAGTCACCTGGTTTGCTGTTCCTTTAATACAATATGCCAGGTTCAGAGAGAGATACCAACACATCCAAATTCAACAAGAGAGCCATGCACAAGTTCACAATCACCCATCCCGGGTTCACACTTGCAAACCATCTTAAGTCCAATATTTCCATCCTTTGGGAATGAAATAAATCAAGGGAACACTTAGAAAGTAGCACTGTTCCACCAACCCGAGTGGTAGTGAAAGCTCTTTATTAACATGGTTCAAAGTTTCATTTTTTTTTTTAACAAGGTGATGCCTCAAACGTCTGATGACTGAAAACTTCATGCTTTTGTTCGACAGCTCTGAATTTAGAGTTAAGCTGGAAAATGGCTTCTGCTGACTAATTTGTAACACGGCCAAATTTCTCATGCCTAATTCTGCAACATAATAAAGAGAGTAGCTGCGCTGGTGAAACAACGCATCATTTTCAAACGTTAATAGGGTTAGGCGCAGTACACAGTAATTTGTGGGCTAGAAGGTGAATTGTGTTGATATTTGAACAATTCAAATTGGACAATTAATTTGACTAAAATAAATTAATAAACCCTAAATGAATGATTTACAGTTGATTTTTTAAAAAACCTGACTACCTAAGTGATTATATTATCGAGCACCAGATATTTTGCATGTTTGAACACGTTAAAGAGGTCAAATGATGTTATAAATGCCAAAGTAAAGATTTGGGTAATTTATGTATATTAACTGGACACGAGAGGCATTGCAGCCTTGAAGCACTGCTCAGTAATTTTGCTGTTCTGTACAAAATATATAATGGGTATGTATAATTTAAAATTACAGTTGGAGTCAAGTGACATGGAACGTGTCTGAGGAGTTAAATGGTGAAGGAAGTTTGGAAGAACAGTTTGTGACACCCTGACTGAAAGAATATGACTTCTTGTGACGCATGACAAAAATAATATGCCTTTTAGTTTACTTTGTTTTGTTGATGTATATAATGTCAGGTTAAAAAAAAATGCCTTATTAAATCTATCTCTGTTGCTCAGTAGAAACTGCAGCTGCTATTTATAGCACAATGGGTGGCATGAGT
Organism: Heterodontus francisci; assembly: GCF_036365525.1. Classification (NCBI taxonomy): domain Eukaryota; kingdom Metazoa; phylum Chordata; class Chondrichthyes; order Heterodontiformes; family Heterodontidae; genus Heterodontus; species Heterodontus francisci. The sequence continues at coordinate 30,078,553 of NC_090400.1, read as the reverse complement.
AGGATCTTCCACTGGCAGTTAGAACATTCTCCTCCCTGTGCTGTTACTGGGCAGGAGCTGCATGGGGGAACTTAGTGGATTGCATAGTCCACGATTACCCCTTACCTTATTTTGAAATAGTACGACGCTGGAATTCGCATCATGTCTTCTAACTGTTTGAACATGGAAATACGACCCAGCAAATCAGACTCGTATCGAATGAAATTGCTATTATTTTGTTACAAATGAAACTGTGAAGGTTCAAAACAAGGCAATATGCTATGCAGTTCAAGACTGTTTTTGAAATGTATACATCAAGACTTAGAGGGCCTGTTAGTTTTCCTTCTTCCCTTCAGTAGAAAATAGCAATGTTCATAAAAAGTTTCCATCATTCTGTTCAAGTGACACCCGGTGCAGTAATCAGCCCTTTGGGGTTTTCTCTCAAATGCTCCCCTGTACAGAATGTGAGCCTTTTGAAATATCTGAGCCACTTTGATGTACTCTCTATGATGGTTCTCTCCAGCAACATAAATCTTCAGCTAATAAAGCCTAATATCCTTTGAAAGGATTGTCAATCAATCATGATACAACACAACAATTTCTCTCAGATCAAAACATAATATTACAAGAGAAAATCAGTAAAATTTTGAGGAAGTAGACGTCGATTGCCCAGAATCTCAACTAATTGAATACCTCTGTGTCTGCAGCTTAGGAATTTGATGCTTGCCGATTGACCACCTCTAGAATTGTAGATCTTGCTTTTCTGTATTGCTTTGAATCAGCGGTACGCGAACAAATTTTTAACCCGCCAAGTAACGATAAGACTGTCTCCTAATTTCTGCCTTCAACTTGGGTTTAAGACAAGAGAAACTGGGGCACAAATGCTTCCTAAAGGCATATATACAAACATATAGGGGTAGACATTTGTCCCATACCCCATCTGTAGTTATTGGACACAAGGTTTTGCAAGTCCCTCATTCTCTGAACAGTTATTTATTTGTATCTGAGTTCTTTCTTGTCAGAAAATTAGTCTTTAAAAGTAACTTTGAATTCCTTTTGAACTCATGAATGCAGATACCGGGTGCTTTTATGGGGTCCTTACCTGTTTTACCTTTTTTCACATTAAGATTGAAATACAGCAGTGTTGAACCATCTTTTCTTCTCTGCTGGCATGTTCCTTCCCCAAAGATGAATGGTCTATTTCTCATTCGAAATGCCATGTTGGCACCGCTGGTGGAATGTACAGATGTGTAAACTGACGGGACACGATCTCCTGTAATTGAATCTGAGTTAACATGTATTGTGGAATCAGATTTGCCTAAAAAGCTGGGAGTCCACTAAAAATGTCCATATTTTAAAAAGTAGAACATGTCCAGTTTTGAAGTCTTGCTATTCTTCATTGATATAAAAAAACTATCTAGACCTATTATTGTTGCAAAAATATTGCCTCACCAAATGCTAAACCTGTTCAATATTCACATGGTTTAATGTACTCCAACAATTCTTCTGTGCTGTTTGGCTTCACCCAGATGCTGATTGCTTATGGCAGCTCAGTAATGCATTGTCAGCACAGGTTACTTGGTACTTGTTGGTTGCGGCCTAACATTGTATGAGACATAGTGTCATTTTGAAATTGTTTGATAGCAGTGATACTACAGTTATGTTGGGCAGCAACAACTGCAGAGGTCAGTGAGGGTGTCTGATGGAAGTATTACACCGAAAAGGCAGGAATGCATGTGGAATGTTAAGCAGCAGAGGCGTATTACCTGTGGTAAATGCATTGTGCTTTAGCCTGTGAATATTTCAGGAGCACACAGAGCTGTGCTCCATGTTTATGATGCCAATGAACTATAATTGTGTCCGTTGCACTTAAAGACCCATCAGTCTTAATAATTTTTGCTGGCAAGCAAGAAAATGTACCAGTTTTCTGGGTAGGGATCCTATTTCTGCTGTAACCAGTTGGCTTAACCACTGGAGCTCTATCTTTTCTGTGAAACACATGGTCGGATAGTCTCAGAGGAGGAACCTTTATAAAACAGGTATTTTCATGAAGATCTTACTTTTCAGACTATATACATCAAAATTTTTTGTGAAAGTAATGACAAACTCCAGACAACGTCCTTGAGATTCAAGTATCTGCTCTGGCATCCAAGGTAATGCACAACTGAAACCTGGAGCAAAGAGTTCCTGGTGACATAATTCAGGAGCAGCCATGAGCTGTTCATTTATAACTTGAATAGATCTATGGCCATATTGGTGTCCAGTCTGAGATCTGCTAACTCAGCACAGACCAGGAAGATCAATTTTAATGAACTAATCTTCTTGCTAATTGTTTCAATTTAAGCATGGCACAGAACTGTACAGCAAAATGGTCTACTTGGAATTATTTTGGACCAATTTTCAAGAGCATTGGGCTGGATTTTACCAAGCCGCCGACATCGGGCTCTGTGATGGGGGGGGGTGGGGGGGGGGGGCGGGGGCCGGAAGATCATTCTGGCAGAGGCCCGGAACGGAGCTCGAGCCTGGAGGGCCCAGCCTGATCTTCCCGGCGGCAGTGAGACTCCCCCCACGCCATTGGGTGACAGGACCTGCATCTACATATTTCAATCAATAAAACAAATACATTAACATAAACGTACCTTCTATCTTTCGTACCTTCACTTCTGCATCTGGGGAAAGCAGGTGTGACACTGGTGGGAGGGGAGTAAAGATTTTTAGTGAGGGGGGTGGGGAATGGGGTCAAATAAATGTAGTGAGTGTGGGGGATGGTAGGAAGGGGTGAACTTCAAACTTTATACAGTCTATGGGGGAACGTCAGATTTCAAAGATGTGTTTTGGTGGGGGAAGGGCAAATACTTAATGTAATTGTTATTGGGGTGTGGAAAAGGGGCGTTATAATTTTATTTGGTACATTTTGCTGGGGTGGGGGGGGGGTGGTGGGTGGTGGTTGCGGTGTAGCTGAAAATTTTTTAATTTGTCCGCAGGGCTGGCTGCCCTTTAAAAACGGCACCAGTGCCTGCGCTCAGGCAGCTGATTCTATTGCCGGCATCGGACAGCCCACCCACTTCGCGTGACTGGGCAGCTATTTTTGTCGCCTCGGTGGGCTCTCGAAATCCAGCCCATTATAGTTTTAAAAATTTAGTCGTTTTCTTGATCACCAGAAATACTATAGTAATTAACCCTTGGTCCTAATGGCTGATTGAGTCTGGTGTAATGTTGAATCTTTCAGACCAGATACAACCCTGATTCCAAATCTTAATTGGGTTAGCTGGAACAGTCATGGAGTCATTACAGTTTCCTTTCCTTCCTGATCTAGGGGAAGGAAAAATCAGCCAGGATTTTGCTCTCCTGATGGTTATCTAGCAACTCTTGCTGGAACGTGTTCATGTGTAGATGCCAAGTAATGATAGAATTAAGCTTGGCTGTAATTGTCTCTCTGATTAAGTGTTCCGCCAGCATTCATTATCTCAGCCCACACATTAACAGCCACTTGGACGATGTACTTGTGACCTACTGGAGTTGAGGAACTGGACCCCAGTATGAGTCACCATCTACAGAGGAGAAAAAGGAGAAAAAAAATTGGCATGAATAATTGAAGAATGTAATATTCTGTTTAAATAATGCATATGGAAGTAATGTTGACCATCATAATATACTGAAAGAATAAATTACACAAACATTTTTTTATAACTGAGGTTAATTTAGACCATAGGGATATTTTTTGGATGTTTCGCATTGTATTTTCCAGCTGTAGAACAATGGACAGTCAGAGGCTCTGAATTTGTACCCTGCCATTTACTGTGAAGTTATCTGCCTTCTTGTCAGTTCTCAGTTGGCTCCCTGAGAGACGACATAAGAGAAAGAGAATCACTTCTTTTTAGGGGTGCTGAGCATGTGGAAAATGGAAAACTGATCTATCTTCCTCCTTTAAGTGTATCCCCTGTTGGCGGATCAGAGAGTAATGCTCACAGTAAATATGGACATACTACCCTACTCCGAACTGCAGTGTGCAGTTTGATGGTATACAGCCTCATTGGAGCTCCAAGATGAAGGAAGTAAGAAAAATACTAGTCACCCATTTGTCTGCCAGGATGATAGTCAGCGAACTCATCAGGTGGCAATCTTACTCCAAACTCCTCTTAATGGAATCTCCATTCTTATGATGTTCTCTCATCTTTTCCCTCGCTGTCTACAGTTGTTTAGAAGGAAATGCAAAGTATGTTAGTTGGGCAAATCTCAATAATAGCACTGGAATATCAAAAATGGAAAATTGGAATTATTAATATGATCAAGATACATTAACTTTTAAGGAAAGAAAGTGTTACATTTATATAGCTCCTTTCACAATCTCAGGATTTCCCAAAGTGCTTTACAGCCAATGAAGTACTTTTGAAAGGTGGTCACAGCTGTAATGTTACTATACTGTCTCTAAACTTAGATTGCTCTCAGAAGAGGTATTATTAACATCTCGCTGCTCCAGTTAATCACATATCGGCTATAGGCCTCTACTTAAATATACAGATGAACAGTACAAGGATCAGGCAAGTCAGAAGTCATTTTTCTTTTTGTTCCATATCCCCAGCAGCTCTTCGATGCTGCATTTTTCTTGCTCTTCCGCTACAAAGCTTCATTTGTTCCAACCTGCAGATTTTGTAATTTAAAGCTTCATTTAGCCCATGGAGGCATTGTAGGGGGCTATGTACTAGAAGCGCAAAAGACTTCAACTTGACAGATTTCTTAAGAGGTGATAGCTGTTGCCTTCACTTTTTAAAGGGGCACATATTTGTGAAAATTTTGATAGCCAGCTCATTATGTAATCCTCCCTTAAGTCTTTTTTTGCATGAAGAAACTAATAGTCTCCCTTAATCTCCCTTGTCCTGCCTTATTTTCCAACTTATAAGATAGTGGACTGGATTTTACGGTAGGCGGAGAGGAGCCGGCCTCCAACATAAAAGTCGGTGGCAAACCCCCTTCCGCCTCGCCTGGGGATCTGTTCCATATTTTACGGGTCCCCAGGCTTTAATTGTTCCAAGGCAGGACTTCCAACTACTTGAGGGAGGAAGTCCCGCCTCATTGAGCTGCCAGCCAATCAGGGGGCCCGCAGCTGTTGGTCCCAGCATCGCCACCAGGAGCAGTGGCCACTGCTGGGACTGCAGTCCAGCATGCACAGAAGATGCATGGGAGTCGGGAAGGCAGGTTAGTTTTGGTTGCCTCGCCGGGGGTAATCAGTCGAGCCCCGGCTAGGCAAGAGTGGTCGTTTGGGGGGAAGTGGGGGGCATGTTGGATCTTGGGGGTGGTTGGTGAAGCGGGGGCAGCCCTCCATCGGGCACCCTGTGCCCGATGAGCAGGGCCGCCTGCCAGTACGCTGAGAAGCCATCCTCTTTTCCTGGCTCTGGATGCCCATTTGCCACACGTAAAATTTGCATGGAGGCGGGCGAAGGACCTGAAGTGGCCATTTAGTGGCCACTGAAGGGCCTTGATCGGCCTGGGGTGGCCAGGCTGTTTTCCCCTCCCCGCCCTATGTAAATAGCAGCGGAGGCGGGAGCGGGTCGGGAAAGCCTCCCAGAGCCTCCCGCTCCATTTTACGCCGCCTCCCCCCTGCCACCATCCTTCTTGTTGGGGTGGCGTAAAATTCCGGCCAGTATGTGGTAAACAAGTGATTTTTGAAAAACAAGAAGAAAAGGAGTTTTACAATTAAGACTCTAAAGAAAGAAAGCCATAGACCTAAATTAATTATAATGAGGCAAGAGTTTCTTTTTTTCTATTTTTGAAGGTTTACATATTTTGAATACATATTGTGTTTGTACAATGTTGTGGGGTATTGAGTAATTAATTATAAACCAAAGGTTTAATAGTCTTATATATAATTAAGTGCTTTGGGAGCATACTTTTGTATGGACAGCAAGCAATTAAGAGAAGATGAACAAAAAGAAAAATACTGCAGTCATTGAAAATCTTAAACAAAACCAGTAAATTCCAATTAAGAGAATGGACTGATTAAATGTCATTTTTACTCGGCTGGTAACACTGTGCCACTGAATCGAAAGGTTGTGAGTTCCAGCCCTATTCCAGGACTTCAGCACTATAATGTAGACTGATAACTCCAGTCTAATACTGAAGGAGGGGCTTGTATTGCTGGAACTGCGGTCTTTTGGGTGAGATTTAGGCCTGTTATGGTCATTCACCTGAATGTTAAGGATCCTATAGCATTATTCAAAGAGCTCTCCAGATGTATGGCCAACCATTCTCCCTCAACCAACTCCATTAAAATAGGATGAACTGCTCATTTGTCTCATTACATTTTGAGGCAGATCTATGAAATGCGATAAGGTGCTGTATAAGTACAATTGTGCCTTCTCCTGCAAACAATATTGGGTAGACATCATCCTCCTGCACTCACCAGCCCACACATTTCCCACCATGAAAGAGAACGGCCTTAAAATTGAGGACTGGCGTGTGCAGAAGTGGCATTTCTACCCCTGTTTTTACTTGTGATCAAATAGAGCAACACTCACATTGCAGACTATATAAAACTCAATGCAGTCAGCCTAGGGTACACAATGGTGGAATGGCTGGAAGAGTTTTGAGAAGAAATAAGGCAGAAATCATGAGCTGAACTGGCCATTTCAAAAGACGCTCGAGAGAGAGATTTCCTTGGTTCATTATTTACAAACTCTTGTGCATTTTCTGCACGTTTATGCTTCTGCTACAAACCAAGGAAATCTTCCCACTCAGTATTTTTGAAGCTCTTGAGTGGTTCAGAAAACCCAAACCAAATCTGCAGGACTTTTATAACACCCACCCCGCCCCCTCACCCCCTGTCATTTTTTGTGTCAGAAGCAAAGCTTGAAAGCTGGACTGCATAAAATTCTAAAACATTTTAAAACATTGCTCTGGGGAAAATAGCTGGTACAGCAACAGCCTCACTTCAATTCAGCAAAAAGCATATTCTAAGAGCATTTATTTGTGAAGAAAATAATTTCATAATGTAGAATTGAAGCATAATTATCATATACACCTGGATAAAGGATGGTAATGTAGCTTCAGAGACTGTTAATATGGCTTGGCTCAGTAATTTCTTCCACAAATTTGAATTCAAAGCTAATATGAACTAGCTTGAGGCAAAACATGAAACTTCTTTTTGACTAATTTATTTTTCATTAAAAACAGATCTCTGGAGGTGCCATTGCTTCCCTTTGGAAAGGTAGCAAGTAACATATTATTATCCCCAAGCTTCAATGTACAGGCACATGATAAACTTCCAAATAATTTCAATTAACCTGATTTCTCGATTACAGATCATGATTTATAACAGCAACCAAAGAAACCCAGAAAAAAATAGTGCTTGGAGCAGTTTCCAAAGAAAGACACAGTTTTATCCCTGCTGATATTCCCAAGCGAGGAGTTTTAGAAAGTATTCTGTCACATTTGGTAATTTGGGAAATGTTCTAGTTAAGAACATATATCATTTAAAGTGTGACTATTAGAGTTGTTGTTGAGAAGAAAAGAAACACTTGAGTGACAGCAGAAAGGGACAAACTTCCTCCTTCATGACAGTACTAGGCCACTGGATTCTTCATTAGGGATAGATTTAAATTATCTGCTTTTAAATTTAATGTTTTGGCAGCAGCTTTTCTGTAATAACCAACAACATGCATCTGTGTAGCATTCCTGCTATTGTAGAGACATCTCCAAGCACTTCGAAGAGCAGAGAAGAAAATGGACACTGAATAGGAATTAGGTAGATTGGCATGAGGGAATGAGGTTGAAAGAATGAGTGAAAAGGAAGTTTATTTGTAAGTAGGTTTTTGAAAGCAGGGAGGAAGTTCCAGAGGCAGGTGAATGAAAGGGCAGCCATCTGTCGAGGAGCAATGGAAATGGGCAAGAAGTAGACCAGAGTGAGAAGATTGAAGGTGATAAGCAGGGACATGGGGTTGAAGGAGGCAAATTTGTGGAGGCTATTTCAGAATAAGGTTTATGAAATCGATTCAAAGGGGCACAGAGAGTCATTGGAGCCTGGTGAGGAACAGGATGGGGAAAGAGTGGCTTTGAAAAAAGATGCAGAGCATTATGAGAACCAAAAATTAAAAATCAGTTTTTAAAATGGAATACAATTTAATTTCCTGCAGGGAAATAGATAATACAGAAGCATAATATTCTTCAACTTGAATCTGTCAGACAGGACAAGAAAAAAAATGAATGTTGGAAATCTGAATTAAAAATAGAAAATGCCAGAAATGCAATTGCACTGATATGTAGTTGAAAGAGAAAATAGATTAACACTTGAGAAGCAATATTTGGGGTATGACCCTTTATCAAAGGTATTGAAATAAATAAATGAGGAGGTTATGGCGCATTTGCTATAATCTTGTACAGATCACCTGATTCTGGGTTAATGCTGGAGGATTAGCGCAAAGCAAACATTATTCCTTGATTCAAAGAAGGAAGACAGGATAAACCAAGCAGCCACAGGCGATTAAACTTAATGGAGGGAATTTTATGTTCCCCGCCGTGCTGTGTTTGGAGGTGGGGAGAGCATAAAATTGGGTGGGATGGTAGCAGAGAGGGCTCCTACCACCTTCCGGCTCCACCAAAATGTACTCTGAAGCCGGAAGGTCTGTGGCCACTGCCACAATTAGCCTTGCAGCGGGCAGCCCTGTTGCAGCACAGGAAGCACGGCATGGAAAACTGTGTGGGCAGCATACCAGCTCCAGGCGGGGGCAGGGGCGGTGCATGTGGTCCCTCATTAAAAGGCACTTAGTGCCTGAACGAGGGACCTGACATCTGGAAGGGGGGACCTGCTGAGAGCCACTCCCTGCCGTTGCTAACGACTCCTCCTACACCCCAACCTCCTACACCTCCTCCCCCATGACACCCACCCTGCGAGATCCCTCCCGCCCTGATCTACCTGTGGCCTGGGTCCAGTGCTGCTACTTGACCTCAGGTAGGTGCTTCTCTGGCGGCGCTGCTCAGTGGAAGAGCTGCTGGCCTCTGATTGGTGCTGGGGTCCTTGATCCTATGGAAGGCCTACCACTGTCCACTTAAATGCCTGATTGGCACTAGATTTGGCAGGCGGGTCCTCCGGGGAAGGGGTTCTCGGTGTCACTTTTTCCGGATGTCGAGACCCCCGGCATAACATCCCAGCTAATGTTAGTAATGGAGAAACTGCATTGTCAGGAATTTAGAATTGCATAAGTTTATTAGGAAGAAATCAACATGATTTTGTGAAAGATAAATGTTGCCTGGTTAATGTGTAGTGTTATTTGATTGAAATTTCCATCTCACTGTACCACCATATAGACTAGAGTTTTAGGGACGTTGTGAAGTGACTTTGTTCCTTAAAAGCTTTTTGTCAAGGACACATAGTCTACTGAAGTAGCAGATAGAGGAAGATCAATGAATGTCTTATGCATGGATTTTTAGAAAGCATTTGATAAGATTTTGCACAAAAGATTATCTTTAAATTAGGGTGCATGGAATTGGAAATGAAGATTGATTGGTAAGTAGTAGGCAGCTAATTAGGATGAAAAGGAACTTTCTCAGAATGATGAGGAGTGATGTGTTGTTTCTCTGCTGGGTCTTAACTGCTTTATGCCATGTGTAAAAGTCCTGAATTTGGTAATCTTAAGTATATCCAACCATGATAATACTGAGCTAGGAGATATAATGAATGGTGAAGTAAAGAACAAAAAATTACAGAAGGCTATAGATTATGTAAGTGAAGCAAATGACTGCACACAATTTTACATTGTAGTGAGGTAGTACACAGCATACATGAGAATGTCATCTTTGTTATGCTTTAAGATTTTATTTGCAGGTCAAAATGTAGAAAGGGTTCAAATATAGTACAGTACAACAAACTGCACCTTGGCAATGTTACAGTCATGGATGATTGCTTCATCCTCTGGGCATCCCTTGATGCCACCCCTCGCAGTATGAGGAGGGACTTACTCAACTGAATGCTTTTCCCTGATGCCCTAGCTGAGATCAAGCACTTGGAATAAGGGAAATCCCACCATGCTACCACAGCATGATGCATTGCATCTGCAGATCACCAAATTGCCAACTGGGAGAGCATAATGGAATTTTCCTTTCATTAACTGAAATGGAAGGAGCTCTAAGAGCTGTTTGATCCTCTCTGTCAAATTTTCCTTTCCGTGCTCCACCCAGGCAATAAAGACAAAAATCTATTCCGTGTACCCAAAACCATTTTCCCACACAACAATTTTAATGGGGCCTTTGAATTAATTCTGCAACGAATGTAAGTCTGTATTTTCTCCTACCTCACTTGGCTTCTGTTGACTGCACAGCAACTGTAGCTGAGAAGCGCAAACTGAGAAGACAAAAATTGCCTCTGTCAGCCCATTGCTAAAAGGGTGAAAAACTCTGGTGTAGTGAGACTCTCCTGCCAGACTCTTCACAGCTACACCCTACAGTGTTACTGCTGAGATCAGGAGCTTATTTATTGTGGTACAGAAATATAGGAACATAGGAGCAGGAGTAGGCCATTCAGCTCATCGAGCCTGCCCCCGCCTCCCCCCCCCCCATTCAATATGATCATGGCTGATCATCCACTTCAATGCCTTTTTCCCACACTATCCTCATATCCCCTCATGTCATTTGTATTTAGAAATCTGTCAATCTCTGCTTTAAACATACTCAATGACTGAGATTCCACAGTCCTCTGGGGTTGAGAATTCCAAAGATTCACAACCCTCTGAGTAAAGAAATTTCTCCTCATCTGTGTCCTAAATGGCTTCCCTCTTATTTTGAAATTGTGTCCCTTGGTTCTAGACTCCCCAACCAGGGGAAACATCTTACCTGCATCTACCCTGTCTATCCCTTTAAGTATTTTGTAGATTTCAATGAGATCAGCTCTCATTCTTCTGAACTCCAGAGAATACAGGCCCAGTTTCCCCAATCTCTCTTCATAGGACAGTCCCACCATCCCGGAACAAGTCTGGTGAACCTTTGTTGCACTCTCTCTGTGACAATAATTTGGTCCCCTAAGGTAAGGGGACCAAAACTGCACACAGCACTCTAGGTGCAGTCTAGTCAAGGTTCTATATAATTTCAAACACAAATGCTATCCTGCTACAAGCCAAAAGACTTGCAGGTTGGTAGGTAAATTGACCATTATAAATAGTCACTAGTATAGGTAGCTGGTAGGGAAATATAGGGACAGGTGGGGATGTTTGGTAGGAATATGGGATTAGTGTAGGAATAGTATAAATGGGTGGTTGATGGTCGGCACAGACTCGGTGGGCCGAAGGGCCTGTTTCAGTGCTGTATCTCTAATCTAATCTAATCTAATCTACTCTCTATCATTGCGTCTTCGTGCTCCTGACTTGGCAACTAAGAACTTGATTTTTAAATCTATGTATAGAATCTTTGGTCAAAGACAACAAAAATTGCTACTATGCTGATTGCTGAGCCAAACCTTCCTTTGCATGCTATGGAAGACAAATCTTTACAGTAACAATGGCCCAATGTTTGCTATCAAGCTAATGGTGCTACTAATAGCGCTCAAGAGTTATTTATGCTCAAATGCCACAGCAATTTCAGGTGAGGGCAGATGCGTTACTAAATGTGGAAATCAAAAGGTTGCTAAACAAGATTAGCTTTGTGAAAATGATATCTCGCTGTTCACCTCACCAATGAACTTTATTGAGTGGCACGCAGTTCCTGTACTTGCACAGTAGATACAGGGGATAGAACGGGAAAGGCGAGTAGATGCAGAAGTTCACCTGTGATATTACTGAATGGCAGAGCAGGCTCGATGGGCTGTATGGCCTACTCCTGCTTCTGTTTTTTATGTCCTTATACAAAGTAAACACGGCACAGAAATTTAAGGCATCAGTTCAAGTCTAAGTATCCTTTTAATGACATGTTAAGTGTTAATTACTGCCAGTCAAACACTCTGACATTGAAAATTATCTATTGCAAATGTGGAGTCTCAATCCTTCATTTTAATTGTTGTTGGAAGTCTAAAAAAGAATTCATTTTATTTTTTCTTTGTCTCTTTTTCCTCTCTCAATCCAATCTTTCTTTCCCCTCACTTTTATCTTTCTATACCTGATCTTACATTTAATTCACCCACTCTAACTTGTACTTCCTTTCTTAGATCTTGCACTGATTAATTTCACAATCCTTCAATCTGATTGGTTCAGGAGATACACAGTTGCTTGCCCTGTTCACTCAGATCCTTGCTGCCCTGTAAGTGGTGCCGTGCCAATTCCATCTCCTACTTCCAGTAACTTGCAGGGCAAAATATCATTGACATCAAACAGGCAAGAGCATGTCTGACTAACAGCAGATGCTATTCATTGCCCCGCCACAGCAAGTTTTGGGCCATGTGAACATTATATACAGTCAACAGGCAGAGGATTTTGTCTGAAGACTGACACTTAGACCACCTTTAAGAAACAACCAGATTTTAGTTTCTTAGAAAACTAGGGATGCCAAAGCAATAAATGGTTATGGTCTAAATCCATACTCGTCAAGTTTTGTTACTGCTTACAATGGTAATTTTCTTGTTTTGAAGTTCAGTCTGCACTACATAAAATTTCACTTTTCACGCATTTGTTCTTAATTGAAGATGAGGAAAAGGCCAGCATTGTACGTGTGCAGAAATATCTTTTGACTTGGTGCGTAATCCGTATTATGTGCAAGGCGTTCATGGTCAATAAATTGATGAGCCTGGTTAATTTCAATCTGGCAGGAAGGCTTGTAACAGCAAATTTATGGGTGATTCCTCCATTTTAGAATGCCCTACTTAAGTGAAGAGCTCGTGTTCTATCAAAATTTGTAAGCACGTTGGGGATATTTAAAGCAATTAACTGAAATATTGGGAGGACCTTGAATCGGCTGCTATAGCCTCTGTAACTGCTTGTTCGATTTGCCTTTCTGTAGAACAAGACTCAATGCTAACTTGTGAAATTCAACCCTTTATATTTTTCAAGCATGAATTTTGACACCTTCGCAGACAAAGGCCGTGATTTTACTGAGCTGCTGACGTCGGGCTCCATGGAAGACCGTTCCAGCAGCGGCCCGCCACAAAGCCCGATGCCGGGAGTGTCGGGCCCGATCTTCCCGCCAGCGGCAAGGCTTCGTGGCGGCCCCCCCTCCCCCCCCCGCTGCTGGGCGATGGGACTCGTATTAACATATTTAAATTAATGAAATGAATACATTTAAATAAAATCAACAGTGATCTTACCTTCAGGCCGCAATCTTCCAAGCGGCAGCCAGCACTCACGTGCCTTCACTTTCCCGTCCAGGAAAAGCAGGCGTCATCATGGTGGGGAAGGGGGGATCTTATGATCTTTAGTGCAGTGATGGGGGGGAGGGGGGAAACGGGCTCTAATGCAAATTACTAGTGTAGGGGAGGGTGGGAAGGGGAGACCTCTGCACTATGATCGGTTTGGTGAGGGGGCGGGGGGATTGGTGGAAGGTCAAATGTTGAAGGTAAGTGTTTTGGGAGGTGGGGGGAGGAGGATAAATGTTGAATTTAATTGTTATTGGGGGGGAAGGGGCAACAGATTTATTGTCGGTACATTGTTGGGGGGTAGCCCTTTAAAAATTTAAATCACCCGCCAGGACCGGCTGCCCTTTAAAAATGGCGGCAGCGCCTGTGCACAGGCAACTGATGCCATTGCTGGCATCAGAGAGCCTGCCCCCTCCACATGTTTGGGGGGGTGCGGAGGGGGTGCGGGTGCAGCCCGACTGGCCCATTATCTTGGACTGTTATGTAGAATCTGGTGGTGAAATGGTCATAATTACTGTCAGTTGTATTTGCAAGGTAAACTTGCAGAATCTTCTTTGTCCCCTAATCATATGTACACCTTACAAATCCATTTCTGTACATGCTTTCCAGCTTCCTTTCTTAATTTGTCTGTGTGAGTTGGTGATATACACAGTTTATGAAATGTTATGTAAAATTAAGTCCTCTACTTTGACTTTAGTCAGATTGCTTTCATTCTATGTGCTGTACACTTACTGGTTTTGCTCGCTGATGAAATTTGTTTTAATCCTGTAGTGAATTCAAAACCCAACTGAGATTTCCAGACAGCCTTCTATATAGAGTATTTTTTTCTTGGATGAATTTTGCACTTAGTCAGGTGAAGCATATTAAAGCTGGGGGATTATTGGCACTGAGGACTCAAGCTATAAGGCTATAAAGTTGGTCTATTTTGGTCCCTGGAATGTCCCTCCCAAACTCAGAAGTGACCCCCTATATGTGCTTCCTGCACATGCCAAGTCATTCTGAGAGACAGTTTGTGCTGAATCAAAGTCAAAAAATAATTTGTGTTTGTTTAGCATCCTCAGGATGTGCCTCCCAGTCAATAAATTATTCTTGGTGTAGTCACTGTTGTAATATATGCAAATGCAGTAGCCAATTTGCTCACAGCAAGGTCCCACAGCTGTGTTTTTTTTTCTTTGTGGTGCTGGCAGGGAAGAATGTATTGGCATGTTGTAGCTTAGCTGGAAAGGCAATTCAGTACATCAACAGTTAAGTGTTTGCCTATAAAGACATGACCTGAATTCCTTAGCAGAGTGACAATGAGGCAGATAAGCAGTTCTGACAGATTCGGATGATGTACTGACACGCACTTCTGAGCTCATTCAAAGATAAAGTGACATTGCTGTCAAATAGAGGCAATGCAGAATGGAGGCCTCTGATGAACCTTCTAATATGGTAAATGTGGGCCTTAATTCTTCATTAAGTGGAAAAGGAGATCTCGCCATGTAATTTTCTTCTTGCTGTCAGTTTTAAAAATTGCAATAAACCAACATTTACAGTTGACTAGTCAGGGATTGCTTTTTTTTCCAGTTTTTTTAAGCCTCCAAAGAAGAGCCCGTGAATTCTGAGGAAATGCTGCTTAGGTATAGAGCTATTGCTTTGGTAATCTTTAATGACATTGAAAAGTCTTGGCCTCATTATGAAGCAGTGGAGGTATTAATTCCAGTAATTAGGCAATGTCATCCCATGCAAAATTTCCTTTGTAAGTGCACAACAAGAGTTAGCAACAAAAAGCAAAGGGGATGTGTCCATTGTTGTCCATTTTGGCTGTGTGTCCCATAGGCTGTGCACTGAAACAAACATTGAAAATCATGTCACAACAACAGGAAGCATTAATCAAGACTAAGTGTTGTTCCTCGATGGATAGCGTCGATGGTAGTTATGGAGACCATGCTTGAGGTGTGTCTGTGTATTGGTTGGGAGCTTGGATGTTTTATGCCCAAGTTGTGGCATATTTCACACTGTTGTATTGTCTGGTGCACATTATATTTTGCAGTAATGCAAAGCTGAAAATATTCTTACAATACTGTATAGTGATGTACATGTCAAAGGAATATCGCAGTGCCTGATACCACAGCCTTTATGGTCTTCATGCTAGTTGTTGCCCAATCATGGGAATATATTTGCCATTTGAATTGTGAAAGGTGGGGGAATAGCATCAAAATATGGTGCAGAAAGCAAATCTGATTCATGAATATTGTGCTGTAATGAATTAATATAGTTTTGATTTCATATTCAGCAGTATCAGATCATTTTAGTTTGGGATGGGTTAATTTTAGAGGTGGGCATACTTTTTTTTCTTTTTGATCCGTCAACCACCAAAAGTTAATTCACTGCAGTGAGATTTGATGAATTAATCAGTGAATCTCCGGTTAAATGGTAAGATATTAAATATGGTATTACTAATAATATAGTTTTTTAAGAGTCAGCATTATGGGATTCTACAGCTTTCAACAAGGTTTACTGTTGAAGCTAGTTTTATTTCGAAAGGGAAAAGTCTATTCTGTCATCAGAATAACATATCTCCTCTGTCCTTTCTTTAAAAAACAGTGATTTAGTCTAAATGCTTCCTGATTTATTTGTGCAGGGGCCGCTGGCAAGTCGGTATCTTGGCAATTTATTGCTAACCATCACTTTTACATGATAGGTTTGTAACAAATATCCGACGCATATTGTTAAATTAATCTTCCATTTAAAATTAATGGAGTTAGACTCCCCAGGTTCAATGTAATTTCATGTTCATGGGCAGGGAGTAATGTGTGCTGCATATGAATGAGGCGAGGCCAAATGCCCTAATCTCCCATCACCTTGAACTCTCTGGCTGGGACGCATTCTCAGCACGAGGTAATGAGATTGTGCTTTATACTCTCCTGAGGACATAGACTCAAAGAAGCTTCTTGTCTTGTCTTCAGACAATTTGGACTCCCATCACATTTTCATAATTCTGCAGATAACAGATTGCATTTTTAAAATTGCAGACGCAAAATGGATACTAAGCAGAGGAAGTAAATAAACATTCAAATCTGCACATATTGAAGAACAGTCGTGCTTCATGGGACTTAAGTTTTTTCAAAAATGCAACCCAAGTCTTTGTTAAATTCCATATTATTATGCGTCAGCTTGTGATTGAGTGACCTTCATGTGTTTGAACAAGGTCATGAATTAGAACTCTTGATTAGGGTTTTTATTTGTATTGTGTGTTCTGGGTAAGTGGAGGGAGGAATAAAGGCCAAAGATTTGTTTTTCTCTCACCCCAACCCCTCAGATTGTTTTAATAATGCAGAGATGGGATAGGGGGGAGGTGTTGGGGGTGTGGGGTTAGGAGCAGGGGCGAGGACCCAACTAAAGGCAAATGCACCTCCAGAATTTACCAGCATCTCACCTCACACATAATTCACAAATCTTTCAGGCTCTGAATGTGTGCAGTCTACCTCATGAGTGAATTATTTAATGTATTTCATCTCTTCAAAGGTTAGCATATTCCTACCACTTGTATTTATTTAGAAATAGATGAATGTCTAAAATGTTTCTCTGCTCCATTATGTCGATAAGTAAATGTATTGTAGTTTGCACCTATATTGATCATGTTGGAAAACCAAGTTCTATCATTGGTTTCACCTCCAACCTGTCGTTCAAAATGAACAATAAAGATCACGTGATTGGGGTATGTAATTTGTTGTAACCCAGCATCCCCCGACAATTGCTGCAAATTTCAATGCTAACTGTGTGTAGCATAATTTGCTGCCCAAGTATCTCAATTTTTGCACAAAAAGTCCTGAGGGAGTTGGGTTTGGTTTAACACTGGACCTAAGTGAGGCCAACGCGTGCATGCATCACAGGAATGAGAGACTAAAAAGGCAGGGTCAGGAGACCGAAAGAGAGACTTGCGTGTATATACCACCATTCATAACCTCATTATTTCTTGCAACACCTTACAGCCAATGAAGTACTTTTGAAGTGTAATCTTTATTGTAATATAGCGAGCCATGGCAACCAACTGGTGCACAACAATCTAGAATCTACAATCAAATAATTAACTGGATCATCGTTCTGGTGCTGTTGGCTGAAAGACAAATATTGCCCAGGGCACCAGCAGAACTCCCTTGTTCTTCAAGTCATGTAGTGCCATATTTTATGTCCATCTGATTCGAAAAATGACACATCTGACAGTGCCACACTCCCTCAGCACTGCACTGGAGTTTCAGACTACATTATGTGCTTAGGGTTCAAAGGGTTGGGTGTTCGTATAGCAAGTGTGAAAGAGCGAAACATGACTATTTACACACACTGCAACTTCCAATGTATTTGCCACAATAAATCATTTTCCTTACAACATAAGTGCTGCAATTATAGTAAGGGAAATTGTCCATGATCCCACTTGTTATGATCTCATATGTCCCCAAAGAGTTAGGTAAATGTGAAATGATTGAGTAATTTGGACATCCTGTAGAAAATCTGTGTAATTAAAATTATTTAGCTGTTACTATGCCTGTGTGTCTTATCAAAGTGAAAGATGACTTTTGCCTCACCTGACATCATTAACTACCATCAATAAGGAATGAAAATAGTCAAGCCACCTCCTTTGTTTTGGCCTGGTATTCTATGGCACTCCAAGGACAACAGTGGGATTTTCCTGCAGATTGCAACCTTTTATTTTATTTTATGCATTTTAATTCTATTCTTACCCATTTTCTGGTGTACTGTGGAGTTATTTTAATCCACCCCACCTGTCAGGAACAGGGCAGGTGTGCAGTTAAAATGGCTCGGAGTACTTGCATTCCCCCTCAATTCCTGCAGCCCACATTTTAATAGCATGCTATTTTTTAGGAAGGCGCCTCGTGAAGACATGCCTTTTGGGGTCCTATGATGTCCTAAGGATCCTGATGGCATTTTAGCAGCAAACTGAACAAGGCGCCCACTGCAGGTTCCCCATTCAGTATAACCTGGTGTAGAAGGAGAGAAGGCCCACTATGGTCAGATCAAAAGCTTTCCCTAGTGTGGTTAGGAGTTATCCTCTAGGCCCCACAAGGAAACTCTGAGACTCTGCTGCCTCTGATTTTTCCCCTTTCCACATGCGAAACAGCCTTGATCCAATGTCCACCTTGGTGACAGTCGGGAGCCTCTGAGGCCGGCAATTATGACCTACCAGAGATCAGCTGGTTGCGGGATATGTGGCTGGAGGGATGTAAATGGGTTTCTATCATTCAGGTCACTGAGGCTCCCCATGGAGACCCCCAGGTGGAAAGGCCATGAGGTTCTTACCCAATTTCCTGCCCAGGAGTTAAAATCTGCCCTAATAAAGATATTCCAAATATAACCCTATATTGTCCCAATTGCAATTAATTTAAGGTAGATAGAGAGAAGGTCTCTCCACTTGTTGGGGAAACCAAAACTAGGGGCCATAAATAGAAGATCGTCACCAGAAAATCCAAAAGGGAATTCAGGATTTTACCCAAAGAATGGTAAGAATGCGGAACTTGCTTCCACAAGAAGCAGTTGAGGCAAATAGCATTGCTGCATTTAAGGGAAAGTTAGATAAGCACATGAGAGAGAAAGGAATAGAAGGTTATGCTAATAGGATTAGATGGACTGTTGTTGGAGGAGACTCTTGTGGAGCATAAATGCCGGCATGGACCAGTTGGGCCAAATGGCCTGTTTCTGTGCTGTAAATTCTAGGGATGCTAGTGAAAAATCTAGGCTTTTGTGTTTTCAACTGTGTGCATATGGATATTTTTCAATCTATTGTCATGTTGTTACACTTCCTGTTTACAGTTTACTTTTGTGTTTACGTCTCGCCTTTCAGCACCTTTACTTCTTGCTTATAATTTCCTTATATTCTTTCATTCTCTTTGTATGTTGCTTTTTTCTCTCTGGCTCCTTTCTCCTGCTTTCTTTCCCTTCTCTCTCTCCTGTTTTCTTAATTCTGTCAGCATTTAGTGCATGCCTCTGTCATGTTTCATGTCCACGTTGACATTAGTTTCCCCCGTGCCATTGTCATTGTTGGAAGACCCATGTGACAGTGGCTCCTTCTCCTGCATATGCTGCAACGTATGGAGTTGGCAAAATCTCAGTCATACTACTTGTTTATGATTGGGGCAATTGTTTTAAGTTGAGGTAGACCAACATTTTATGCCATGGCCACTTTTCAGCAAAAGTCCATGGAGGTTCAGGAAACACTGAGAAACTTTGCTCATAATCTAGGCTGACACTTCATTGCAGTACTGGCGGGATGCTTTACTGCCAGAGATGCCGTCTTTGGGATGAGATGTTAAACAGATGCGCTGTCTTCCCTCTCAGATGCATAGAAAATATCCCAGAACAATACTTCAAAGAATTGAGGAATTAAGAGGGCTAAAAGGGGTCATGAAATATCTTTAGCAAACAGGGTTAAGGAAAATCCCAAAGCCTTTTATTCATATATAAGGAGAAAGAGGGTAACTAGAGAAAGGATTGGCCCACTAAAGGACAAAGGAGGAATGTTATGCTTGGACTCAGAGAAAATGGGTGAGATTCTAAACGAGTACTTTGCATCGGTATTCACCGAGGAGAGGGACATGACGGATGTTGAGGTTAGGAACAGATGTTTGATTACTCTAGGTCAAGTCGGCATAAGGAGGGAGGAAGTGTTGGGTATTCTAAAGGGCATTAAGGTGGACAAGTCCCCAGGTCCGGATGGGATCTATCCCAGGTTACTGAGGGAAGCAAGAGAGGAAATAGCTGGGGCCTTAACAGATATCTTTGCAGCATCCTTAAACATGGGTGAGGTCCCGGAGGACTGGAGAATTGCTAATGTTGTCCCCTTGTTTAAGAAGGGTAGCAGGGATAATCCAGGTAATTATAGACCGGTGAGTCTGACGTCAGTGGTAGGGAAGCTGCTGGAGAAGATACTGAGGGATAGGATCTATTCCCATTTGGAAGAAAATGGGCTCATCAGTGATAGGCAACATGGTTTTGTGCAGGGAAGGTCATGTCTTACCAACTTAATAGAATTCTTTGAGGAAGTGACAAAGTTGATTGATGAGGGAAGGGCTGTCGATGTCATATACATGGACTTCAGTAAGGCGTTTGATAAGGTTCCCCATGGCAGGCTGATGGAGAAAGTGAAGGCGCTTGGGGTCCAAGGTGTACTAGCGAGATGGATAAAGAACTGGCTGGGCAACAGGAGACAGAGAGTAGCAGTAGAAGGGAGTTTCTCAAAATGGAGACGTGTGACCAGTGGTGTTCCACAGGGATCCGTGCTGGGACCACTGTTGTTTGTGATATACATTAATGATTTGGAGGAAAGTATAGGTGGACTGATTAGCAAGTTTGCAGACGACACTAAGATTGGTGGAGTAGCAGATAGTGAAGGGGACTGTCAGAGAATACAGCAGAATATAGATAGATTGGAGAGTTGGGCAGAGAAATGGCAGATGGAGTTCAATCAGGGCAAATGCGAGGTGATGCATTTTGGAAGATCCAATTCAAGAGTGAACTATACAGTAAATGGAAAAGTCCTGGGGAAAATTGATGTCCAGAGAGATTTGGGTGTTCAGGTCCACTGTTCCCTGAAGGTGGCAACGCAGGTAAATAGAGTGGTCAAGAAGGCATACGGCATGCTTTCCTTCATCGGACGGGGCATTGAGTACAAGAGTTGGCAGGTCATGTTACAGTTGTATAGGACTTTGGTTCGGCCACATTTGGAATACTGCGTACAGTTCTGGTCGCCACATTATCAAAAGGATGTGGATGCTTTGGAGAGGGTGCAGAGGAGGTTCACCAGGATGTTGCCTGGTATGGAGGGCGCTAGCTATGAGGAGAGGTTGAGTAGATTAGGATTATTTTCATTAGAAAGACGGAGGTTGAGGGGGGACCTGATTGAGGTGTACAAAATCATGAGAGGTATAGACAGGGTGGATAGCAAGAGGCTTTTTCCCAGAGTGGGGGTTTCAATTACTAGAGGACACGAGTTCAAAGTGAAAGGGGAAAAGTTTAGGGGGGATATGCGTGGAAAGTTCTTTACGCAGAGGGTGGTGGGCACCTGGAATGCATTGCCAGCGGAGGTGGTAGATGCGGGCACGATGGAGTCTTTTAAGATGTATCTAGACAGATACATGAATGGGCAGGAAGAAAAGAGATACAGAACCTTAGAAAATAGGCGACATGTTTAGAGAGAGGATCTGGATCGGCGCAGGCTTGGAGGGCCGAAGGGCCTGTTCCTGTGCTGTAATTATCTTTGTTCTTATCTTTGTTCTTTGTTCTAAGAACAGGGGTGTGCTCCCCCGTATCCTGGCCAAACCTTATCCCTCAATGCATCTCACTTGGTCAATCATTTCATCAAATTGTGCTCAAATGGTCTACCGCGTCTCTTACAATATCACAGTGTCTACACTCTAAAAGGTACTTCATTACTTGTAATGCACTTTGGGACATCCTAAGGTTGCAAGTGGCGCTATGTAAATTCAAGGCTTCCTGTCTGTCTTGATTTGTAGAGCGGACTACAGGAATCCATTACAGATAATAACACTGAATATGCCCAGGCATTGAGCTCTGTTACTCCAGTGGTGTGGTATTTTATATTTCTTACATTTTCTTCCTGTGGCCTTTAATGTATTTGTCTGAGTTGTCATTTAAAACCTAAGTGTTGTCAAGGGAGAATTCTGTGCACTCACAGGTGTCTCTCCATCTTCTTTGCTTTATGCTTTAAGACTGCTACCCAGAGGTAACCTAGGATCAGACATTTTATGCTGAATTCCCTCTTGTGTGATGTTGTGAAGGGGGATAGATGGCTATAGTCTGAATTTATGATCTGACTGAGGTTGACCTTCATGGTGGCACTGAAGAGGGATTCTGCACAAAATGTCTGCCTCCATGGTGCCTCTGAGCAACAGTTTTAAAACATAAAACACAGGAACACAGACAGAACAGTAAGTGCGTGGCTGTCTTCCCTTATAACATTTTTGATTGTTTGGCATTTCAGAGACGCCCTTTTTTTAAAATGAGGTAATCCGGTCAAAATTGGGGATAATATATCATGAACTGATTTTTAGTGCCCCCAATCAATTTGCATGCCTGAATCCATGTTAAAAGTCTAGGTCCATTTAAGAAATTGCGTACTTATATAAGAATTTCTATAGTTAGAAAAATTGTAATATTGTACCTCTGTAAAGAAAATTTTAATTATTGTTACCTAAGTTGTTATTTAGTTATGCTGGGATCATGATTAGAATGTTTGTAGAAATCAATGCTCGAATAAGAGCACATGGTATAGGGGGTAACATATTAGCATGGATAAAGGACTGGTTGGCTAACAGGAAGCAGAGCGTAGGGATAAATGGGTCTTTTTCAGGTTGGCAAGCTGTAACTAGTGGAGTGCCACAGGAATCCGTGCTGGGGCCTCAACTATTTACAATCTATATCAATGAATTGGATGAAGGGATCGAATGTACGGTAGCTAAATTTCCTGATGACACCAAGATGGGAAGGAACGTAAGTTGTCAAGAGGAGGTGAAGAGTCTACAAAGGGACATAGATAGGTTAAGTGAATGGGAAAAAATCTGGCAGATGGAGTATAATGTGGGAAAATGTGAACTTGTCCACTTTAGCAGTAAGAATAGAAAGTATACTATTTAAAAGGAGAGAAATTGCAGAACTTGGTGGTACAAAGGGATTTGGATGTCCTGGTACATGAATCATAGAAAGTTAGTGTTCAGGTACAGCAAGTGATTAGGAAGGCAAATGGAATGTTGGTGTTTATTGCAAGTGGAATCGAGTACAAAAGTAGGGAAGTTTTACTGCAGCTGTACAGGACCTTGGTGAGACCACATATGGTGTACTATGTACAGCTTTGGTCTCTTTATTTGAAAAAGGATACAATTGTGTTAGAAGCAGTTCAGAGAAGGTTCACTCAGCTAATTCTGGGGATGAAGAGCTCATCTTATGAAGAAAGGTTGAACAAGTTGGGCCTATACCCATTGGGGTTTAGTGGAATGAAAGGTGATTTTAGAGTCATAGAGAGATACAGCACTGAAACAGGCCCTTTGGCCCACCAAGTCTGTGCCAACCAACAACCACCCATTTATACTAATCCTACATTAACCCCATATTCCCCACCACATCCCCACCTTCCCTCAATTCGCATACCACCTATCTACACTAGGGGCAATTTACAATGGCCAATTTACCTAGCAACGTGCAAGTCTTTGGCTGTGGGAGGAAACCGGAGTACCCGGCGGAAACCCACGCAGTCACAGAGAGAACTTGCAAACTCTGTATAGGCAGTACTCAGAACCGAACCCAGGTCGTGGGAGCTGTGAGGCTGCGGTGCTAACCACTGCGCCGCCCACAGTTTTATTACACTTTTATTGAAATATATAAGATCCTGAGGGAACTTGATAGAGTGGATACTGGGAGGAAGTTTCCTCTTGTGGGGGAGACTAGAACTAGGAGACACAGTTTAGGAATAAGAGGTCTCCCTTTTAAGACAGAGATCAGAAGACATTTTTTCTCTGAGGGTCGTCAGTCTGTGGAATTCTCTTCCCCAGAAAGCAGGGGAGGCTGGGTCATTGAATTTATTCAAGGCTGAGTTGGATAAATTTTTGATAGACAAGGAAGTCAAGGGTTATGGGGGCAGACGGGAAAGTAGAGTTGAGACAACAACCAGATCAGTCATGATCTTATCAAATGGCGGAGCAGGCTTGAAGGGCAAAATGGCCTCCTCCTGCTCCTAAGTCCCATGTTCACAGAAATTTCTAACCTAAAATGCTGGGCTGTTTGAGAGCTGCAAGGAAAACCTCAAATATTGGACAGAACTGGCTTTGAGTTTATATTGGGTTTACCACAGCTTGGGAGAGAATAGGAAGTGATTTGGTAAATTGGAATTCCTTTTTAAAAATGTTGATACTATTCTTGAACTTTCAGTACATAAGTATCCAGCAGGTGCAAATGATTTACCTTCTGTTCAAATGGTATCTCATACAACAACAACTTATATTTATATAGTGCCTTTAACATAATAAACTGTCCGAAGGCGTTTCGCAGGAGAATTATAAAACAAACCATGACACCGAGCCACATAAGGAGATATTGGGAAAGTTTTATCCTGGTGGCTGGGGTCTCGCCGTCTGGAATAAGCGATGCCAAAATCCCCACATCACCTCTTTTCTGAAAGGCCCACCGAATCTAGTACCAGTTAGGCACTTAAGTGGACAGCGGTGGGCCCTCCACAGGTTTAGGACACTATTGCCAGAAGTCCCGCCCTTAGAGTCCTTCCGGACAATCAGAGGCAGGCAGTGGCAACACCACTGCAGAGGCAGTGGCTGCTGCAGGAGGAGCACCTACTGGAGGCCGAGGGGTGTCACTGGAACCAGGCCTCAGGTAGGTCAGGGTGGGAAAGGGTCTCATTGGGGGGGGGGGGGGCTCACGGCAGAGGGGAGGGGGGGTCAGCAGCAAGAGCAGAGGGGTGGCTCTCAGTGACCCCCCTCCCTTCCTCATACCAGGCCCCTCGTTCAGGCACTAAGTGCCTTTAAACAAGGGACTGCCTTTCCTCAACCCCCCCGGAGTCAGGAAGCAGCCCTCAGGTTTTCTCTGCTATGTTTTCTGTGTGGTGACAGGGCCACCTGCCACACAGCCAATTCAGATGACCGAAAGCTTGGGAAAAAAGGTAGGTTTTAAGCAGTATCTTAAAGGAGGAAAGTGTGGTGGAGAGCCAGAGAGGTGTAGGGAGGGTATTTCAGAGCTTGGGGTCTAGGCAACAGAAGGCATGGCCATCAATTATGGTGCAATTAAAATTAGGGATGCTCAAGAGGCCAGAATTAGAGGAGCACAAATATCTCAGAGGGTTGTGGAGCTGGAGGAGATTACAGAGGGAGGAAGGGATGAGGCTGTGGAGGGATTGGAAAACCAGGATGAGAACTTTAAAATCAACACATTGACTGGAAATCAGTGAAGGTCAGCGAGCACAGGGTGATGGGTGAATGGGAATTGGTGCAAGTTAGGACATAGGCAGCAGAGTTTTAGATGCCCTGACATTTATGGAGGGTAAAATGTGGCAGACCATGCAACCAGGAGTGCATTGGAATAGTCAAGTCTGGAGGTAACAAAGGCATGAATTAGGCTTTCAGCACCAGATGAGCTGAGACCAAGGGTGGCATTGGGCGATGTTACGAAGGTGAAAATAGGCAGTCTTAGTGACAGTGCGAATATGTGGTCGGAAGCTCATCTCAGGGAAAAATATGACACCAAGTTGCAAACAGATTAGTTTAGTCTCCGACTGTCACCAGGGAGAAGGATGGAGTCAGTAGCTAGGGAATGGAGTTTGGAGCAGGGACTGAAAACAATAGCTTCAGTTTTGCCAATATTTAATTGGAGGAGATTTCTGTTCATTCAGTACTGGATGTTCAGATAAACAGTTGCTAATAATTTAGCGACAGTGGAGGAGTTGAGAGAGGTTGTGGAGAGTTAGATTGCGTTACATACATTAAGTATGTCAGTTAGGTTGCTGTGCACCTAGGCAGTTTTGCATCCAGAGAGGAAGGTCTGGGCCACACCCAATCCCTCGCATCAGTCTGTGTTTGGATCCGCTATATTTATCCCAGGTCAGTTGAAACATGGTTTTCTGATCAGGTTGCTGATGTGGATGGCAGAATCTTCCTTTTTGTAAATGTTATTCATTGGCTGTAAAATACTTTGTGACAACCGAAGAATATGGAAGATGCCACTTAAAATATAAGTTCTAAACTTTCTTTTTCCGTTATTGCTATTGCAGTTACGGTATCTAGCTGCAAAATGTCTGCCATTGAGCATGGCTGTTTGCAACAGAGGCCATTCAGCCCATTGTATCTGTGCTGACTCTTGGCTACAGCAATCCAAAACTAATCCCACTGCCTCACTGCTTTCCTCTACTTCAAATGGTTTGCAAGATGTTGACCCTCAAAAGGTGCAATGGCCTCCACTTCAATCATAGAATGGTTGCAACACAGAAAGAGGCCATTCGGCCTGTCGAGTCTGTGCCAGTTCTCTGCAAGAGCAATTCAGCTAGTCCCATCCTTTCCCCATAACCCTGCACATTTTTTTTTAAACTTTCGGTCATTATCCAATTCCCTTTTGAAAGCCCCAACTGTATCTGCTTCCACCATCCTCTCAGGTAGTGTATTCCAGATCCTAATAACCCGCTGCGTAAAAAAAAGATTTCTCATGGTGCCTGGTTCTTTTGCCAATTGCCTTAAATCTGTGTCCTCTGGTTCTCAACCCCTCTGCCAAAGGAAAAAAGTTTCTCTCTATCTACCCTGTCTGGACCATTCATGATTTTGAACACCTCTGCCAAATCTCCTCTCAACCTTCTCTAAGGCAAACAATCCCAGCTTCTCCACTCGATCCTCATTACTGAACTCGTAAATCTTATCTACACCAGATCCTTCCTTGGTGTAGTGCCCAGAATTGGAGACAATCCTCCAGTTGAGTCTGAATCAGTGTTCTATAAAGGTTCATTATAACTTTCCTGCTTTTGTACTGTATGTCTTGATTTATGAAGCCCAGGATACCGTTTGCCTTGTTAACCACTTTCTCAACCTGCCCTGCCACATTCAACCCCGAAGTGTCTCTATTCCTGCACTCCCTTTAGAATTGTACCCTTTAGTTTATATTATATCTCCTCGTTCTTCCTACCAAAATGTATCACTTCTTATTTCTCTGCATTAAGTGTCTGCCCATTCCACCAGCCTATCTATGTCCTCTTGAAGTCTGTTCCATGGTCCTCAACTTTGCTGTTGAGTCTGTATGTGGCACTTTATCAAACGCCTTTTGAAAGTCCATACAAACTACATCAAGACCTAGAAGGACAAGGGCAGCAGATGCATGGGAACATCACCACCTGCAAGCCACACAACATCCTGACTTGGAACTATATCGCTGTTCCTTTACTGTCACTGAGTCAAAATCCTGGAACTCCCTTCCTAACAGCATTGTTGGTGTACCTACTGCAACGGTTAAGAAGGCAGCTCACCACTACCTTCTCAAGGGCAATTAAGGATGGGCAATAAATGCTGGCCTGGCCAGCGACGCCCACATCCCATGAACGAATAAAAAAAAATCAACCTCAGTATCCTCATTGTCCTTCTCTGTTACCCCATCAAAAAACTCAAACAAATTAATTAAACACAATTTGCCTTTAACAAATCTGTGCTGGATTTTCTTTGTTAATCCACGTTTGCGGAAGTGACTGAATTTTGTTCCAGATTATCATTTCTAGAAGCTTTCACACCACCGAGGTTAAACTGACTGCCCTTTAGTTCCTGGGCTTATCCTTACAGCCTTTTTTGAACAAGGGTGTAATATTTGCAATTCTCCAGTCCTCTGGCACTACCTCCATATCTAAGGAGGATTGGAAGATAATGGCCAATGTCTCCACAATTTCCAACCTTACTTCCCTCAGGATTCTTGGATGCATCCCATCCAGTCCTGCTGACTTACTGCAGCCAGTCTTTCTAATACCTCCTGTTTACCAATTTGTAGCCCATCCAGCATATCTTCACTATCCACCTTCTCTTTCACTATGACTTGGGCAGCACCTTTTTCCTTGGTAAAGCCAGATGCAGAGTATTCATTCAGTACCTCAACCATGCCCTCTGCCTCCATGCATTGATCCTTTTTTAGGTCCCTAATCAGCTCTACCCCTCCTCTTACTACCCTTTTACTATTTATATGCCTAAAGAAGACCCTTTATGTTAGTTGCCAGTTTCTTCTCATACTCTCTCTTCACCTCTCTTATTTCCTTTTTCACTGCCCCTCTGAACTTTCTATATTCAGCCTCGTTCTCACTTGAATTATCCATTTGACATCTGTCGTATGCCCTCTTTTTCTGTTTCATCTTACTTTCTATCTCTTTCATCATCAAGGGAGCTCTGTCTTTGGTTGCCGTACCTTTTCCTCTTGTGGGAATATGCCTTGCCTGTACCCGAACCATCTCCTCTTTAAAGATAGCCCATTGTTTTGTTACAGTTTTATCTACCAATTATTTATTCCAATTTACCTGGGACAGGTCTGTTCTCAACCCACTAAAATTGGTCCTCCTCCAATAAGTATTTATACCCTAGATTCCATGTAGCAAAACATGCCAAGCTCCACAACCCACTTCGTAAAGAACTTTCTCCTACCATATCTCCTCATTCTCTTCGTGAACGTTTTAAATTGATGATCTCTTATTACTAACTACCCAGTGAGAGGAGATAGTCTGTCCCTATTCGCTCAAAATCCGTCATCATTTTAAAAACCTCTTTTAAATCTCCTCTTAGCCCTTTCTGCTGTAGTGGAAATGAAATATTTAATATATGTATTTCTTTTTGTTAATTCAAAAATGCTCACTGTAAACACTGAAAAGGCCAAATATAAATAATAAAATAAACTCTAAAGAGTGTTGAGTATGCATAAAGGGTACTGACTCTCTACATTGAGGAACAATTAAGAGATGGCAGTGGTATTTGGCCAGAAATAGTGCTTCTACTGCGCTGATAAGAGTTGATTGAGAGTAAGGATGAATGATGGCAGGATGTTCTGGGCCTCTGTTCGATTCAGCTCTGATTATGGAGCCTATTAGCAAGAGTTATGACCTATTTAAGTGCAAAGCCTTCTGGTAATAGGGGCCAAATGATTCTGGAAAGTTGAGATTCACTGGGCTCACTGCAGAAATGAATTTAGTACTGAAAGCATTGATGTAGGCATGAATAAGACTGTTCTTGAGGGACTTGAGAGTGTGTTTTCTGCAGTAAAGCTGTGGATGACTGGGATGAAGGACATATTTTAAAAGTTTTTGTGACGAAGAAGTCCCTCATATTTAATGTATTGTAAAGAGATATACAGTTTCAAACTCTGAAAATAATACTGAATATATCACAATAGACAGACTAGTA
Organism: Heterodontus francisci; assembly: GCF_036365525.1. Taxonomy (NCBI): domain Eukaryota; kingdom Metazoa; phylum Chordata; class Chondrichthyes; order Heterodontiformes; family Heterodontidae; genus Heterodontus; species Heterodontus francisci. The sequence continues at coordinate 30,049,390 of NC_090400.1, read as the reverse complement.
TTATACCTCTGAATGTATTATTTCAAAGTAGAGCCCTTTCCCTGACTGCTAACTCTATGATAAACCCAAATCTAACATCAAATCTGTTTTTAATTTTTTTTTTCTTATTTTGGTGTACAGAGCCCAAAGCTCTAGTCTGGTACCAATATTGGTTTAACAACAATACCAGTGCAATTTTAGTGAGAAATATCCGAAAGCCAAACAGAGTGAAATAATGCACATTATAAATGGTATAAACACATTATAGAAATGTTTTCAAGATTCTCATAAACGCTTAAAGTTTCATTGACATCAGGGCCGGCTTTTTACCCACCCCCCCCCGTCCCCCGTCCCCCCGTCCCCGTAGGAGCAGGCTGGAGGCGGGGAGGGTCGTAAAACTGAGTGGGAGGTGGGGTGTTCCGTTCCCGTCGCCTTCTTGCCCCCGCTGCAATTTTACAAGGGGCGGAGGCGGCAAGTAATGGCCTGCCCGCCCCAAGCCAATTAACTGCCACTTAAGGGCCTCCCCCACTGCCACTTGTGTATTACTGGCAGCTCAGGACCTCCAGTAAAATCTGGCTGCCTCCTTGAGGGCTGGGAGGCATGGCCCAACCACTCCCACTGCAAGACATTTCCCCTCCCCTACCCAACCAACCCCACTTGCCTTGTCGGGGCCCGGTTGATTCTCCCTGGCGAGGCCCCACACACTTATCTTTTTTCCCGGTCGGCATCGCTCTTGCTTCTCTCCCTGGCTGCAGTCCCAGCTGTGGTCACCACTCCCTGTGGCGCTGCTGGGACTGAGAGCTGCCGGCCCGCTGATTGGCTGGCAGCTCTTGGAGGCAGGTCTTCCTGCTTCAGAGGGGTGGAAGTCTTCCCTGAGGCCAATTAAGGGCCTGGGCCACATAAAAATCATAGTGTGGTCAGGCAGAGGCGGGCCTGCCCCTGACCTTTTGGCCGGAGGGTGAGGTCTCCTGCCCATCATAAAATTCTGGCCCATCTGAACCCCTCAGGTGTAATGCACTTGCAGCCATTGTCTGATCCACATTTTAAAGAAAACCGGAAATATCTGACCAACAGCTTAAAAAATCTGTGCGTTGGTAGCTCAAGAGCGGTCCTGGTTATATTATAAAATGTGTAAATAAATACTTACATATACTTGTAACATGTGCAACATATCTTTCACTTGAATTGAAAGAAAGAAAAACATCAGTACAAGGAGTTTGAAGGAGGAATGTACAAAATTGCTGAAGTATATCTGGTAGTTGGTAAGCAAGGAGTAGGGACCCTAGGAACATCTTTAATTTTTAAAATAAAAGGAAACATTTTGGTTCATTTTAAGTACCATTATATGTTGCAACTAATAGATTTTTACCCTTTTAAAATTGCAATTTGATTTTAAACAAGCCAAACAGATCACCAATTCACTAAAAGTTACCTCAACAGTCAGATTCCCACATCCGACCCCCTGGCCAATTCAGACATACAGTCTAGCCCTTTCCTTAGTTCATGTAGGCAATCTACTCCCCAGCCAATTAATGTTGCCACTCTTGCTCCCTGCTCCTAGTTAATGCTAGTAGGTTCTAGCTTCTGCCTGTTTTCTTTCACCTTCATCGCTTCTTCTACCTCTCCATTGTGACATATTGCCCCCTTCATTGCCATCATTTCCCCCTTATATCCCCATTCTCCCCTCCTTTGCCATTTACTGACACCATTATTGTCATCTATTGTCCCTTTCTCTCCCTCTCCCTCTCCCCTCCCCTGCACTGCCATCCATTGGCAATCTTATTGCCACAACATTTCTTCTCTTTAATGGCACACATTACGACCCTTATTACCATCCATTTCCCTATCTTCTTACCCAATTACGCACTCATGGACTAGGCCAAAGCCCTTCCTGTCCTCAGTGCTGTTTCTGCAATGGAGGAGGTGAATGACAATGAGCAACAATAACAACATATTGAATTCATATTAGCACCGTTAACATAATAAAACAACCCAAGGTGTGTAATAAAACAAAATTTGACACCAAGCCACATGAAATGTTAAGATAGATAATCAAAAGCAGGATTTTTAGAAGCATCTTTAAGGAGGAAAGAGAGCTAGAGAAGCTGAGGGGTTTAGGGAAGGAATTCCATAGCTTAGGGCCGTGGCAGCTGAAGGCACGGCTGCCAATGGTAGAGCAATTAAAATGAGGAATTGCCAATTAAAGTAAGTTTATGACCAATTAAGGCCAATTATCAGAGACAGACTGGAATTTTCCAGTCAGCCTCTGGGCCCCCTGTGACATCAGGCACAACCCAGAAGCCGGGAGGTGGCCTCCCAGCAGCAGGCCAAGGGCCAGCGCTCCAGGCAGGCTTGGAGCACCTGCCTGGCCACAGCTGTGGCTTCAGGCTGCCCTGTGAAGGGGTCCCCCTCCACAATGGTGGCCCAGCAGCTGTGTTATTTTTAATTAAAAAGTTTTAAAAGTGCTGAGAGAGTGCTTCAAGATGGAGGCACCCTCTCTCTGTCTCTCTCTCTCTCTTCCTGAAAGGGCATACTTCATCTCCTTCCAGGCTGGAGGGCCTCCTATCATCCTTCCAGCTTTGAGGCCCTGCCTGCCAACCTTAATTGGATGGCGAGTGTGCCCTCTGGCCACTAATTGGCCAATTCAGGGAAAATCACAGCAGCGTAACTGTTCACCATATGCGCGGAGTCAGAAACTCCCATTTGACCCCGATGTCGGGCCCCAACCCAAAATCCTGCCCTAGATGTTATTTGTTTATTTATTGCATTTAATTGTATGCTGGCGATGGGCATTAACTGGGCATTCGTTTGAGTTCCCTATAAATAGACACAGAATAAAACTGTGGTTGTTGGATTAGGAGATGTATGCTTGTAATGTCTAACTCTGTAAATAAATATAAAAGTGTATAATGATTGGCTCCAGTTCTATCCTTCACACCAACTGGCTTTCTCAAATAGAAAACTTGGTGCATACAAGGACACCAGGAGCAGAATTTTGGATGACCTTAAGTTAATGTAGAGTAGAATGAGGAAGGCTGGTCAGGAGTGCGCTGGAGTAGTCAAGTCTAGAATTAACAAAGGCACGGCAGAGGTTTTCAGCAGCAGATGAGCTTAGGCAGTGGCAGAGTCGGGCAATGTTACGATGTTATGACAGGGGCAATGGATGACAATGAGAGAGGAAGATGATGACAATGAAGAAGAGAGGCAAGAGGCAGAAGCTGGGAACTACCAGCATTGACTTATACCAGGTATTCTTTTTCTCATCAGAGTTCTCACCTCTGGTGTACAGCAACTGGATCACTGCCATTAGTGGCATTGAGGAAGAGGGACCACAATCTGGTCTGTTAGTAGTTAGATTCGGATAGGAATGGGAGAGTAGACTAAGGAGAAAAGCAGAAGTTCATATTGGTGGGATAGGGCCCAGTTTTCACCAAATTTTGTTGGCAAGCATTGACACAGTGACAATGTTTTGGAAGGTTGCTAAATGTAAATGATGGTGGTTAGCATGCATGATAATATAAGTGCTATATATCTAATCTATATTGTGTTAGTGCTACTGGTACCAACATTGCCTTTTATATTGTGTCGAGTAGATCTCATGATGCCCATTGGTTATTCACATGTCCGTCTGTCCGTGTTAATGATTGTGTCCAAGTATGTTTCTGAGATCTGTTTCCAATCTTGAGTCGTTTATTAAGATAAACATGCATTCGTTTATAGCTGGATTAAAATGATTTTAGTACTAAATCCCTGACAAAATATTTCTTTTAATCCTTTCTAACAGTAGGCCACCATTGTTTTTATTTTGATAGCAGGGTTTCTAGGCGATATGCTTTTATTCTTTGATGAGATTGGTGTTTGCTTAACTTAAGAGCCACAAGCTCAGTAAGATGTCAAGTTGCTGTTGAATCATTCATTTACTTCCCGGAAAATTTCTCATCTCGCACAGCAGTGAACAACCCAACTCAAAAATTACCTTAAAATGTTCTTTATACCACTGATACATGTTTGTTTAAGGGGTTGTAATAGATACTCAAATATTTCACTGAACAAATCCGCGGGGTGGGGGCAATGGGGGCAGTCAATACCTCTGAGTCATGAGGATTTTAAACTTCAACAAATTAAAAATGTATGTAATAAATGGGCATATTGCCATTAAAGATACTAACTCAGTTTGAAGTTTGCAATTTATTTTTATTGACAACTTTTTATAATGTGATTGAAGCCCTTTCTTGTTTTGATGCTTAGCTAGGGTTTAAGATGTTCCGAATGCCTGACGGCCAAACTGTTGGAAACACTTTTTTTTTTAACTTTTTGAATGGAGAGGGCCTGTAGAAAATGTTGGTGTTCAATCTATGGGAGCTTCTGAGAAAATCTGGGGTTTCTGTAGTCAATAAACAGGTATTATTGAAATGATACGAGATGGATCTTCCAGACATTTTATATTGTCACCAATCTTATTTGCTCACACATCCACCAAAGGAAAATAGTCATGTTCATGATTGTTATTAAAAAGGAAAAAATATCTGCATTCTTCATGTACCACCTCCTCATTTTCCCATTAGTTAGTGTACTTTAATATCTTGAAGATGCTCACCACCATAAGTTCAGATCCATTGTTTCTTAGTGCACTTGTATCGAGATGTTTTGCTTGATCATGCCATGAAACTTGTACTATCTTGCACTGCAGAAAGATCACAGATAAGCACTCAAACCAGTCTTGGAAAGTGGCATTTATTGAATAAGAGGCCATATCCCTGCTCCACCTCCACTATCCCCCCTCAAAAAAATTTGCTTTTTCAGAACTTCTGCTGCTTCCAATAACTAAACAAAATATGTCTGTAGTTTCCCAATTCAAGTAACTGAAATTGAACGGTAAATTATTATGACAGAATGCACCACTTATCAAGAGAGATGTGGCTTATTGACTTCTGAAGGAATTTAATGAGTTTTTTTAAGTCATGAAAGTTAGATTTCCACAGTATGCAAACTTAGTCAAGATTTGATCATTGAATTATGCCACTGGTATGATTTCTCAGAAGCTGCTCAACTCAGTCTGCTGTTCGAGTGGCTTTCTGTCACACTTCTCAAGGGAATGCGTTGCTTTTATATCCAACCATGTCATCATGCAGCAGAATGGGCTAGTTAAAAATGAATTAATTAATAATCTGGAATTGAAAGCTAGTCTCAGTAATGGTGCCATGAAACTATCATTGTAAAAACCCATCTGGTTCACTAATGCTTTTTAGGGAAGGAAATCTGCCGTCCTTACCTGGTTTGGCCTACATGTGACTCCAGACCCACAGCAATATGGTTGATTTTTAACTGCCCCCTGAAATGGCCTAGCAAGCCACTCAGTTGTCAAGGGCAGTTAGGGATGGGCAACAAATGCTAGCCTTGCCATCGATGCCCACATTCCACGAAAGAATATAAAAAAACTGGTGCTTCCATTAGGGCTTCACTGATGGCTCAACATGTGTAGTTACAATAAAACTTATATTTTTATCACTCCTTTAACATAATAGAATGTCCCAAGATGCTTCACAGCAGCATTATAAAACAAAGGAAATATTAGGTCATATGACCAAAAGCTTGGTCAAAGAGCTAGGTTTTCAGGAGTATCTTAAAGGAAGAAAGCAAGGTAGAGAGGGGGAGAGGTGTAGGGAGGGTATTCCAGAGCTTGGGGCCTAGGCAACTGGCGTGACCACCAATGGTGCAGCAGTTAAAATCAGGGATGCACAAGACTCCAGAATTAGAGGAGCGCTGATATCTCAGAGAGTTTGGGGCTGGAGGAGATTACAGAGATAGGGAGGGGTGAGGCCACGTAGAGATTTTGAAAACAAGGATGAGAATTTTAAAATCAAGGCGTTGCCTGAACGGGAGCCAACGAGCACAGGGATGTCAGGTGAACGGGACTTGGTGTGAGTTAAGACACGGGCAGCAGAGTTTTCGATGAGCTCAAGTTTACGGAGGGTAGAATGTGGGAGCCCAGCTAGAAGTGCATTGGAATAGTCAAGTCTAGAGGAAACGAAGGCATGAATGAGGGTGTCAGCAGCAGATGAGCTGAGACGAGGCAATTATACGGAGATGGAAATAAGTGGCCTCAAGTGACGGTGTAAATATGAAGTTGGAAGCTTATCTTGCAAATGGACTGGCTTAATCTTGGACTGTTGCCAGGGAAAGGAATGGAGTCGGTAGCTAGGGAACAAAATTTGGAGTGGAGATAGAAAACAATGTCTTCTGTCTTCCCAGTATTTAATTGGAGGAAATTTCTGCTCATCCCGTACTGAATGTCGGATTAGCAGTCTGATAGTTTCACAACAGTAAAAGAGTTGACAGAGGTGGTGATGAAGTAGAGCTGGGTGTTGTCAGCATACATGTGAAAATTAATGCTGTGCTTTCACATGATGTCACCAAAGAGTAGCATGTAGATGAGAAATAGGAGGGAGACAAGGATTGATCCTTGGGAGATAGCAGAGGTAACAGTACAGGAGCAGGAAGAGAAGGCATTGCAAGAGATTTGCTGGCTACGATTAGATAAGAATGGAACCAGGTGCGAGCTGTGCCACTCAGTTGGACGACAGTGGAGAGGCATTGGAGGAGGATGGTGTGGTTAACCGTGTCAAAGGCTGCAGACAGGCCGAGGAGGATGAGTAGATAGTGAGTAACTGAATGATATTGAATGGCCAATCTGGCTTTAATTGCAGAGATAGCAGATCTGAGTTCGTCTTGGCATTCCTATGTTAGAGAGGGGTAAACAGTCCTGGGTTCCCACTCCAAATCACTATCCAATAACCCCCGCTGGAAATATATGACATTGTGTGAGAATGGGATCTGGTTGCTTGTGATTTTTCCCACAGTTGATGTTGTGGGATGACGTTAAGAGGGCCACCTTAAGAGCTTTAAGTGAAAGTCATTGAAGGAAGTGATGTTATGTTACACATGACCAGGGAGTTGTGAGTGTAGCCCAGCAGAGTGAGATGTGTTCCGACATGGCTCATGCAGTAACTGTTTATATATATATTTGTTCTATTTAAGTTATAATAAAACCCACATTTTCTCTGGATCTTACTTGTAGCCTTGTGTGTCTTACACCAAAGGAACAAGTAATATTACAGTTGGGATCAAGGACAGGTCAGAGGCTGGGAATTCTGCAGCGAGTAACTCAACTCCTGACTCCCCAAAGCCTGTCCACTATCTACAAGGCACAAGTCAGAAGTGTGAGAGAATAATCTCCACTTGCCTGGATGGGTGCAGCTCCAACAACACTCAAGAAGCTCGATACCATCCAGGACAAAGCAGCCTGCTTGATCGGCACCCCATTCACCACCTTAATAGGAACATAGGAGCAGGAGTAGGCCATTCAGCCCATCAAACCTGCCCCCCCCATTCAATATGATCATGGCTGATCATCCACTTCAATGCCTTTTTCCCGCACGATCCTCATATCCCCTTATGTCATTGGTATTTAGAAATCTGTCAATCTCTGCTTTAAACATACTCAATGACTGAGCTTCACAGCTATCTGGGGTAGAGAATTCCAAAAATTCACAACCCTCTGAGTAAAGAAATTTAGTTTAGTTTAGAGATACAGCACTGAAACAGGCCCTTCGGCCCACCGAGTCTGTGCCAACCATCAACCACCCATTTATACTAATCCTACCCTAATTCCATAATCCTACCACATCCCCACCTGTCCCTATATTTCCCTACCACCTACCTATACTAGGGGCAATTTATAATGGCCAATTAGCCTATCACCCTGCAAGTCTTTGGCATGTGGGAGGAAATCGGAGCACCTGGAGGAAACCCACGCAGACACAGGGAGAACTTGCAAACTCCACACAGGCAGTACCCAGAATTGAACCCGGGTCGCTGGAGCTGTGAGACTGCAGTGCTAACCACTGCGCCGCCCCTCATCTGTGTCCTAAATAGCTTCCCCCTTATTTTGAAATTGTGTCCCCTGGTTCTAGACTCTCAAACCAGGGGAAACATCTTAGCTGCATCTACCCTGCCTATTCCGTTAAGTATTTTGTAGGTTTCAATGAGATCACCTCTCATTCTTCGAAACTCTAGAGAATGCAGGCCCAGTTTCCCCAATCTCTCTTCTTTAAACATCCACTCCCTCCACCACCGGAGCACGTTGGCAGCAGTGTGTACCATCTACAAGATGCACTGCAGCAACTCACCAAGGCTCCTTAGACAGCACCGTCCAAACCCACGGCCTCTACCACTTCAAAGGACAAGAGCAGCAGATGCATGAGAACACCACCATCTGCAAGTTCCCCTCCAAGTCACACACCAGTCTGACTTGGAACTATATCGCCATCTCTTCACTGTCGCCGGGTCAAAATCCTGGAACTCCATTCCTAACAGCACTGTTGGTGTACCTACCGCACATGGACTGCAACAGTTGAAGAAGGCACCACCACCTTCTCAAGGGCAATTATGGATGGGCAACAAATACTGCCCTTGCCAGCAATGCTCACATTCCATGAATGAATTAAAAAAAGTGACCTTTCAACATTCACACACAAATAACTGTCACTTGGGTAAAGTGCTAGAATATGGAGCCCCTGAAACTATACCCCAAGAAAAAGATCAATAGCCCTGATTTTAACCTAACAGCCAGATTCTTGTTTTACACCCCATCCAAAATTAATTTTAATGGAGAGAAAAATGGTGCGTGTGTAAATTGGGCAGCCGACTGTATCCTGTCAACTTCCTGCTGAGCGGATAATGTTAAAATTACTCGCAATGGTGAGGTTAAATTTGGTCAAAATAAAAACTAAGTAGAAAGTGGTAAATAATACATTATTAAAAAATCTCAGCATGTGGGTGAGGCTGGCAAGGCCGCATTTGGTATCCTGAGAAGTTGATGGTGGATCTTCTCCTTCAACCACTGCAGTCCTTGTGGTGGTGATACTGCTACCTACGAAATAGTTGGCTGGTAATAGAGAGAAGAAACTTTTGGGAAAACACTAACTGTAATAAGTATCTGTCCATTAAGATTGAAACGTGACCTGTCCCATACAAAAATCAACTTGTCTTAATGATGAACCAAAATTTACTGCTTTAAGCTGTTTAATCCTGCATGGACAGATGCGGCTTCATGTTTGGAAGTTGAGTATCAATAGTAATAGTGAAACTCAGATCAGCAAGTCTTTGGAAACACTATTGTTTACTTTCTACAGCCCAGCAACTTTGCAGACTATCTCTCCGTGGAGTATGAATCTCCATACTCCATCAGTGTTATTTATATGTCACCTGCTATTTTTATTTACAGGAGTAAGATAAATCTGTACTCCAGAGAAGGGAATAAGGATCTTTGTGGTTACATAGATGAATATACATGTGTGTGTACTGATGCCAGACCTCAGGGAGGTTGAGTCTCTGGAGTTGGATTTTGTAGCTGAAGAGAGCTGTAACCAGAATGATGCCAAGCCACTCCAGTGTCAAAAGGGACTCCTTTGTGCTGCATGGCCCAGATGTGATGCTGTTGTTAATGCCTTGTGTGATTATCCTCAAGGGTGAAGATCAATTTAAGATCCATGTATTGTCTTAAAGGTGCATTGCTGTTTTGAAGGGAACATGTCAGCAAAAGGTCCAAAACATTTGCTTGCAGTCACATCTGTTCTGATGCTTGAAATAAACAGCCTTTCATGAGATCATGGCTCAACTGTGGTTGCCATCGTAGATGAGAACATATGCACTGATCTGAGAATTGTTGCTCTTTCACAAACCGTGACGACAGTGCAACTTTAAGATAAAGAATGCTGCAGAGATTGTAGCAAAGGTTGACCTGATCTTGTAATGTGTATCAGCTGTTTGAAGCTGACCAAAGTTCCCATTGCCTCCTGTAGTTGTTAACAGTGGAAATAGTTGGTGGAGACGTCGGGCAGCTTCAGTCAGCGATTGCACTGTTAACAGCTACAGGAGGCAGTTGGAAACTGCAGCCCCACCACCTTCAGTCACCTTCCAACTGATCCCATGGTCTCTGGCACTGCTAGGAGCCCTATTTGCTGGCTTGTTCAACCCCATGTCTGCAAATAACTTTTAAACAGCTACCACGTACAGCTAACAAATATTGTTGATGTCAACATGGCCACTATAAGTGGTGGGGACTTTATTACTAGAAGCGTATACTAATGTTCCTCCTTAACACTGCATTGCAAGTGTGAGCTGTATTTGAGTGCTCTGTCACATAAATAATTTGACTCTATGTTACCTGCAGCATGAAAAGAACAAACATTTGGCGAACATCAGGTGTTCAGAGCATATCCCACATGTGATTAAGACTTTTAGAACCATTTGCGACTCTTGTGCTGTGAGGTCTTGCTTACTCTTGGGATAAATTACATCTCATTGTTCCTGATTGTGTACACTTTAGTTGATCTTTAGGGGTTGCTGAGGGCAAGCTCTGAAACACTGCATTATGCTGAGTGTTAAATACTAATTCACTTGTGCAGTATTGATTTTATTTTGCTTAAAGCTCAGAAAAGGGTGGCTTGTGGAAGCGATGGATGAAGTAGGAAAGAGAGGTGGCACCTTGTCAGAAAGGGATATGGGGCTAGTGTGGGGAAAAAGGCATCGCAGTGGATGATCAGCCATGATTGTATTGAATGGTGGAGCAGGCTCGATGGGCTGAATGGCCTACTCCTGTACCTATGTTCAAAAGATTTCATTCTGCACAAGAAGGGAAAAAAAGCAGATGAGTCAATAAGCCTGCTTAAATTGAAAACATTCCACTTAAAGTGAAACCTATATCAAAAAATAAAATAATTCATTCAAATAGTTTATCAGATGTCTAGATAATGAAAATAAAACTTATTGCTAAAGAATAATATTTTACAGATTCTGCTCCATCCTACTTCATATACTCGACTCACAGGATGGTCGATTGGAAATTTGTGATGTTGAGGGTAGGGTGCTGGATAAAGGATGCTATCGCGTGAAAGTATGTGTATCTGTGTGTGTGTTTCTGTGTCTGTTCACTTCATGGGTAATGCTGCAAACTGTGTGAGGCCTAGGCAGCTTTATAAAATTTGGTAGCTTCAGCAGATCAGTAGTTCTGATGGTGGAGTGTTGGACTCCTATTTGTACATCCTGGCCTTTTGAACCCTAGCCTTGCCTGCCCTCTATTGTTGAATTTGGCTTTGATGCTTCTTGATGACCAGAATGATTCCAATTCCACCTTAGAGCTGAAGCATGGAGGAGACAAATTTTGCACGGAGGCATTTATCCCATCCCTAAAGTACCAAGAGTGACCCTGCTATTGGTCCACAAAAGACAGACATTGGTGGAAGGCTTGGAAAAGAATCTCAGGCAGAGAGACAAGACAGCTCCAAACAGTTAGAGATTTCAAAATGATTTATTAATGAAGGAAGCATTATTATGCTGCCTAGTTTTGATAGTGATGTTTTTGGACCATGACATAAAAACAGGCCAATCAGATAACTGCATTACCAGTATGATGTTGCTTATTTACAGTACAAACCAGATGATTTATCAGCTGCTAACCTGTGTGGAGCATTTAGTGAATTTAAATGAGTAACCTAACAGATTTATAATGCCGAAAGATAAGACCATAATTTTGTTTTTATGAATTATAATCTGTTTATATGCTGTGTAATGACATTTCGTACAGAGATAAGAATGTTGTCTCTAGCATTGAGTTGCATGATCAGAACAGCTTGGCTGCCACCTCTGCATTTTAATCACACACCAGCGCTGGAGACGGCAATCTCATCTCCACAGGAAATGACTGTGTGCAGCATTATGATGTGACGGCGGCAGGAAGTTCCTGTTGCAGGCCGTTCCTCTTGTAGTACAAGTTGTCACCATTCCTTGAATTTCTGTACTTTCCGAGTTGTGCATGATAAGTAACTCCAAAGGCTTTGAATAATTCTGCACACTGAATGGATAATCCCAGAACAGGAACTGCCAAGAGAAGGCAATTCCTATCCCTAAATTACATAATTATTTCCCAACAAGGAAGCAGAAAAGGGGCTGCTACCCAAAGGGGTATTTTCCGCAACATTTTTCTCAGTTGGACACAAACAGAAATTGACTCTGACAGCATCTGATCTTTCAGCTTACCCACAATCCAATTTAGCTTTAGATTCCCTGTAAAAATCCTTATTTCAAAGAGTACTGATACTTTTATTGAGTATCTCCTGCATTTATATGAAAGTTGGAATCTTGTCCTCGGCATGATGAGCGCTGAATCCAAAAGTTCAATCCAAGTTGTATCAGTTGGGATGTGTTTAGAAAATGAACGCTCTTTTGTTAAATTCAGAAACTTTGATAATTGCAAATACATATTGCAGAGCACCACTAGACTGAGATAAGTAAATAAATGAATAGGAGATGCTAAGCTTCTATTTTAATTGCCTGGGGATGGTACCTGTCGCATTTTGGATATGCCTGTTCTCTTGTTAACGAGCGATGAATATATTTGCTGCACTATTGTGAAAGAACTTTGGCTCCATTACAGAATATGTGGCGGACTGAAACTGACAAAATATATTTAGACTACTTTTCTTGCAATGGTTTGTGGTGTGTATTAATTAATTATAGTTTATTGGAGGCTGTAAAATCTGATTTATTGATTGTACAAGCTGCATACAAGATCTTTACACTGGCAATTAGAATTTTCAAATTGCTGCAGTGCATAAGTCGCATCCTGAATTTTTGCAGCTCATAAAATCTACATTAAAGTTCAATCTACACACTTCATTTTATGGAATGTGCCCATTTAGATCAGTGATTCAGTAAGAATTGGCTGGTTTCACCGATTGCCTAGTGGTGAGTATGCATCTAAGCCAATTTAGTAGGGAAGGAATTGAATCTATTCCCTCAGTCTGATCTCATAGTGGCTTACATCCAAAACCATGGCATATTAGAACAGGATTCTTACACACCAATGTGAAATTTATATTTGGAGCTCATTTATGAGCTTGTCATTAAGGCTTCTTTGTAATGGGATGGAGAAACATGGGGTAACGTGTAACTATTACTATTCATTCCTACATTCCTTTGAAAACAAAACCTCAGCCAGCAAGATCCATCCTTCACTCACTCAGGAAGTTCAGGACAGTATCAGATTAAAAGAAAAGGCTTACAATGTTGCAAAAAAAGAGTAGCAAGTCTGAGGATTGGGAGTGTCTTGGAAACCAGCAAAAAATTGGTAAAAAAGGAAATAAACAAATATGTGAGTAAACTAGCCAGTAATATAAAAACAGATTGTAAGAGCTTTAATAGGTATATCAAAAGGAAGAGAGTAGCTAAAGTAAATGTTGGTCCCTTAGAAGCAGAGACAAGAGACATTTTCATGCGGAATGAGGAAATGATAGAGGCATTGAATAAGTATTCTGTGTCTGTTCTCTCAGTAGAAGACACAAGCTCCATACCAGAAATAGGCAGTAACCTAGGGGCGAAAAAGAGTGAGGAAATTAAGGAAATTCATACCAGCAGAGAAAAAGTATTGGAGAAACTTAAGGGATTAAAATCTGACATTTCCAGGATCTGATGGCCTACACCCTAGGGTTCTAAAAGAGATAGCTGCAGAGATAGTGGATGCGGTAGCTATGATTTTCCAAAATTCCTTAGATTCAGGAACGGTCCCATCAGATTGGAAGTTGGCAAATGTTACACTGCTTTTCAAGAAAGGAGGGAGAGAGAAAACAGAGACCTACAGGCCAGTTAGCCTAACATCAGTTGTTGGGAAAATGCTGGAACCTATTATTAAGGAAGTCTTACAATGCACTTAGAAAAGCACAGTATGATTAAAACAAGTCAACATGATTTTACTGAAGGGAAATCCTGTTTGACAAATTTCTTAAGAGTTTTTTGAAGTTGTAACTAGTAGATGTGGTATGCCTGGATTTCCAAAAGGCATTCGATAAGGTGCCGCACAAAAGGTTAAAAGGCAAGATAAGAGCTCATGGAATCGGGGGTAATATATTAGCATGGATAGATGATTGGCTAACAGACAGGAAGCAACGATTGGGCATAAACGGGCTGGAAAATAGTGGAGTGCCGCAAGGATGAGTGCTGCGGCCACAGCTATTTACAATCTATATTAATGAATTAGATGAAGAGACTGAGAGTAATGTATCTGAGTTTGCTGATGATGCAAAGGTTGGTTGAAAGTTGAGCTGTGGGGTGGACACAGAGCAGCTGCAAAGAGATATAGACAGGTTAAGTGAGTGGGCAACAAGATGGCAGATGGAGTATAATGTAGCGAAGTGTGAAATTATATGCTTTGTTCGTAAGAATAGAAAAGCAGAATATTTTTTAGAAGGTGTGATACTTGTAAGTGTTGATGTTCATAGTGACTTGGGTGTGCTTGTACTAGGAATGCAGAAAGTTAACAAGCAGGTACAACAAGCAGTTTGGAAGGCATATAGCATGTTGGCCTTAATTGAAAGGGGATTGGAACACAGGAATAAGGTAGTATTGCTACAGTTGTACAGGGTTTTGGTGAGACCACATCTGGAATACTGTGTGCAGTTTTGGTCTCCACATTTAAGAAAGGATATACTTGCATTGGAGGCAGTGCAGCAAATGTTCACTCGATTGGTCTCTGAGATGAGGGGGTTGAGGGAGTTGTCCTATGATGAGAGGCTATGTAAATTGGGCCTGTATTGTTTGGAGTTTAGAAGAATGAGAGGTGATCTCATTAAAGCATATAACATTTTAAGGGGGTTGGATAGGGTAGACACTGAGAGATTATTTCCACTGGTCATGGAATCTAAAACACAGGGGCACAGTCTCAGGATAAGGGGCCGATCATTTAGGACTGAGATGAGGAGAAGTTACATCACTCAAAGAGTTGTGAATCTTTGGAATTCCTACCCCAGAGGGTTGTGGATGCACCATCATTGAATACATTTAAGGCTGGGATAGATATATTTTTGGTCTGTCAGGGAATTAAGGGGTTTGGCGAGCAGGCAGGAAAGTGGAGTTGAATCTTAAGATCAGCCATGATCATTTTGAATGGCAGAGCAGGCTTGATGGGCCATATGGTCTACTCCTGCTGCTATTTCTTGTGTTCTTGCATTTGTTGATCAAGTTTGGTGATCAACAAAATATTAGTGATACAAATGAATGTTGCAGCCAACAACTGTTTATGCTTTGCATCCTTTTCTGGCTGCTGCTGCTCCTCTGGATGATCCCACAGCTGTCCTTGAGTGTCTTCTGCCTGTGGTTCCCTCATGATGGGAGGTAATCGTGAGTAGGACAAGGAGCCACAGGTTCAAATAGCACATTTAGGACTTCTATCTTCACATGCAGAGGAATCTTGGAATGGACTGACAATTAGAAAAATTGAATCATTTTTAAAAAAAAGATGGATGCTGCAATGGGGAGCACTTGAGTGCCACTCTCAGTGGGTGAACTAAGATGGGCAAAATAGCCTCTCTCATAACTATCTTATGATCTCCTGATGAGGCTTCTTTGTAAGGCAAAGTTGTGCAGCATAAAACCAGAATCTTTAAAACCTTAGCCAGATTATATAAAACCTTAAGGCTGATCCTGGCACCTGAAGCCAATTATGCTGGCTCAGCTGATGGCTGTGAAATTGCACAGTTCTCATCAGCCTTGGCTATAGAGGATAGAATTGGTGTCCTTGGAGTGATCCAGAGACCTGCCTATCTGGTACAGCTGACTGGAGTGGGGATACCAGTGGGTGGGTGCTATATGCCTCCCGCGTAGGCTGATCGGTCTGGCCTCCCTCCTTTGCTGCTTTTCCAAAAAGCTAAGATGCGGGAATATTCCAAACGGGAAATGCGTTGTGGCCTCTGTGGGAGGTGGAATGGGAACTCCATATCAGAAGCCAGTTGCCAGCAACGGATTAAACAAAGAAAAGATGAAAGTTGGCAGAGAAATAAGCTTTCTACGATTGTATTTAAAGTTCCTGCTGGGGCCGCCTTCTGCTTCAGCATTACTTAGAAACACTGGATGCCTGTTTTATGCAGGTATGACTTGTGTTCATTGTTAATGAGGCTGTAATTACAAGAAATTGGAGTTATAACATCACTATGTTGTTAGCAACATATTTAGATATACCAACTGTTACAGGGTGACCAGGATCTGTTGAATCTTGTCCAGCAAAATCAGTATGAGAGAAGAGTGGAGGGGAGAAAATGAGCAGAAGAAAAGTATTGAATAGTGCTCCATTATTGAAGTCTACGAATCTGTTATCCTTTGAGCACTACAGAAGTACTTCAGTTCCATAATGACTACTGAAACACAATTTAAACATTTGCATTTTATTTCAAGTGACTATTTAATGAAGAGAGTAGTGATATTTCAGTCACACAGTACAATCGAGCACTAATATTTGGTCCCATATATTAATGGGTCCTTATGCCCATGCCCACTCAGGTCAGGGAGTTCTTCAACTTGGCTGCAACATTGTGGAGAAGGACTGAATAGGACAGGCGAGGTCCACACGATGAGGGATAAAATGGCTTCAGGGTGATGTTGATTGAAGCCTGTAAACAGGTTGTGACACATTCTTGGGAATGAATGAGGCCTAAAGAGACAAAAGGAATAAGTTTTTTTGTGAAAAGAATGTTTGCTTCAAAAAAAAAATCCGGAATGTTCCTGATTCTTGTAATGTTCATGCTGTGTGATATTTAGTGTTGTTGTAATATTACAGCATGGAAAGAGGCCATTCAGCCCATCGTGTCTACACCGGCTGAAAAAACTAGCTGCCCAATCTAACCCCACCTTCCAGCTCTGAATGAGATATGTGCTTTGAAAAATCCTAAAAGAATGTACAGCATTTAAAGGGTTAGTTAACATAGTGGACACCATTAAAGAACTGAAAACAATTTTGACAATGTATGATGAAAAGATTTATCGTAAAGGAATTGTGTTGGTTCTCAGTAAGGTTCATCAACTTTGGAATTCTATTTTAAGGAGAAATTTGGTGAATCTGTTGCATTTGCAATGTGAAGTAATTATCAGCATATACACAGAACAACAGGGGACTTTCACCACAGTGGGACATACCATGCTCTTTAACTCAAGTCAGACATTACCCTTTTAATGGCTGTCAGATAAAATGGAAGGCAGCCTGTTAAATGAAATTAGAGGCAGCAAATGGATAGAAACCTTTTGTTTATTGCAATGCTGACCCTGCTTAGTATATGCATAAATGTAATAACTTTCACATGGAAATGGAATGTTTTATTGAACTAAGTTAAATTAAAGAAAATATACCATGCAGCAAGCCCTTCTGACATTTTGCACTACACTTAAATATGAGATCCCAGCAACTTTATTTTTACCCTCAGATCGGATCCTGACCTCTACCCTATGAGGTTGTTATACTGCAGATACTGAGGGAGCAGGTGCTCCTAGCTTCAGTTTAAGGCAGCATTAACAGACAGAGACTTGGTAAACACTTTACCAATGCCAAACTCGATGGTATGTAAAATAGTTCCAAACAGTTGTTGATCCTGTCCTTATTAATCGTAGTCACACAACCCTGTGGTGTCAAGATCTGGTCCTTCAATGCTAAGTTCAAGCCTCTTGAACGTATTTGTGTTAAGCAGTTGGTGAAGCATATTTGAAAAGCAGACCATGCCTTACTGTTTTTAACATGGTGCCATTCTGGGTTCCAATTTGCCAACTGCAAGGGAAACAGGGGTCCTGCTGTGCTGTTTCGTTGGGTTTTGTAATGGAATGGGTTGTCAGTTTTATAAATTGTCCATTAATTTACACAGTCAAAACATTGTGCTGTAAGGATTGCAAAAGAGGTTGCAGAAAGCTGGACATTTAATCACAAAAACAGATGTTAACTACATTTCAGATTGTCAGCAACCAGCTGTTTGTCCATCTAACCATTTTGAAACTGAAAAGTTTGCAAAACTGCAAAGTGTAATTTATGATATTGCTCACCCAAAAATATTTCTACAGCACATGAGGTGAGGTCATAATTGAGAACTGAGAGCACAAAGACAAAAATCTCTGGAGCCAGCCACCATTGCCATTTGTACTAATTGCCATTGAGGTTTAATTTTTATTTTAGCTGTTCACCTGACATACCACATATGGAGAATAAAGTGCTTTATGAAGATACATAGAATGTCATATATATCCAACTTGTGATGACCACGATATTATTGCGTCATTTCACGCATAGGATTGGCAATAAATTGTATCCATTATAATACTTTTCACTCCCTCCTTTCTTTTGTTTTCCTTTTTTCCCTTCCTTTCCATTCTCTTCCTTTCTCCCTACTTTGTCTTTCACAATTCTAACTGGGTCATTTCCCATTGAAATGAAGGATTTCAAATCCCTCACTATATTTCTACATGTAGCTGGTTGTTTTATGTTACATCCGATCAATTATCTGACATCACATCTAAATATCCATCTATCATCAATTTCAAGCAAACTTTGATCTATTTAATTTAGCTTGATTAAGACAGTGCATCCAATCAACTGTGTGGATTTTTCTATTGCAATGGTTCTCAAACTGGCGACCGCAGAGACCTTTCAGGGGGTCCACAATGCAGGGCCAGCCTTAGACCGACCGGGGCACCATAGTCAAGAGTAAGCAAGTGAGTGGCAATTGCAGGTATTCGTCTGCTGTCTCCCTGTTCCTGCTCTCCCTGCTCCCACTCTTACCCAGCTTCTGCACTTCCCCCTACCTCCTGCTCCCTGCCACACTCCCCCCACCTTCTGTTCCCCCCCAGTGCTCCTGCTGTCTCCCCCTGTACCTATCTTCCCTCCCCCCCAATCAACCGGGTTCCTGCTCCCCACTGCGGGCTCCTGCTTCCTCCCCTGGGCTCCTGTTCCCTCCCCTGGGCTCATGTTCCCTCCTCCAAGCTCCTGCTCTCTCCCCGAGCTCCGGCTCCCTCCCCCGAGCTCCGGCTCCCTCCCCCGGGCTCCGGCTCCCTCCCCCGGGCTCCTGCTCCCTAACCCCTGGCTCCTGTTTTCTCCCCCCTGGCTCCTGCTCTCTCCCTGCTCCTGTGCTCCCATTGCTCCAGCTGTCCCCAGGCTCCTGCCAAGGACAGAATTCTGCAGTGAGCTGCAGGCATGCCTATCTAGCACTGTTATCTGTAAGTAAATGCTTGTTTTCATAAAAGTATTATTAAAACAATCTTTACAAGCAACACTTTACATATTATGAGCATTATATATTATTATAATTGAGATGGTTGTCCCTGATTACTAATCTAATTGAAAAAGGGTCCTTCAATGGAAAAAGTTTGAGGATCACTGTTCCATAGTACTGTTTGCAGAGGCTACCATGTGCTGAAAAGTTGCAGTGTGTGGTGTATGTAGCAGCCTGCTTTGTGCAAGTGTGATATGAATACAGAAGCCTCTCAAAGCCATTTTTCCTGTAACTACTGGAAGTATTGTCTTGCAGTTTGCATAACAGCAGATTTCCACACATTGGCCATGCTTTTTCTTTCTTAATTTGCAACATTTCATCAATATTCACTGCACTCAAAAACTTTTCATCAAATGGAATTCAGAAGCTAGGTTTGTGAAAGTAATAGCCGTTGCCTTCAGAAAAAGACTTTACATTTAATTTATCCTCAATACACAGCTGTACCCCCAACATAGCACCACATGTGTCCAAATATTTGCCTGGAAAAACAGTATCGTCTGTTAAGGTAAATTGTAAACCACTTTGAAGATGATTTTTCCTCAATTTAAACTTTTGTAATCACTACATTTCAATTATGTTTCGTTTCAAAGCTATCGACACACTAATCTGTTTAGAGCCATTTCACAGATACTGCTAGTTGGTAGAATTTGAATGAATCCACTTGAGCTTCAATTTAGAAAAAAGATTAACAGACAAGATAGGCTTAACAAAAAGTATCTCTGTAAAATGCATTGTAATACAAAATAACAACATTGCTTTAATGCATAAAAACCTGTGTAATAAACCTCATGGGTATGATATTAGTCTTAACTCTTAAACAAATGATGCATTCATGCATTGTCAGATATTATTCATTCCAAGATTTCATGAATATACAGCTTGCATCATTAAAAGGTTCCTGTGAAGTAGTTAAACTGAGCACTGATATAGGTTTGCCCAGTGAGCTTGACAGAGCCAAAGCCAGTGATTTTATTTAGGGTCCTGTCAGTGATACACACTGATGGTTGTGCAAGGATTCAAAGCCCAAATTACAGGCGAGTGACAAATGGCTACTGCTTTCCACTCCATTTCACAATGCAGAGCTTGGCTGCACCCTCGGATGGATATGACCTTTCTGATGATGCCTTTGTGGCTCCCTGGAGCCCTTCAGGAGCTGTAATGGACTCGGCGTTAATTGCTAGATGAAGGACAGCAGCAGTTCCTTGCAGGCTGATTCCCGATCCCCTGCGAGTACAGCTGTCCAGCTCTGTGAAAAGATTGTTCTGACACACAAACATTTTAGCTCAGAGTTCAATCAATGCACCTCACAGTGCGTACAAATAAGCACAGCGCTGACATTTTATGCTTTCCAATCTGTTTGCTGTACAGTGAAAGTGGTTGCCAATAGTTAGGCCTAAAGAGACCATACTTCCTTCCTTTCTGTGGTATACAAGTATAAATAGAAGATATTCAACAGATTGCAGTGAAACTTAACGATTCAGAGCTCTTGAGTCATTTTGAAGGATCAGTATTATACGTTGATGACTCTACGATCTCATCATATTTGTGCAAGATAAATTCTGATGAATTACCAGACTGCTGATATTTAATCTTTGCCTTGCATTTTTTTCTCTCACTCCTGTTTCCTGCCCAGATTCGTCCTATGGACTCCATCCTGACCACAATATCTCCAGTTCCACTGACAAGCCAGCCATTTCGGCCATATGCTTTTCCAAACCTGCTTGCAGATTGATCCCATAGTCAAGTATTAGGATATTTGGATCAAGCTGAGAGAATGGATGATCTTAGTCTTCCCTCTGAAATGTATAGAGCACCTATCTCCCCGTTGTCAATTTGAATAACGGGCAGCTCTGACTCTCAAACTTAAGACTTCTGGTTTGGGAGTTCAGCTCTTAGTCACTTAAACAGTAGGCTGCCACAAACTGACAAACTCATGGGTAGGATTAACAAAGCAGCTATCTTGTGATAGATAGAGCGACCTTGAAGAAGATGGTTTTGGAGGCAATAGTAGAAAGCTGGGGGAGGCAAATGACAATTGAGATAGACATAATTGCAGGTCATCAGAGCCTGGACAGTGGTTGCTTATCATAGAGGTAGCTCATATGACCAAAAACCCAATGGACATTGATTGGTGGTATCATGATAGACTTAGTGCAACAGTGATAGCACTTCCAAAGAAAAACTTAATTGGCTGTAAAGCATTTTGAGACAGTCTGAGGTTGTAAAAGGCACTGTATTAATGCAAGTCTTTACCTCATGTTCTCGTCAATCTTTATAATGCAGAAAAGCATTGATATTGGTAGAAAATAATCTGGAACAAATTAGTCTATTTTATATAACTCAAAGAATCGGAGAGAACTTGGGTGAATTTTCTTCTGGAAAGGAGCTTAGCCTCAGGATGCGTTGGAATCCAAGTTGCACTGAAAGGTAAAGGATTGCAATTTTAAGATCAAAGCTTACATTCTGGCAAGACAGCAAACAAAGTTGCTGAAACCTAGGAGAAAAATCAAACTTAAATTGAGGAAACAGAGGTAAACAAAGATTGAAATCATGTCTAGCAGTAATTCTTTTGGATGTTGCTTTCGCAGCTTCCAACTTCAAACTAACATCAGTAAAAATCAAGAGCATCTTTGTGGCATTACCTGGGGAGCTGTCGCTCAGAAACCAAGCAACCATCAATTAACTGGCCTGTTTCCAGATCAAGACATGTCTAGCTGGAAAATAATGCTGCCAGTGCCACTAACTGGATGAAACATGTTTTCATTGAACAGGTTACTGATCCTGCAGCAAACTTTGAGTTTGGAATTTTTAAGTTTAACAGTAAATTTAAGGCCTGACTCTATATCACAATTTAACAGATCGAAATGGGAAGTTAGTAACTCCTTCGTCTAGAATTTGCTGGTGTATCTAAGCTCCTGAATGTGTAGCTGAATTTATAGTACACTTACTGGGGCTTATTCATGAGACGCTTGTATTGATATAGTGCGCTTAAAGTAGAAAAACATCCCATGGTGCTTCACAGAGGAATGATCAGAAGGAGGATGCTGAGCCAAAGAAAGAAATATGATAAATGGTGACCAAAAGCTTGGCCAGAAGGTAGGTTTTAATGAGAGTGTAGATTGTGGGGATGGGGAGGGGTTTAGAAAGGGAATTCCAGAATGTGGGACCTAGGTGGCTGAAGGTACTGCCACTAACTGTGGGGTGACATAAATGAAAGGTGCAAAGGAGGCCAGGGTCAAGGAGCAGAGAGTTCAAGGGAACGAAGTGGGGTGGAGGAGATTACAGGGATCGAGAAGGGCAAGGCCATAAAGTAGTAAAGTAGGGCATTGGTGGATGATCTTCCTGAGATCCTGGAACTCCATACCTAACAGCACTGTGGAAATAACTTCATTAAATGGACTGCAGCAGTTCAATGAGAATATCCATCATTGCTTTCTCAAGGATAGTTAGGGATGGGTAATAAATGCTGGCCTTGCCAGTGACGTCCATATCCCGAGAATGTAAAAAAAGATTGAATTAGGTAGTCCTGGTGATGGAGTATGCCAGGTTGAAACCTCAGATTGGGTTAAATAGTATGCCGAGGTTATGAACAGTGTGTTTCAGCCTGTGGCAGAAGAGGGAATGAAGTTTGTGGCAAAGTCCAAAGATGATTTATTTTTATTCTTTCATGGGATGTGGGTGTCACTGGCAAGGCCATCATTTGTTGCCCATCCCTAATTGCCCTTGACAACTGAGTGGCTTGCCAAGCCATTTCAGAGAGCAGTTAAGATCAACCATTTGCTGTGGTTCTGGAGTCACATGAGGACCAGACCAGGTAAGGACGGCAGATTTCCTTCCCTAAAGTACATTAGTGAACCAGATGGGTTTTTTTCAGCAATCAATAATAGTTTCATGGCACCATTACTGAAACTAGCTTTCAATTCCAGATTTTTTTAATTGATTAATTGAATTTAAATTAGATTTGAACCCATGCCCCCAGGGCATTAGCCTGGCCCTCTGGATTACTAGCTCAGTGACATAACCACTACGCCACCATCTCCCCCCATTATGGTGATGGCTTTGGTCTTCCCAACTATTAGCTGGAGGAAATTTCAGCCCATCCAGGACAGGATTTTGGATAATCAGTCTGACCACACAAAGGCACTGAAGGACTCAAGAGAAGTGGTGTTATCAACATGCATGTAGAAAATGCTGTCCTATTTCTTGATGATGTCACCAAGCAGCACCATGTAGGTGAGGAAGAGGAGGTGGCCAAGGACAGATTCTTGGAAAACCCTGGAAGTAACAGTGTGGAGGTGGGAAGTGAAGCCATTGCTGAAAATGCTAGGATTAGGAAGGACTTAATGAAGCTAAACCAGAGCAGTTCCACCAAACTAGATAAAGGAAGAAGAGGTGTTGGAGGAGGATGGTGAGATCGAACATGTCAAAGGCTGCGGAGAGGCTGACGAGCGATAATGCACTATATTCAGAGGGTTCATTTGTCATTTTGGTGCTGTGGTAGGGATAGAAACCTGTTAACAAAAATGTGAGTGCATAGAATGGCTTGGATAGGGAATTGGTTAAGAGATAGGAGACAGAATGTAGGGATACATGGGTATATACTCAAAGTGACTTGTGGTGTCCTCAGGGATCTGCACTGGGGTTGCAGCTTTTCACTATAAATGATGAAAGTATATCTTAGTTTGCTGATGGCACTATGTTAGGTGGCACAGTAAATAATGTGAAAGGACATTGATTGATTAAGTGAGTGGATAAAACTGTGGCAGTGAAGTTCACTGTAGGAAAGTGTGAGGTCATCCACTTTGGACCTAAAAGATAGATCAGAGTATTTTTTAACTGGCATGAAGCTAGGAGCTGTGGATGAGCAGAGCTTTAGGGATCCAAGTCCTGAAATTGCTGCAAGCTAGTGGGCATGTACAAAAAATAACTTAAAAGGCTAATAGAATATTGGTTTTTAAATCAAGAGGGCTAGAATACAAAGGGGTGGATGTTATGTTACAGTTGTACAGAGCTCTGGTGAGAACCTATCTGAAGTACTGCATTCAGTTCTGGGCACTACATCTCAGGAAGGATTTATTGGCCTTGGAGGGGTGCAGCACAGATTCACCAAAATGATCCTGGTCTAAAAGGGTTAGATTATGAGGGCAGGTTGCATGGAGTAGGCTTGTATTTCCTTGAATCTAGAAGATTAAAGGATGATCTAATTGAGCTGTATAAGATGATTAAAGAATTTGAGGGGTAGATAGAGAGAAACCATTTCCTTTGGTGGGAGAGTCCAGAATAAGGTGGCATAACCTTAAAATTAGAGCTAGACCATTAAGGTTGATGTCAGGAATCACTTGCTCATGCACAGCGTTGTGGAAACCTTGAACTCTTTTCCCCCAAAAAGCTGTTGTGACTAGATCAATTGAAAATTTCAAAGCTGAGCTTGATATATTTTTGTTAGTGAAGGATATTAAAAGTTACAGAACCAAGACAGGTTGATGGAGTTTAAATATTGGTCAGCCATGATCTTATTGAATGGTGGAACAGGCTCAAGTAAAGGCCTGTTCGGGTCTGCAAATGAGACCCAACCCAAGCCCAACAGAACCCCATTCAACCCCAAGCCTGACCCAGCCCGAGTCCTTCCATTTTTCCCCATGCCTGACCTGACCCGACCCGACCATCTATACCTACCTTCTGTTTTTCACTTTGTTCCTTACCTGCCCAAGCTTAAAATAACTGCAGCAAAACCACCTTGAAAGTCCAAAAAGTAAATTAACATTTAAGTCACTTACCTGAGGTGGTGATAGAGCGTGTCCAATCCGGCCCGACCTGACCCGAGCCCGAATGCCGGACCCATAAGTGTGATGCAACACAACCTGAACCCGACACATGTCGTCGGGTCCCTCGGGTTTGGGTTGCGTAGCAGGCCTTTAGGCTCAAGAGGCTGAGTGGTCTACTGCTATTCCTATGTTCCCAACATGATTGGAAAAATTCAAGCATAGGGTTTTAGGAAAGATGGACATGGATTTAAAAGGCCATTGAAGAAGAAGGAGTTGGAGAAAAGATAAGGATTTACAAGAACAGAGGGTTTGAGAGTGTATTTTTTGAGGAGGGGTAGATACGAGAGAAACTAGAGGGAGATGGGGGTTCAGGGCTAGGCTGGTGTGAGAAATTTGACTTGACTGGAAAGGGTAAGGGAAATTGAGTCAGACAGGCATGGTTAGTATAAACATATAAATACTCTGATCCTAGTTTGTGCACTATAAATTATTAGCTTAACTCGGATATCTTCAATTAAGTGAAATCACTTAATCGTAGCCAGGCTAAATGAATCAGTTGGGATGCTGGCTAAAGTGCCAGATGGAAAAAAACCTAGTGACGGAGCATCCCATCTCTAGGGAAAATGAACTAAAATGCGGCAATAACAGATGCTATGGAAACCACTAAGATTTCCTTTAATAAGCAATAGAAAGGTTAAAAAAGATAACTTGGCTATAATCTTGTGGGACTCCAGTCTTCCTGCCGATCTTGGTCCATTTTGTAGCTGCTTTGACAGTTCTTCTTAAATTCATAAATATCTTCTGTTACTCATGATTTTTAATTATACCTTTTTTTGATCAATAGTGAAATAAAAATCAAATGTTGGCGGGCTACTAAGATTGATAACCTAGCTAATGTGTATTTGTATCTTTCCTATTCCCTGGTGTTCATACAAGATCAGAAGATAGGTTTGAATGAATAGGATCCTTTTGGTCCATTTTATCATCCCTCCACAATACTGACTCTATTGTCACATCATTACAGCATCTAGATGTTTAAGTCAGCATCCTGAGCTCAACTATCCTTGCTCGCAACCCATTCCAGCTATTGATCACCTTTCACAAACTGAACTTGTATCCTCTTGTCCTACTGCTCTGGTATGTCAGAAACTGTTTTGGATTTCCTTTTTTTTTAATCCCAATGAGTAACCTTCAGTCATTGCTTTTTCAAACTGAAAAGCTCTATTTTGTCAACTCATTCCCTATAGCGCTTCTCTCTTACAACCAAGATCAACCTTGGTGCTTTCCTCTACAATGCTTCTCAGGCTTGGATGACTTCCTTATATCATTGTGACCGGAACACTTTGGAGTACTCTGGGTGCAATCTGAGCAGGACAAGGTGAGCAACTACTCAACTAACACACGAGTTGTCGTTCAGCTTCCTTTTTGGCAATTGATGTTGAGTATAGGTGCCTACTATTTGTACTTACACTTTATAAATATCTGTGTTCGACTTCTGTTGTCACCATTCAACCCAGATGCATATTCTGTAGAACTCTCTTTGTAAGATGTTATCTGTCTGTTCAAGCCCACAGTTTCCTCCAGCTTAGTGTTACCTGTGAATTTAATTAGCTTGCATTGAGATTGCAATTTCAACTCACTTGTTTGAAAAATATCTTCCATGCAATATTGTACTTTATCAAAGGTGTTTTAGAAGTTTAAGGACATCAAGTGGCTTCTCCTTTCTGCTCTGGTGCCAGTTTGTTCTGTTAAAAAAAATTGCTCTCCTCAACAAAAACACGAGATTGGTCAGGTGAGATCTATACTTTAATAAAGCCTTTTTGGACCTCATGAGATGATTTTCATATGCTCTCTATTTTTGATAAAAGTTTTTTTCTGATGAGAAAATGAAATTGTTCATTAATTTGGATTAAGCAAATAGTAACACAGCAAAGGGTATTTCCCCCCCATTTTCTTTCAATTGATTGAAGTATCTCAGCATTCCTGAACATGGGGACTACATTTCCCTGTTTTGTCAGAATCTATCCAGTATTTCAACTTCCTGAAAATGGCCATCAGCATTTCACAATCTCCTCCCTTTTCCCTTTAAGTATCCTCGAGTATAGTTAATTAGTTGTGGGGATTTATGGTTTTCAACTCCTCCTTCACCTTTCCAAAGGTTCTGCTTCATTAATGCCCACTTTTTTTTTGCTTTTGCATTGTTTTATTTATGCGCAGATGTGGGCATCATTTACTGCCCATCCCTTATTGCCCTTGAGAAGGTGGGTGATGAGATGCCTTCTTGAACTGCTGCAGTTCATGTGGTGAAGATACTTTCAAAGTGTTGTTAACGAGGGATATCCAGGACTTTGATCCAACAACAATGGTCATATATTTCCAAGTCAGGATGTTGTGGCACTTGAAAGGGAACTTGGAGGTGGTGGTGTTCCCATGTGCCTGCTGCCCTTATCTAACTAGGTGGTAGAGGTTGCACGTTTGGGAAGTGCTGTCCAAGAAGCCTTGGTGAGTTGCTGCAAAGCATTTTGTATATGTTATACACTGCAGACCTGGTGCATCGGTAACGAAGGGAGTGAATGTTTAAGGTAGTTGGTGGGCTGCTGATCAAGTGGTCTGCTTTGTCCTGGATGGTGTTGAGCTTCTTGAGTGTAGTTGGAGTTGCACTCATCATAGCAAGTGGGGAGTGCTTCATCACACCCTTGACTTGTGCCTTGTAAATGATGGAAAGGTTTTGGGGAGTCAGGAGAAGAGATACTCACCACAGGATACACTGATTCTGACCTGCTCTTTTAGCCACTATATTTATGTGGCAGGTCCAGTTAAGTTTCTGGTCAATAGTAACCCCCAGGATGTTGATGGTGGGGAGTTTGGTGATGGTAATGCCATTGAATATTGTGGAGATGCTTATAGACTATCTTGTTGGAGATGGTCATTGCCTGGCACTTGTATGGCATGAATATTCCATGCCACTTACCATCCTAAGTCAGAATGTTGTCCTGGTCTTGATGCATGTGGGCACAAACTGTTTCATTATCTGAGAAGCTGAAAATGGAACTAAACGCTGTGCAATCAACAGTAAGCATCCTCACTTCTGACCTTTTTCATGGAGGGAAGGTCTTAATGGGGCAGGTGAATATTGTTGGGCCAGGACACTGCCCTAAGGAACTCTTGCAGCAATGTGCTGGGCTGAGGTGATTAGCCTGCAGCAACTGCAGCCATCTTCCTTTGTACTAGGTATGACTCCAGCCAGTGGAGTGCTTTCCCCTGATTCCCATTGACTTCACTTTTACTTAATGCTACACCTGGTCAATGCTGCTTTGATTTCAAGGGTAGCCACCTGTGGAATCCAGCTGTTTTGGCCATGTTTGGACCAAGGCAGTAAGTAATGAGGTCTGAAGCTGAGTGGTCCTGGCAGAACCCAAGCTGAGCATCGGCTAGCGGGTTATTAGTAAGTGCTGCTTGTTGTCACCTGCCATCACATTGCTGAAGATTGAGAGTTAATTTGTCAGATTCGATTTGTGCTGCTTTTTGAGGATGGACATACCTGGGCAATTTTTCACATTCTCAAGTAGATGCCAGTGTTGTAGCTGTACTGGAGGCCTGGCTAGAGGCGGATAATTCTGCAACACAAATCTTCAGCATTACAGCTGGCATGTTGTCTGGGTTTATAGCCTTTTCTGTATCCAGTGCACTCAGCCATTTCTTAATATCATGAGGAGCGAATCAAATTAGCTGAAGTCTAGCTTCTGTGATGGAGGAGATCTCAAGAAGAGGCTGAGATGGATCCAACTACTCAGCACTTCTCGATAAAGACGGCTGCAAATGCTTCAACCTTGTCTTTTTCAATCACATGCTTGGCTCTCCCATCATTCAAGATGGGAAGATTTCAAGAGTAAGTTGGATGGCCACCTGAGAGAAATAGACTTGCAGGGCTACTGAGATCGAGCTGGGGAGTGGGACTGACTGCATAACTTCATGCAGAGCCTGCATGGACTCGATGGGCCGAATGGCCTCCTCCTGTGCCATAAATTAGAGGCCTGTTCTAGGTCGGGAAAAAGAACCTGACCCGCACTTGAACGAACCACGGCGGACCCCAGCCCGAGTCCCTCCGATTTTGCCTCGAGCCCGACCCGACCCGAACCCACCCTGACTCGACCCAACCGAAGCCTAACCCGACCATCCCTTCACTTACCTTCTGACTGGGAAGGTCCACGATTCTGCAGCGCATGCACGATGACATCATAGTGACATCACTCACTCACTCCGCAGACTCAGTTTCGTCCCGGATTCCTAGCTCAGGTAAGTTTTTTTATTTCTAATACTTAACAGCAGAGCACTTACTGTGTGTTTCCGGCCCGACCCGACCCAACTCGACCTGGACTCGGCCTGACCCAACCCGGAGCCCGAAATCTGGCCCCGGTAGATGGCCCGACTCAACCCGAACCCAACACATGTCGTCGGGTTCAGGTTGGGTAGCAGGCCTCTACCGTAAATAACTCTATGACTCTATAGGGATGTTCATGGAGCCTCCTCTTCAAGTTAGTTGTTTAATTGCTCACCACCAATCACAATTGGATGTGACAACATTGCTGAGCTTTGATCTGCTCCTTTGATTTTGGGATTACTTAGCTCTGTCTATAGCTTGCTGCTTCCCCTGTTTAGCATGCCTGTGTTCCTGTGTTGTAGCTTCACTAGGTTGGCACCTCATTTGTAAATATGCCTAATGCCGTTCCTGGCATGCTCACCTACAATCCTCATTGAACCGGGTTTGGGCCCCTGAATTGGTGGTAATGGTAGAGGGGCCTGAGATTACAGAATGTGTTGGAATACAATTCTGGTGCTGATGATGGCTTCATGGATGCCTCGTTTTGAGTTGCTAGATCTGTTCTGAATCTGTTCCATTTAGCACAGTTGTAGTGCCACACAACAAAATGGAGGATGTCTTCAGAGTGAAGATTGACTTCACCTCCACAGGGACTGTGCATCCGCCATTCCTATCAATACTGTTATGGACAGATGCATCTGTGACAGGTATATTGGTGAGGATGAAATCAAGCAGATTTTTCCCTCTTGTTGATTCTCTCACCACCTGTCACAGGCCCAGTCTGGCAGCTATGTTCTTTCGGACTCGGCCAGCTCGGTGACCAGTGGTGCTACCAAGCCACTCTTGGTAATGGACATTGAAGTCCGCCGCCCAGAATACATTCTGTGCCGTAGCTGCCCTCAGTGCTTCTTTCAAATGGTGTTCACATGGAGGAATAATGATTCATCAGCTGAGGAAGGGCAGTAGCTGGTTATTAGCAAGTGGTTTCCTTAGCCTTGTTTGACATGATTCTGTGAAACTTTGTGGCATCCAGAGTCAATGTTGAGGATTCCTAGGGTCACTACATCCTGACTGTATACCACTGTGCCACCGCCTATGATAGGTCTGTCCTGCTTGTAGGACAGGACTGCTTAGGGATGGAAGAATATGGGATGTTAGCTGAAAGCTATGATTCTCTGAGTATACCTATGTCAGGCTATTGCATGACATGTCTGTGGGACACCTCTCCCAATTTTGGCCCAAGTCTCCAGATATTAGTGAAGAGGCCTTTGCGGGGTCAACCTA